>NC_133463.1:88294265-88599890 GCF_048565385.1 Saimiri boliviensis | reverse complement strand
TGAAGCAATTCTCCTGCTTCAGCCTCTGAGTAGCTGGGACCACAGGTGCACGCCACTATGCCCAGCTAATTTTTGTATTTTTAGTAGAGATGGGGTTTCACCATGCTGGCCAGGATGGGCTCCATCTCTTGACCTTGTGATCCACCCACCTCGGCCTCCCAAGGTGCTATGATTACAGGCGTGAGCCACTGTGTCCGGCCTACCTGTCATGCTTCAGGGTCTGTGCTAATTCTGAGTATTTGAAAATGGGCCTTCAGGTAACAACTCTTGGCCTAATGGGAAGCAGAAGCAAACAGATATTTACAATGTCTTTTGGCAAGAGTTAAGAACAAGTTAGGCACTAGTTGCTTTGGAAAAGAGTAGGAGAGTGATGTAACTCAGCCTAAAGGGAGGAAGGAGCTTCAGGGAAGATTTTCTAGAGGAACTACTATTTGACACTTGAAATACAAGTGAGAGTTGGCCAGAGAAAGGAGAGAAAGTTGTTCCAGGCAAGAGACACAAAATAAAGAGGAATGGAAGAGCATAGTGAGTTCAGAGAACTTACTGGGACATAAAGGAAGAAGGGGTGTAGAAGAGGAAGAAGGGAAATGAAGCGAGATTAATCACTTCACTTTTAAAAGCAATGGTAGTACCCACCCGTGTGTGCACATGCCCCAGCTCTGAAAAATACATATTTTAAACTCCTTTAGCACTGCCTTTTGAGGTGTGGATTTACTGGCGTTTTATAATCTAGAAAGTTAAGATATACCTTCCCACATTTTCATTGGTAAATGATCAGGACCAGGTGAAGCTGTATTAGCGCATATCAAAGTATCAGCTCCTATTCCTTAAAGTTGCAATGTCTTTTTATTTGTCAAGTTCAAAGGCATTGTGTATCAGTGTCTGTTTTAGCAGGCACGTTCTTGTTGGTTTGATTGATGGCCAGTCTTAATAGTTGTATTGCTAACACTTCATAGGTGATTAGATGGATTTGTGAAAAGACATGGTTGCTCCTTTGTATCTCAAGCTCTACTTGGATTTTAACTCATTTGAAATATTTGCACAGGCATGATGGCATAAGTCTGTAGTCCCAGCTACTCTGGAGCCCAGGAGTTCAGGACCTGCCTGAGCAATGTAGTGCCACTCCATCTCCTTAAAAAAAAAAAGACAGGAGGCCAGGCGACAGCACTTTGGGAGACAGGGGCAGGCGGATCACTTGAGGTCAGGATTTCAAGACCAGCCTGGCCAGCATGGTAAAACCTGATCTCTATTAAAAATAGAAA
Source organism: Saimiri boliviensis (assembly GCF_048565385.1). Classification (NCBI taxonomy): domain Eukaryota; kingdom Metazoa; phylum Chordata; class Mammalia; order Primates; family Cebidae; genus Saimiri; species Saimiri boliviensis. The sequence goes on along the minus strand of NC_133463.1, from coordinate 88,598,628 downwards.
AAAATTAGGCAGGCCTGGTGGCGAACACAGCTGTAGTCCCAGCTACTTGGGAGGCTGAGGCAGGAGAATTGCTTGAACCTGGGAGGCGGAGGTTTCAGTGAGCTGAGATCATGCCACTGTACCTCAACCTGGGCAACAGATTGAGACTCCACCCCCAAAACCAGAAAGAAAATGACTTATAGCTCTTTGTGGGAATGGTAGCCATTAGCACAAAGGATTATTTGACGGGGAATTTCTAATAGTTCTTTACATTTTTAAAAGCTTCTTGCATTTCAGAGCTCGTCACGTAGGTTGTCTAATTTTCATTTAGATCTTCACAACAACCCTGCAAGATAGGTAGGTAGGTAGCGTGGAGGGACAGAGTGGTCCATGGTCACATAACCGCTCTGTGGCAGGATTTAATCCTGATCTCAGCATCACTCAATGAGTTTGAGCCTTGGCGTTTTCCAATTCAGTTTTTTCTTAACCACTAAGGATCCCTGAATTTTCTCAGCTAAGTTAAACATCTAATAGGTCATGATGATGCACATATTTTATCCATATGCAGTATTTATTCGTTTAGTAAATACTTAAGTGTCAGCTGTGTGCCAGGCACTGTTTCATTCAAAGTATAACAAAAAGTGGTTTTTTTAAGTCATGAATGTAGATACATAAGAAAAATTGAAATATAAAGGTATTTATTTTCACATAAGAAATGGACAAACCATTGCTATGCCTTGGTCATGTAATGCTCATTACATGACCAAAAGCACACAAGCATTATGTACTTGGTATGAGTCTATAACTGTGACCTGCTGGGATGCTGGGACTCTTCCTCCCTAACCTTCCCCCAGGGCCTGAGGCAGTGCCCTCTCCCCCTTGGTTCTGCAGCTAGAATGTACCAGGCCAAGCTCTTCTCTACTGCTTAGTCGTAACATTCATGTCCTGTTTCAGGGCTTTCTTGTTTTGTTTTTATTTTTTTACTGTTTTTTTCTTTCCTTTTTTTTTTTTTTTTTTCCCGGTGTGTGTGTGAGAGAGACAAGTCTCGCTCTGTCATCCAGGCTGTAGAGGAGTGGTTGCTATCTTGGCTGACTGCAGCCTCCACTTCCCAGGCTCAAGCAATCCTCCTGTCCAAACCTCCAAAGTAGCTGGCACAACAGGTATGTGCCACCATACCTGGCTTTTTTTTTTTTTTTTTTTTTTAAATCTTTTATAGAGATGGGATCTTGCTGTATTGCTCAGACTGGTCTTGAACTTCTAGGCTCAGGCAATCCTCCCACCTCAGCTTCCCAAAGTGCTGGGATTACAGGCATAAGCCAACTTGCCTGGCCTTGTTTCAGGGTTTTGAGTATTTCTTTTCTCCTAGACAAAGCACCTCAAAACCTTAGCAAGTTACCAAATACTTGCTGAATGAGCGGCCCTCAAATAAATGCCGTTAGAAATACCCACTGATGACAACTAACATTTACAGCAGATGCTCTCACAGCCACCATCTCCCTTAATCCTCCCAGCAGCTGAGGGGAGGGCTCTTCTGATTAGAGAGACAGAGCAGAGAGAGTGGCCCTCTCAGGACCCCTGTGCTCCTTCCCCAGACCTGGCCCCAAACTTCCGTGCACCACTTACTTGGACTCACCTGGGCCTGGCACATGGAACCAGGTTCCCAACAGTTCTGGCACCCAGTGAGCATCTTGCCTGTCTGTCAAGGTTGCTGCACAATTTTTAAATGCTAGGAAAAGTTTTGAGGTGTTTGCTGAGCCATGATCACCTAACTGGAGCAAGAAAGAAACCAAAACCATATCTTGAGAATGAAGTAGGACTTTTGACTAAAAGCTTTTATGTAAAATGCTGATGTGATCATTTCTTGAGGCAGACAACCCTTTTGTTTGGGGATGAAAAAAGTCTTAACATCTATAGTGATGGTTCACTGACTTGGGGCAGTTACGAAATAAATTTTGTCTCTTTTCCTGACTCAGAAGGTGACTGTGTAAGTTAAGTTGTGTGAGAAACAGCAGCACACTCTAGCCTCCAACCAAGCAGGAATGTCTTTTTAAACAGTTGAGCAAATTCCCAGATTAGAAAGAGTCTGGTGCACTGATGTCACTCTTTCCTAAGTAATTCTGGGTGGTTGTTTACTCCACACTATCTACCAGGAGACCAGAAACTTTGAATGAGCGTCATTATTAGAACTCTAGAGCTGTAGGAATGTAGGAAGAGCTGTTTGTCATAGTTAGGACGAAGGTTTCAAAGACCTGCTGCCTGCTGAGCCCTGGGGCTTCTGTGTGGAATGGGAAGCTAGCAGAGTCTCACTTTGGCTGCATTCTGAGGGGTTTATGTGATGGCAGACAGCCAAGATGAAGAAGCCGCCTAGCAGTCACTGCAGAGGCTGCAGCGTATGTGGGACTTCAGATAGCTTCTGAGTAGTCAAGCAGTGGTAAGTAGCAGTGTTACCAACTATGGGGTTTTCAGCTTAAAGCAAGTAGTATTTTCAGAAGCATTTGTAAATAATGTCACATTTTTCCTTATTTTCCTGATCAGTTAAAGCACTGGTCAAGCTGAACGAAAGGAAGATTGTATTTAGCAATTTAGGGTGATTATTGGCCAGATTGCTAATTGCTGGCGTGATCACATTTTGTGTGAAAAGAATCTGTCCTCAGACATGTATATGCTTGATAAAGTGCTGCGTGGGATTTCTCAGGGTAATTCTGTTCTGCTCAACAATAGCAGATGTTTGGCGTGCAAACATTTCTTCTTGGCCTGTCCTTCATTTTCTGCAACTTCTTTTTCTTACCAGCTATCTTGTTCTTACCTATGGCTGTGCTTTAAATGGACTTGCCCATTTGGACCAAGGCTATTCTAGAATCATTTCATGAAGAGTTAGAAACCTGATCCTTCTTTCCCCTGTCTGTAGGATCCTTTCTTTATTGTTATCATCTACTGTTAGCCAACTGGTATTCCTTAGATAACTCAGGGTGGGGTCTAGTATGTGCTAACTCTGATTGTCAGCTCCCCTAAGACAATGTGTTGTCTCTCTAGCACAATCCTGGAGGAAGAGAAGGCTCAGCAAGAAGAACGCATGAGGATGGAGTCCAGAAGACAGGCTACAGTGTCCTGGGACTCCGGAGGGTCTGATGAAGCGCCGCCCAAGGTAGGTACCGTCCTCACCCCAACTTTGGGGTTACTCTTACTTTTGAGATTCACAATTAGGCAGCTGTTTTCTGTGAGGAGAATATAAAATTTCATGTTATTCTAAGAGTAATAGTTATAACACAATTTTTTTTTTGTTGTTTGCACGTCTTTTTGTATTACCCTCGTGTGTACTCACTTTCCTCACTTGTATTTCAAGTAGGGGCTGTTTTAAGCTCTGAGCAGTTGGATTAGATGTCATCTTAACATGCTTTTCCCATGCTGCCTAACTTGAAGGAAGTTTTTCCTTTGTTGGTTGTCAGAGATCTCCCTAATGATCAAGTGTGGGTTAAAACATGAAGCTAGGTCACAGATGCTTTGCATTTCGCTTAATTTAAAAATGAGTCTGTTTCTACCTGACCATATTTTTTTGTTGAGAACTCTGCACAATTTTGCCTTTTTCTTTTCATAGCTGGTGACTCAGTTGTTTGTTGGGAAAGCAAGCACATTGCAGTTGCTTTGTTTCCTTAATAAGATCTTCCAGCAGCTTCCCTAGACCTTATTTGCCCACTTATGTTCAGATCCTTTATTGGTGCCCCTCCTGCCTGGGAGAGGTCAGCCCAGGCCTTTGATAGTTGCTGGGCTGTGCTGTGGCTGGGGATTTTAGACAGAGTAATGCTTTCCCTAGATTAATAAATCTTTATATACCATTGGCTTTTGACAGGATGCTATTTTCACATACTGGGTTACTTGTCATGAATGCTCTAATTCTGTCTTTTTTTCTAGAAAGTTAATAGATAATAGGATTTTCGTAGTTAGTAGTTACTATCACCATTTGATATTTGATTAGTTAAAAAAAATATGTTAAGGACCTTTAGCAATTCTATATTTTCTTTATGAAAAGTGTTCAGAAATCTGGTAAGACAAAAGTACTGTTTAGATGTTATACCGATGTTTTTCATCTTGAAGGCTGAAAACTTTTCTTGGTCATTATTTTGAACTCTAATAACAGTAAAACATACACTGAAAGTGAAAACAAGTGAGTAACACAATTATGCAAAAGGTGAGAGACAGAGGGTGCCTCAGACCAGCCCCTTTTACAGAGAGGCCAAGGCCCAAAGAAGAAAAACATACCTGTCTGATGGATGTTACATTAAACTAGGCAGTGAGAACACCTGAACATTTCTCTGTCATTCCCAGCATAATAACAGGAAGTCCTTAGTTACCTACAGGAAAAAACATGTACCCCGAATCACAGCACCTGAGGCCCTCCATGTTCTGTTTACAAGTTTGCCTTTTTAAAATTTGCTGACTACTGCAGAATAGTCCAGTACTGGGAGGCAGGAGAATCTCATCATTAACTTCTCAGGCCTTAAAGCCAAGTAGATTCATTCACATGGGGATCTGCTATTTACAGTCTGATGACTGGGCAAGTTACCTACTACTCCAAATCTCACATTTCTCATTTGCAAAATGACTGTTTGTACTTCGTACCTCTTGGGGATGTTAGAAGATAATTCACTTTACAGCACTTTATTTAGTACACTTAAGTGCAAAGTCACATATTTGGTAATGAGCACCACAGAATGCAACACTTCCCTAAAACTCGCAGGATTAAATCAGTTCTTTTCATCTATACATTTTTCTACATCCCAATCTATTCGATTTTTAGAATATGACTAATTTTCTAAATTAGGTTAATGGGCAGCGATAATGAGGCTTCCTGGCTGCTTTTTTGGTGTCACAGTTTACATATCCTCACGCTTTTTTTTTTTTTTAAGTATTTTCAAATTACATATTTTGAGACTCTTTCCTATAAGCAGATTGTTCCACACCACACAAAGGTTTGTTAAATAAACAGATAAGGAAACTATAGCCACTGTGTTTTTGTTAAAGTTTTATTGGAACACAGTTTTATTGGAAGACATCCATTTATTTGTGTATTATTCACAGCTGCTTTCACCCTACACAGGCATAAATGAATAGTTGTTACAGAGACAGTATGGCCTACACAATTTAAAACGTTTACTCTTTTTCCCTTAAAGAAAAGATTTGCAACCCCCAGATTAAAAGTTTTAATGGCGGCCAGGCATGGTGGCTCACACCTGTAATCCCAGCACTTTGGGAGGCTGAGGCGGGTAGATGACCTAAGGTCAGAAGTTCAAGACCATCCTGACCAACATGGTAAAAGCCCATCTTTACTGATAATACAAAAATCAGCCAGGCATGGTGGCGGATACCTGTAATCCCAGCTACTCAGGAGGCTGAGACAGGATAATTGTTTGAACCCGGGAGGCAGAGCACCACTACACTCCAGCTTGGGCAACAAACAGCCTCTATCTCAAGAAATAAAAAAGTTTTAATGGCTAGAAAAATCATCTAAAGTAGTGTAGATTACAGATGCTTGATGGTTGTTAACAAATATTAATTTGTTAATTGTTGAACTTCCATGCCAATCAGAATCAAGTCCTATATGCAGTTTTTGCCTTCCCAGTGTTTGTCTTTAGAATCAAATTCTGCTTTTATGGTCACAGTATTTGGCACGTCTGAAATGAGTCCGTGATCTCCAAGATGGTAGATTAGTATTTCCTCACTTCCTCTACTTCGTGAAATGAGAATTAGGTAGATTCTGGTGAGTTTTCATAATTCTGCCTGTGATATATTAAAATAAGTAAGTCTTACTTAGATTTCTTTTTCTTTTCTTTTTTTTTTTTTCCTGAAAACAGAACCTCGCTCTTTGGCCCAGGCTGCAGTGCAGTGGTACAATCTCAGCTCACTACAGCCTCCGCCTCCTGGATTCAAGGGAGTCTCCTGCCTCAGCCTCCTGGGTAGCTGGGATTATAAGCACCCATCACCATGCCTGGCTAATTTTTGTATTTTTAGTACAGACAGGGTTTCACCATATTGGCAAGGCTGGTCTCAAACTCCTGACCTCAGGTGATCCTCCCACCTCAGCCTCCCAAAGTGCTGGGTTTACAGACATGAGCCACCATGCCCGGCCGTCTTATTTAGATTTTTTTTTAATTTCTTTCTTCCTTTTTTTTTTTTTAAATAAAGATGGGTTCTCATTATGTTGCCTAAGCTCTCTTGAGCTGCTGGGCTTAAACAGTCCTGTCGTGTCAGCCTCCAGAACCACTTAGATTTCTGAAATTCAGATAGGATCTCAGGCTTCAGTAGGTAAATTTTGTGTTATTAACACTAATATAAAAAATTTTAATTTAGCTTAATTAGTTTTATAAAGTGAAATGTCTTTCTCTTTCCCAATCCAGATTCAAATTAAAAGTTTACTTACAGGCTGGGTGTGGTGACTCACACCTATAATTGCAGTGATTTGGGAGACTAGGCAGGAAAATTACTTGAGCCCCAGAGTTCGAGACCAGCCTGGGCAACAGGATGAGACTCTGTCTTTACAAAAAATTTTAAAAATTAGCCAAGTATAGTAGCATGTGCCTGTAGTCCTAGCTACTCAGTGGGCTGAGGCAGGAAGATCTCTTGAGCTCAGGAGGTCTAGGCTGCACAGAGAGCTGTATATGCACCTCTGCATTCCAGCCTGGGCAAAATAGCAAGGCCTTGTCTCAAAAAAAAAAATAATAAATTTTAAAATTATTTTAAAGCTTATTATACTTACTGAATACAGTAAAAGCATTATAACCACAAAGCTAATTATTAATATGTATTGATCACTTCATCATACTTAATACCAGTTTTTTCATATAATAATAATCTTTAGAGAACTTTGCCTGAGACAAGCCCTGCATAGGAGTGCCCATTAAATGCTCATTTTCATCTGTGCCCATTGCTTTCCCGAAGATTCCCACTGGATAAATGGAGAGCCTCAGGGGAAAAGTATCTTAGCACAGCCATTCTCAAAGTGTAGTCCTTGTACCTCTGCAGGTCCCCATGACCATTTCAAAGGTCCACGATATCAGAACTCATTTGATAGTAATGTTAAGATGTTATTTGCTCGAGGCAGGTGGATCACTTGAGGTCAGGAGTTTGAGACCAGCCTGGCTAACATGGCAAAACCTTGTTTCAACTAAAATACAAAAACTAGCTGAGCATGGTGGTGCCTGCACTTGGAGTCTCAGCTACTCAGGAGGCTGAGGCACAAGAATCGCTTGAACCCTGGAGGCAGAGGTTGCACTGAGCTGAGATCATGCCGTTGTACTTCAGCCTGGTAGACAGAGCAAGACTCTGTCTCAAAAAAAAAAAAAAAAGATGTTATTTGCCTTTTCCAGTATGTTGACACTTTTACTTATAGAACTGCTAACATCTTAACACAAATCAGCACAATGGCATGAAACTGTACTGGTCATCACTGTGTTCTTCACCCCTGTGCTCACACAAAAAGAAGAAGAATGCCATTTTCTGGTTAGGCATAGTGGCTCATGCCTGTAATTCCAGCACTTTAGGAGGCTGAGGAAGGTGGATCACCTGAGGTCAGGAGTTCGAGACCAGGCTGACCAACATGGAGAAACCACATCTCTAGTAAAACTACAAAATTAGCAGGGCGTGGTGGTGCACACGTGTAATCCTAGCTACTCGGGAGGCTGAGGCAGGATACTTGCTTGAACCCAGGAGGCGGAGGTTGTGGTGAGCCAAGATTGTACCATTGCATTCCAGCCTGGGCAACAAGAGCGAAAATCTGTCTCCAAAAAAAAAAAACCCATTTTGCAGAAGAATGGCCTTGATGAAGCAGTGAAAAGTATCCAACGTGATGACACAGGAAGGACATGTTGGCCCTACTGCTACACACCTGCACATTATGTCTGTCTTGAGGAAGGCACTGTGCAGTTGAGTTGCAAGCTGGACTAAACACTTTTTTTCATGGAAGACCATCTTTATTTGAAAGAACAGCCGGCAGACATACTGTTCAGAGTTGCATATTTGGTAGATATTTTCTCAGAAGAGAAAGAAGTGAGGCTGTCACTTCCAGGAAAACAACTATTTGTTGTCAGTGATAAAATTTGAGTTTTCAAGCTAAAATTTGAATTTTGAAAAACTTACCATTGTGATCTTGGCAGCATTCTAAATTCTTGACTGTTGTAGTAAGCTCAGTATGATATTAACGTGATTTTTTAAAAATATGTATGTTGTTTACTGAAATGTGTAGACATTGGGAGGATCTGTATAACACAGTAAATCAGTATCTTCCAAATAACCTACACGGATGTTACAAAATCACACAAGTAGAAGGTCCATTGAAAGTTCAAGATAAGAGGCCGGGCACGGTGGCTCAAGCCTGTAATCCCAGCATTTTGGGAGGCCGAGGCAGGTGGATCACGAGGTCAAGAGATCGAGACCATCCTGGTCAACATGGTGAAACCCCGTCTCTACTAAAAATACAAAAAATTAGCTGGGCATGGTGGTGCGTGCCTGTAATCCCAGCTACTCAGGAGGCTGAGGCAGGAAAATTGCCTGAACCCAGGAGGCGGAGGTTGCGGTGAGCCGAGATCGCGCCATTGCACTCCAGCCTGGGTAACAAGAGCGAAACTCTGTCTCAAAAAAAAAAAAAAAAAAAAAAAAAAAGTTCAAGATAAAGTAATAGATCTTTTCCCTTTTTCCCCCCGCTTAACTCTATGGATTTTAATGTAGCAGATGATGCCACTTTAAATTCCACATCGCAACTCACCTTTAAGAAGCTACTACTTGCATTTTGGTGTCGAATCAAAAAACAGTACCACAGTTGTGCCCACAATATGCTGAAATACTCCTCCCTTTCTCAGTTGTACAGCTGTATGAGATTCCTTTTTTCCCTCATATACTGCAACAAACCAGAACATAACAACAGACTGCAGAAACAGATATGAGAAACTTCTGCCTTCATTAAAGCCTAACATTAAAGCGATTTACATAAATGTAGATGGACATGTGTCCTTCTCAGTCTGGTTTGTTTGGTTTTGAGAAAGTAGGTGTTTTTTTAATATGTGATTAGATTATTTTTAAGTGAATTAATGAATACTTCTTAGTATCCGTTTTAATTTCTAACAGTATGAGTGTTGGTAGTTATATTCCAAATAAACAAAAACTCTTAGAGTCCTCAGTAATCTTTAAGAGTGTAAAGGGGTCCTGAAAATGAAATGTTTCAGAATAACTGCCCCAGAACATTGTTCTTCAGCCCTAATCAAACCAAGCATAGCATTTTTATAAAAAATGATTTTATAATGTCTTGTTTACTAATCCTGAAATAAAATACATAGGTAATAGAATGACTTACCAATTTCAAAATATCAGTGTAGGAATACTAGTGTTTGGAGACCTAACTGCACAGGAGAAATAAAAGGAAAGTCATTTTTTGTAACATTATGCATGCATGTATAAAGCACTCAGGTCTGGTGACACTGGGAGACATGGTAGCATAGCCAGATCCTTACACCTGTTTGTGGACTCACCATGAATATAGCAGTGACTAGCAGACCCCACAGCTTTAACTGATAGGAATCTCATTGGTCTTGGTGATGTTATTTTCTAAAATGGTAAGAAAATATCGGTAAAGTTTAAATGAAATAAAATTGCCCATCAGTATACATAGTAATTGCTGTTCTGGAGAGTTCAGTGCTTCATAAACTATACAAAGTGTCATGTGTGTTAATATGTAAAGTGGAATTCATTCTGTGTTCAAGCAACAGGGATTGTATTGTTGCTGTTATTTTACTTACATAAAGTTGAGAGAGCCAGTAGAAAGTCCTGTGGGAGCTGGTCATGGAGGCTCGGGCCTTTAATCCTAGCACTTTGGGAGGCCAACACGAGTGGATCACTTGAGGCCAGGAGTTCCAAGACCAGCCTGTGCAACATGGCAAAACCCCATCTCTACTAAAAATACAAAAATTAGCTGGGCGTGGTGGTGCACATCTGTAATCCCAGCTATTCTGGAGGCTGAGGCACAAGAATCACTTAAATTCAGGAGGCAGAGGTTGCAGCAAGCCAACGTTGCGCCACTGCACTGTAGCCTGGAAGACAGAACGAGACTCCATCTCAAAAAATAAAAATAAAAATGTTAGCCAGGTGTGATTGCACATGCCTGTAATCCCAGCTACCTAGGAGGCTGAGGCACGAGAATCACTCAAACTTGGGAAGCAGAGGTTGCAGTGAGCTGAGATTGTGCCATTGCACACCAGCCTAGGCAACAGAGCATGACTGTCTGAAAACAAACAAACAAACGAAATCCTGTGGGATATGAAACAAATCCTGTTGTTCAGGCCTGTCCCCTCATTGCCAGAAATCTCACCTGCTGACATCTACCTTAATACCCGTTGTGCAATCATGGAAGGCACCCTCGCTAATATAGTTGTCCCTTAATATCTGCAAGGGCTGGAGATCAACATCCACAGATGCATAAATTCTTTATATAAAATAGCCCAGTATTGCATATAACCTACATACATCTTCCAGTATACTTTAGTTTTTTGTTGTTGTTGGCATATTCTGTTTTTGAAATGGAGTCTCACTTTGTTGCCCAGGCTGAAGTGCGGTTGCAGGATCTCGACTCACTGCAATCTCCGCCTCCTGGGTTCAAGCGATTCGCATGTCTCAGTCTCTCGAGTAGCTGGGATTATAGGCGTCTGCCACCATGCCTGGCTAATTGTTTTGTATTTTTAGTAAAGACGGGGTTTCACCCTGTTGGTCAGGCTGGTCTCAAACTCCTGACCTAAGTTGATCCACCCACCTTGGCATCACAAAGTTCTGGGATTACAGGCTTGAACCATCATGCTCAGCCCATCTTCCAGTGTACTTGAGATTACTTGTAATAACTAATACAACATAAATGCTACATTGTTTCATATATATAAATATACACATATATATAAACACATATGTAATATATACATATATAGTATATAAACATTTATGTAATTGTGTGTGTGTGTGTGTGTGTGTGTGTGTGTGTTTGTATTTATTTATTTATCTTTGGAGACATGGTCTCGCTCTGTCACCCAGGCTGGAGTGCAGTGGTGCAATCTCAGGCCACTGCAACTTCCGCTTCCTGGGCTTAAGTGATTCTTTAGCCTCTGCCTCCCAAGTAGATGGGACTACGGGTGTGAGCGACCATTCCCCAGCTAATTTTTGCATTTTTTGTAGAGACAGGGTTTTACCATGTTGCCCAGACTGGTCTCAAACTCCTGAGCTCAAAGCGATCTACCCCTCTCAACCTCCCAAAGTACTGAGATTACAGACGTAAGCCACTGCACCCAGCTTACATAGTTACACTTGTCTTTTTGTTTGTATTATTGTTTTTGGTTATTTTTTTTCCCCCTGTATATTTTCAATCTGCGGTTGTTCGAATCCATGGATGCTGGGCCTGTGGATAGGGAGTGCTGACTGTACTCTAAATGCTTCTGAAGGAACAGTGCCATCCAGTTGAGGACTTCTAGTTTAGAATACCAGTGCCTTCCTTTCTGTCCTTCCTCACTTGGGAGAATTTCAGCAAAAATTCCCTGTGCCATTATTTTGCTTTTTTAAAATCCAAGTTTCTGTCTTGGAGGAAGAGGTGTCATTACTCTGCTAACTCAGTACTTGCTAGCAGGTGACACTTTTGGACTTGCATGAAAGCCATTTTCAAAGATCTTGACATATATTAATGTATTTAATCTTTATGGCAGCTCCAGGAGGTAGCTGCTGGTTATTGTACTCCTTTTGTTATTGACAGTAGGGAGGCACAGATAGCTGAAGCACCCTGTGAACCCTGGCATTCTCTTAACCACCATGCTAACTTCCGACTTGTAGAGAACAGAAGCAGAGCTGTTTTACCGATACGTTTGCACTCTCCATGGCTGTTGGTTAGCAGCATTTGATTTTGTGGTGTGCTTTGTGCAGATATTTTGTCTAACATGAGATGTATTTTCAACTTTTTACCTGTTGTTTTTATTTTGAAGTGGAACCTTGTGTTATTTGCTACCCAGTTAAGACTTTGCATCACTGTGAGATGTTTTACATTGCTTTTGCCATTCTCTGGTCTATTTGTTTTGTATGTTCCTTTTTATTTGCTGAGTCAGAAGTACGCTTGTCATAGAATAGCATCTTGACACAACGGATTTTGGAGTCAGGCAGTTCTACCATTACCACCCCTATGCTCCTATTTAGATTGCCCAATTTATCTGAGACTCTGTAAAATAGGGGTTTTAATATTGTTTCATAGCAATGTAGTGATCAAAATTATCAAATTGTATGTAAAGGACATAGTTTAGTACAGACAGAATACAGAGTAAATTGCAACCTTTTTTTTTCCTTCCTGAATTTATCAAGAGTGCATCACTGGGCAACTGTCAGCTCTCTTGATTGTTCCAGTTCCCGGCTCTGCCTCCTTCCGTTTTGGACTCCAAGAACATTTGATTCAGGAAACCCTTTCCCCTGCAACCATTATTAATGCTTACATACTAACACATATCTTTAAAACAAGTACAAAGGTAGCCAGACTTTTTTTTTTTTAACCTCTTTTAATTTAGCACAACCACTTTGTAGAACATACTTTGGAAATTGCCACCCTAGCACACAGAGTAGAGAAAAACCTAGAATGTTCCCTTTATACCCTTTTCCTGTTTGTGGTGTCTTTGGGGGAATTCATGTTCTTATTTAGTTAGGTTTAGAGTAGACTATCTGGAACACTGTTTGAAACGTAACAGGGCAAGGGCCAGGCGCAGTGGCTCACACCTGTAATCCCAGCACTTTGGGAGGCCGAGGCGGGTGGATCACGAGGTCGAGAGATCAAGACCATCCTGGTCAACATGGTGAAACCCCGTCTCCACTAAAAATACAAAATATTAGCTGGGCATGGTGGCGTGTGCCTGTAATCCCAGCTACTCAGGAGGCTGAGGCAGGAGAATTGCCTGAACCCAGGAGGTGGAGGTTGTGGTGAGCCGAGATTGTGCCATCGCACTCCAGCCTGGGTAACAAGAGCGAAACTCCATCTCAAAAAAATAAAAATAAAAAAGAAACGTGACAGGGCAAAGCAAAAAGGAAGGGTTTTTCACCCTCAGGAATTTAATGGGTTACAATAGCAGGACTAGAGCAAGTACAAAAGTACCTGCAACCCAAGGTTGTGTTTGAAAAAGGCCTCCTTAGGAGAGCAGAGGACATATATTTATGTTACACTGGCAAAATCAGGAGCTGCTGCATGAAGTAACATCTAACTGACTGAAAGGATCAGAAGCGTTCTACAGATGGATGGAAGAGACATTCCAGGCAGGGGGACAGCATAAGCAAAGCTGTGGGGAAACAGACTGATTTTAGAGACCAAAACATGCTCTGGACCTAACTAGAGCAAAGCGTGTGTTCACCCAGCACTGTGGGAGAGAGACACAGGCACTAAGCCGTTTTCTTTCCTAGCTTGTTAGGACTTAAATCCATTTCCTTTAATTCTGGAGTTAATTTAGCTAGAGAATAATGGACTTCCACCTTGTTAAATCCCCCAAGTTTTAGAAGACTTTATTGACTTCTTTCAGCCTTCTGTTTCAGACTAAATTGTTCTTTCACTGTGAACTTTGAATTCATTTGTCCCGCAAACAAAATGAGAATTTAAGACCGGGACTTTAGAGATCCTCTAGCTCACCCCCCATCTTCTGCCTGAGGAACTAGAAGCCAGTCAGTTGCGTCACTTGACTACAGTCACACAACCAGTAATTAGTCAAACAATAGAACACAAATGCATTCTCTCCAGGTTGCAGACTACTGGACAGAGAGCATTTGGGTCCCTTAGGCTCAGAGTATTCATTATCCCATTTTGTTGTTAATGATACTTCAATAGCTTTATTTCGATACAATTTACATACCATACAGTTTATCCATTGAAAGTGTGCAGTTCGGCTGGGTGCAGTGGCTCATGCCTATAATCCCAGCACTTTGGGAGGTCATGGCAGGGGGATCATTTAGGGCCAGGAGTTCGAGACCAGCCTGGCCAATGTGACGAAACCCTGTCTCTACTGTAAATACAAGAATTATTCTGGTGAGGTGACAAATGCCTGTAATCCCAGCTACTTGAGAGGCTGAGGCACAGGAGTCGCTCACTACCTAGGAAGCAGTGGTTGCAGTGAGCCAGGATTGTACACTGCACTCCAGCCTATGCAACAGAGCAAGACACTGTCTCAAATAAATAAATGAGGTACAATTCAATGTTTTTTAGTATATTCAGAGTTTTGCAACCATCACCCCAGTCAATTTTAGGACTTTTATTTTTAGTAGAGACGATGTCTCACTGTCCAGGCCGGTCTCAAACTCCTGGGCTCAAGTGATCCACCCACCTCGGCCTCCCAAAGTTCTAGAATTACAGGTGTGAGCCACAGTGCCCAGCCTAGCACATATTTGTCACCCCCAAAGTGAAACCCTGTACCCATTAGCAATCTTCCCCCATTTCCTCCTCCTTCCAACCCCTGGCAACCACTTATGTACTTGCTTATGTCCTGGTCTATGTGAATGATATCTTTCCTATTCTAGATATTTCATTAATGAAATCATATGTTGTGTTTTGTGACTGGCTTTTTTCACTTAGAATGTTTTGAAAGTTCATCCATGTTATAGCTTGTGCCAGTACTTCATTCCCTTTAAGTATAAATGATATTCCTTTCATAGATTCACAGCATTTTGTTTATTCATTTATCAGTTGATGGACGTGGACTGTTCCCCCTTTTTAGCTATTACGAATAATGCTGTTAAGAACATTCAGGTACATGTTAGTGTTTAATTTTTTTTTTTTTTTAAAGACACAGTCTCACTGTGTTGCCCAGGCTGACCTCTAATTCCTGGGCTCAAGGGACCCTCCCACTTTGGCCTCCAGAGTAGCTGGCGTACATGTTTTTGTGTGGATATATATTTTTATTTCTCTGTTATATATACCTGAAAGTAGAATTGCTAGATCATATGCTAGTTCTATGTTTAATTTTTAAGTAATAGCCATACTGTCCTCCATAGTGACTGCACCATTTTACATTCCCAACAGATTGGCCTGATTGATTTTAAACTCCTGGCCTGAAGTGATCCACCTGCCTCGGCCGTCTAAAGTGCTGGGATTACAGGCATGAGCTTCCACGCCTTGCCCAAGATTTACTCTTGGGTTTTCTTCTAAGAATCTTAAGAGTTTTTAACTTTTCATTTAGATCCGTAATCCATTTTGAGTTAATTTTTGTGTGTGTTGGGAGGAAGAGGTCAAACTTCAGTTTTTCACATGTAGCTATCCAGTTGCCCCAGCATCGTTTGTTGAAAAAGCTGTTCTTTCCCCTTTGAAATGTCTTAGCACCTTTTAATCATTCTTTTCAACTATGCGCTATTAGAAAAATATCTTTTTCTATTTATAAAGCACAGGTTTACCAAAATCAAAGGTTCATTCATGTGATGCTCTGTTGATTTTACAGCCCAGCAGACCAGGTTATCCTAGTCCGAGATCCAGCGAAGGATTTTATCCCAGCCCACAGCACATGGTGCAAACCAATCATTATCAGGTATGCCAGTCACTATAGAGAAAAAATGTGTTATTTGATTATTTAGCACTTTTGGACTAGAGAGGTACATTGTGCATATTCTTATTTGTGTACTTATGAGTATAATTTGGCTGATAGAAAGCTGAGAAAGCAGTTACTGTAATCACTGAGTGAATGTTATCTTGACACCCCACGCAGAAGGCATTTGTTTTTTACTCTGTCTTCAAGTGGGCAGGACCAGGCCCTGCTGCTGTTCTTAGGTGCTTTTTCATCCACTTGCTATGGCAAAGGACAAGATGAAGCCAGTGGGCACATACTCTTTAGAGGTAGTACTGAACTGGACAGTTTTTCTGGAAGGCAAGAATAAAATTCAAAATCTACAGAAACCAGATGAAATACTATACAGACAAGTGTGAAAAGTGTTAGATTTGTAGACAAATATCCTGTACAAATTAGAAAAAATTATCCTTGAAAGAAAAGGACCTGACACAAAGTAAACAATTCATTTGTTTTTGAGAAAAAGGTAATTAACTTTTACTGCGGTTTACCTTACAATGCACAGGTCTTTGTTCCAACAGATACATACCCCAGTGCATCCCATCCCCACTTCAGGATGCAGAGTATCTCTGACTCTGGCTGTTCCTTTGTGTCCCTTCCCATCAGGCACCTCCTGCCCCAGGAGCAACTGCTCTTCTCACTTCTAGTATCAGAGATTCTGCCCGTTCTACAATTTTATATAAATAAATCATATACAGTGTGGTTTTTAGGGCTTAGTTTTTTTTTACTCATTGTAATGTCTGTAGGAATCAAGGTACTAATGAGGGTGTCAGTACTTGCCTTTCCTATCTGCTTCACAGAGTTGTTGAGAGCATGGTTTAAATTAACACCTCTTGGGTCAAGATGGGCAGAAAATCTTAACTATTGGTACTTAACTGTCAGTAACAAGGGAGCATGTAAGCACTTTCTTATTAGAAAAGATGATACATCAGCGGTAGTTTAGAACAGGAAATTTTAGTCTCTTTACCTAGCCTCAGGTTCTAATATATTAATTCTGAAGTGGAGCCCAAGAATAGCTTATTGTTAACAAGCAACCTCAGTGGATTCTGAGGCAGATGACTCAGACTTACGTTTTGGGAGACACTGTTCTGAGATGGCCACTTGCCTAGCAGAGCAATGAATTATTTGAGTTTTCTAGGGCACCTGTCCGTTCATTCAGCAAGGTGGCACTAACTGTTCATCTACTTTCTGCCTATTACTATTCTCTGTACTGGGAATATGAAGACAAGTAAGGTACTCTCTTTTCTCATGGTAGGGGCTCACAGGGCCCTGTGTCAGTTTTGATTACTACTAGTTCTATAAGTGAAGGAGCAAGAACCCTGGCCCAGCACAAGGGTCAGAGCAATGGGAGATATGTAGTGGCTTAAAGAAAGAAAACCCATCTCTGTAATTGCTAAGAGACCCTGAGCTCTGGCAAACAAGCAGATGAGCTCCAGGGGAACAGCCCCTGAGCCTGTGCCTGGCTGCAATGGAGAGTGAATTGGCCTTGAGTGGGAATTGAATACCAGCACTGTTGAGAGAAAACATGACAGCACCTGCTTACTGAGGCAGACTGTTAGCAGAGAGACAGTTTTCTTTGTGTACTAGCAGGCCTGGTGTATGGCACTGTCAGGATTTGAAACTCGTTTGTTACTGGCTGGCTGGCACCAATGCAGTGGAAGCCCCTGAGAGTGGGGACTTGTCTCTACTTTAAGTGCTTAGAACAGTACTTTAAGAACTTAGGACTTAACGGTGTAGAAATGAGTGAATAGAGAATTAAGTAAAAGATTTTTTTTTTCATTGAACTCATCTATGATAAACCATTCCCAAGCCCAAATTTTCCTGTCTTATAAATGAGACCAGCTATGTTACTTCATGTTTAACCTAAAGTGATCCTTCTACATGGTTAGTATTATGTAGAAAACTGCCTTAGAACATTTTAAAGCTCCTTGTTATGAAAATTCCTAAATATTTCTAGCAATAATATGTCCCTTTTCACCAAAACTCATGATGTAGCATTTTGCATTTAGTAGCAGTTTTTATTTTTAAGGTATTTTCGTTCAAACTGTAAGAACTAACTGTATTATCTTACTTGAAAATTCTTTAATTTCGTATTGTTCATATGGAATTTTGGAATAAATTAATGCATAGAGACCTAATAAATACACAAAACCTTTGTTGAAGGATATGTTAATATTTGGAAATACAGTTTTGGCTGTGCTTTATCTCACTACAAAATTAACTGACAACCTCCAACCAAGTAACACTAGCCTAATGAGGTGTGGAAATCAGTACCGAGTCTGTTCTCTATCTTTCTCTTTATTAAGAGAGGGAACCACGTAAAGAAACCCCTCTTATTTTCCCTCTGCCTTGAAATTTTTCTCTGTGTCCAACTGAATGTCTTCTCTCTGCCTTCGTCATCATTGTTAGAACTTAGGACTTAAAAGGTACAACTTATCCTACCATCAGCCCCTAGTTCATTAGAGAACAAACATTTGGGGGTTTTTGGTGTGTGTGTTTTTTTGTTGTTGTTGTTGTTTTTTTTTTTTTTTTTTTGAGACTGAGTTTCGCTCTTGTTACCCAGGCTGGAGTGCAATGGCGCGATCTCGGCTCACCGCAACCTCCGCCTCCTGGGTTCAGGCAATTCTCCTGCCTCAGCCTCCTGAATAGCTGGGATTACAGGCACGCGCCACCATGCCCAGCTAATTTTTTGTATTTTTAGTAGAGACGGGGTTTCACCCTGTTGACCAGGTTGGTCTCGATCTCTCGACCTCGTGATCCACCCGCCTCGGCCTCCCAAAGTGCTGGGATTACAGGCTTGAGCCACCGCGCCCGGCCTGTTGTTGTTGTTCTTGTTATTCATGTTGAGGGGTACTGGTTGGTTGGGCAAGAAAGGGGATTTCTACAGGAGAGCATGGCACAGCCATTTTTGTGGCTTCCTATTGCTTTTGCACCCAGGAATGATCTGCACTCATTATTTCAGTAAATGTGAAATTCCAAAGAAACAATTTATTATTGTCTAGCATTTATTTGCGTTAGCTCTCTAATTCAGCCATAACAAATCTCCTTTCTTGAGACTTTAGCCGAGAGTCCATTTCCTTGCCTTATCAGCTTCTCTAGACCACCTGCTTGCCTTGTTTCATGGTCCCCTTGCTCCACGTTCAGAGCCAGAAGAATTAACTCTCTCCGACCATTCTTCAGTGATCCCATATCCCTCCCTCCTCTTATGCTTCCCTCTTAACACTTCTAAGGAGCCTTGTAATGACATTGAACTCACTCAGATATCCCGGATACCTTCCCATCCCAAGATCCTTGCCACATCTGCAAAGTCTCTTTTGCCATATCTGCAAAGTCTCTTTTGCCATGTGAGGAAACATACTCACATGTTCAAGGGCTTAGAACATGGGTATCTTTGTGGGAGGCTGTAATTCTGCCTACCACAGTATTCTCTGTAATCTTAGTTTCCTTTGTGTGAAGCAGAACTGTGCAGATGTTATAGTAGAACATTACCTTGCCTCCTAACTCATTCACAGGTCTCTGGCTACCCTGGTTCGCATGGAATCACAGCTATGGCTGGCAGCATCTATCCAGGTCAGGCATCTCTTTTGGACCAAGCAGATTCATGGAATCATAGACCTCAGGAGATATCAATGTGGCAGCCCAATGTGGAGGTAAATCAGGTGTCTTGGGCTTCAGTTTGTTAACTTATAAAACATGGCAAAGCTGGGCATGGTGACTTACACCTATAATCCCAGCACTTTAGGAGGCTGAGGTAAGAAGATTGCTTGAGCCCAAGAGTTTGAGACCAGCCTGGGCAACATAGTAAGACTCTGTCTTTACAAAAAAATAAAAAATTAGCCATGTATGGTGGTGCATGCCTGTAGTCCTAGCTACTCAGGAGGCTGGAGTAAGAGGATCTTTTGAGCTTAGGAGGTCGAGGCTGCACTGAGCCATATCTTGCCACGATCTTGCCACTGTGCTCCAGCCTGGGGAACAGAGCAAGAGCCTGTCTCAAGAAGAAAAAAAAGGTAATAAAGCATGGCTTAAGGCACGTTTTATTTCTAAATCCTAAAATTTATTGATTTTAATGACTTTTTTTGAGACAGAGTCTTACGGTGTTGCCCAGGCTGGAGTGCAGTGACATGATCTCGGCTCACTGCAACCTCCACCTCCCAGGTTCAAGCAATTCTCCTGCCTCAGCCTCCCAAACGGCTGGGATTACAGTCAGGAGTCACCACACCCAGCTAATTTTTGTGTTTTTAGGTAGAGATGGGGTTTTACCATTTTGGCCAGGCTGATCTTGAACTCCTGACCTCAAGTGATCTGCCCACCTCAGCCTCCCAAAGTGCCGGGATTACAGGCGCGAGCCACGACACCCAGCCCAATTTTAATGACTTAATTCAAAGGTCAGGATACCCCATCTACTCAAATGGTTTCTGGTTTCATGAACTTTTTATTAACTAAAAGAAATACCCAGGGAGAAATGCTAAAATCATTAGTCCGTTTATTTGAAAGACAGATCCCTAAGTTGAATATAAGCGGCATACACATGAGGCCAGGAAAGAAAAAGGAAGACAGAGCATTCAGTTCTTTGGACCATGTTAATTTTTACTAAATTTTTCTGATAAAACCAAGAACTACTCCTATATTTTAAAAATTTGAAATGGGTACAGTAACACATGCCCATAATTCCATCTACTCAGGAGTCTGAGGTAGGAGGCTAACTTGAACCCAGGAGTTTGAGGCCAGCCTGGCAACATAGCAAGACCCCCATCTCATTAAAAAGAAAAAAAATGTTGGGCACAGTGGCTCACGCCTGTAATCCCAACACTTTGGGAGGCTGAGGCAGGTGGATCACGAGGTCAAGAGATCAAGACCATCCTGGTCAACATGGTGAAACCCCGTCTCTACTAAAAATACAAAAAATTAGCGAGGCATGGTGGCACGTGCCTGTAATCTCAGCTACTCAGGAGTCTGAGGCAGGAGAACTGCCTGAACCCAGGAGGCGGAGGTTGCGGTGAGCCAAGATCGCACCATTGCACTCCAGCCTGGGTAACAAGAGCGAAACTATCTGGAAAAAAAAAAAAAAAAGAAAAAGGAAAAAAATTTACTTATTTGAACCAAAGAGTATCTGTAGTTGTCTGCTGATTATCATGTTCTTTTATTTAATATTTGATACTGTATAATATGTATCATATTTCAGCGTTCTATTACTTCTGGATTGTTTCTACTTTTTTCCTATAAGTAACAGCATATTCTTTGCACATATCTTGTGTTATTTCTTTAAAATAGACCCCTACAAGTGAATCTGTGAGCTAAAGGATTGTATACTTTTTAAAGACGCTTGACACACATTAAATTGCACCCTCCAGAAAAGTTACCCTCACAAGCACACTGTGAGAGATCCTGTTTCCACCATACTTGCTGTTTTGCTTATCTTTTCTTGAAAGACACATTTAAAAAAACAGTGTAGGAGCATAGGAACAGACTTAGGAGACTGGATGCGCTGTTTTCCACCCTTCTTCCAGGACTCTACAGCATTGGACCTGCGAGGGATTGGGCAAGTGTTGCCAACCCACCTGATGGAAGAGCGGCTAATCCGACAGCAACAGGAAATGGAAGAAGATCAGCGCTGGCTGGAAAAAGAGGAAAGATTTCTGGTAATTGTGTTTCAGAAAGGCTTCTTCAACTTTTTAAACCCTTTTAGAGTCTACTATATTGCAAATTACTGCAAAATGGTATCTTTCAAGGAAGGAGAGTTAGTTTTACAGCCACTCCTTAAAACTTGCAATAGGCCAGGCCGCAGTGGCTCACACCTGTGATCCCAGCGCTTTGGGAGGTTGAGGCAGGCAGATCACCTGAGGTCAGGAGTTCAAGACTAGCCTGGCCAACATGGTGAAACCCTGTCTCTACTAAAAACACAGAAAGTAGCTGGGGATAGTGATGTGTGCCTGAGGCAGGAGAATCACTTGAACCCAGGAGGCAGAGGTTGAAATGAGCTGAGATTGCACCACTGCACTCCAGCCTGGGCAACAAGAGCAAAATGCCATCTTAAAAAAAAAAAAAAAAACATGCAGTAATATAGCTGGATGTGGTGGCTCATGCCTGTAATCCCAGCACTTTGGGAGGCCAAGGCAGGAGAATCACTGAGCCCAGGAGTTCAAGACCATCATGGGCAACATAGCAATACCCTGTCTCTACAAAAAAATAAAAATTAGCCAAGCATGGTGGCTCACACATATAGTCCCAGATACTTGGGAGGCTAAGACAAGAGGATTGTTTGAGTCCAGGAGTTCAAGATTACGGTAAGCTATGATTGTGCCACTGCACTATGACAGATCCAAAATCCTGCATCTGAAACCCTTAAGGGCCAGGTGTGTTTCAGAATTCAGTATTTTTAAAATACTAAAATGTTAGTGTAATATGCTGAACATTATACATTATTTAAGACTCTAGGCCGGGCGCGGTGGCTCAAGCCTGTAATCCCAGCACTTTGGGAGGCTGAGACGGGTGGATCACGAGGTCAAGAGATCGAGACCATCCTGGTCAACATGGTGAAACCCCGTCTCTACTAAAAATACAAAAAATTAGCTGGGCATGGTGGCGTGTGCCTGTAATCCCAGCTACTCAGGAGGCTGAGGCAGGAGAATTGCCTGAACCCAGGAGGCGGAGGTTGCGGTGAGCCGAGATCGCGCCATTGCACTCCAGCCTGGGCAACAAGAGCGAAATTCCATCTCAAAAAAAAAAAAAAAAAAAAAAAGAAGACTCTAATAGCATCCCAGAGTTAAAATCACTAGGGTTTCTATAGCAAAATGGAAATAATCACATTAACAGTTAAATAAAGATTATAAAATGCCTCGTCTGTTCAGGTTTTGCTACCACATTAGTTTTTTTCAAATATGAAAAAGCACATTCTTTAATCGCAGCACTTTGGAAGGCTGAGGCAGGTGGCTCATGAGATGAGGAGTGCAAGACCAGCCTGGTCAAGATGGTGAAACCCCACCTCTACTAAAAATACAAGAATTAGCTGAGTGTGATGGCACATGTCTGTAATCTCATGTACTTGGGAGGCTGAGGTAGAGAATTTCTTAAACACAGGAGGCAGAGGTTGCAGTGAGCCAGGATTGTACTGTTGCACTGCAGCCTGAGCGACGACAGAGAGAGTCTCTGTCTCACAAAAAAAAAAAAAAAAAAAAAAACACAGTTAACATTTTCAGCACTTTTTAGATTTTGGAAATTAAGATCGAGGAATGTGGACCAGTCCGTTTCGGACCAGTCCCTTTATTATCTGCATTTTAACAGATCAGGAAATAGAGACCCAGAGAAACCCTGGACCACAGAGCAAGACTCTGTTTCTTTAAGGAAAAAAAAAAAAAAAAAAAAAAAAACTTGCAATAATGGGTTAATTTGCTTTTTAAATTATCTTTTAGGGATAAATTTCTCTAAAATTTTAATAGTCATTATGGGCTCAGAAATGTGAGCATTTGTTTGGTTTTTGCATTACTGCATTGTTTACCCAGAAACGGCTCCTGTTTCAGTTTCAGCATACATACAGAAACTATTACATCTTGCTACTGCAGGCTGTGTAACACGACAGCTAAGATTTGCCTTCCTGGCATTTATGAGTGATGTGAATCTCCTCCCGGATGTGATACACATGGAAAATATCTTTCTTCAGGCAACCTTATTGAAAACCCCTTTAGAAGTCCCTTGGGAACAGAGAGGAAGTGGTGGGACAGAGCAATCTCTGTATGTTACTTGAAAGGTCCTTTTAGACTTCATGGCCCGTGCTATCAGCACTTCTATTCCGTCAGCCTCAGAAGTAAGGACTGTGAGAAGCCATTCCCCACTTTCCTTGAACCCTGAATGGCTTTTTCAGTTTTCCTATAGTTGCCTCAATCAAATTATGGCTAAAAGAAGCCAGTATTCATAATTTTGAGCCAGTAACTTTACCTGGTTTCTCATACTTTGCATCATTAAACATTCACTCACACCAACTTTGTGTTAAATTATAACTAATTTAGAATTTTGCAAGCATAGGGTAAAACTTTTCTTCTAAATTAGAGCAAATCTTGAGATTGTGAGACAAATGGCAAAAAAAAAAAAAAAAAAAGTAATTTTTGGCCTGGCGCAGTCGATCATGCCTGCAGTTCATCTCGGCACTTTGGGAGGCCAAGGTGGGTGGATCATTTGAGGCCCGGAATTTGAGACCAGCCTAGCCAACATGGTGAAACCCTGTCTCTACTTAAAAATAATAATGATAATACAAAAAATAGGCCAGGTACAGTGGCTCATGCCTGTAATCCCAGCACTTCAAGAGGCAGAAGCCAGCTGATTTCTTGAGTTCAGAAGTTCGAGACCAGCTTGGCCATCATGGTAAAATCTCATCTCTACTAAAAATAAAAAAATTAGCCAGGTGTGGTAGTGCATACCTGTAATCCCAGCTACTAAGAAGGCTGAGGCAGAAGAATTACTTGAACCCGGGAGGCAGAGGTTGCAGTGAGGCAAGATGGCACACTGCACTCCAGCCTAGGCAGCAGAGCAAAACTCTGTCTCAAAAAAAAAAAAAAATTAGCTGGGCAGCTACTCAGGAGATTGAGACTTGAGAATTGCTTGAACCCAGGAAGCAGTGGTTGCATTGAGCTGAGATTGCACCACTGCACTCCAGCCTGGGTGACAGAGTAAGACTCTGTCTGGGGGAAAAAAAATTGTTGTTACTTACTGCCACTAATCTGAGTGAATTAATTTGGATATTATATCTATTCTAAGAACGTATCTACTGTTCTCTAGCCATACATTTTAAATCTTTTTTTTTTTTTTGTCTAGATATCCTCTTTTACCAGATAGCATTGATTTATATTTTGAAAAGTAGATGTTATAAATTCTCCAAATTAGAGTTCTTGTATTTTGGTCCTGCATATGACTGCATTTGGACAAAGGGTTTGCTACCAAATGTTGTAGAATGTCACTGCTGTGATGTTGCTCTGACAAAGTAGAACATCAGGCAGAGAGGAGGACCCTGTGCGTCACTGGGGGGACTTGGGGGAGGCAGCAGAGTATAGATAGCATTTGAGCCAAGGCTTAAAAGAGAAATTGGAATTTGGGTGGTGTCATGGGGTCAAAAGGCTATATTCCATCCAGACACAGTGACTGTAATCTCAGCTACTCAGAAGGTTGAGGCAGGGGGATCACTTGAGCCTAGAGGTTTGAGACTAGCCTGGGCAACATAGCAAGACCCTGCGGCAAAAAGAAATAAATACATAAATAAGCAAGCAAGCAAATAATAAGTTCTAAAGGGAGGAGGATCAAGTACCCAGAGTTCCTGCAGTATCTTACCTAAAATGTCTAATCTCCAACAAAAAAATTACAAGACATACATACAAAGGAACAGAAATATATATGAATGATAGACAAAAGAAAAAATACTGTTCTGACCGGACAGGTGGCTCACACCTGTAATCCCAGTACTTGAGGAGGCCGAGCAGATGGATCATCTGAGGTCAGGAGTTCCAGACCAGCCTGGCCAACATGGTGAAACCCCATCTGTAGTAAAAATACAAAACTGGCATGCCTCTAATCCTGGCTACTTAGGAGGCTGAGGCAGGAGAATCACTTGACCCCAGCAGGCAGAGATTATAGTTAGCCGAGATCGTGCCACTGCACTCCAGCCTGGGCGACAAAGCGAGACTCCCTCTCAAAAGACTGTACTTTAAGAACTTCCTGTAGCTAGATGTGACCAAAGCAGAGCATGTTTGTGGGGAATGGAGAATACTTCTCGCAATGTGTTTTTTTTACTTAATAACCATGTAATCGGAGCATCTTCATTTGCTCCTAAACCTGGCTGTTGGATAACTTCTAGGGTAGCCTGCCTGGGGCTAAACTTGGAGGCCATGGTGGCATCTAGGCAATTTCCCACACAAGTACCTTTTTTTTTTTTGAAAAACAGGATCTCCTGCTGTCACTCAGGATAGACTGCAGTGGGATCATCATGGCTCACTACAGCCTTGACCTCCTGGGCTCAATCTATCTTCTCACCTCAGCCTCCCCAGTAGCTGGGACTACAGCCACACACCACTATGCCCAGCTAATTTTTGTATTTTTGGTAGAGATGGGGCTTCACCATGTTGACCAGGCTGGAATAAGTACCTTTCTTAATGCTCCTAAGATGGTATTGTATTTTTTTTCTTTTTCTTTTGCTAGAGTGAGCACCCCATGCGTGCAGGAACCATGGACCATGTGTTTCCTATTTGCCATTCAGTTGGCAGAGCCTCACATATGGAAAGCTCTCAGTGTTGATTGATTGAATTAATGTTTGTTTGTTTGTTTTTAACGAGTTTATTTTTTCTTTTTGTAAATGACTGTGTAACTCATGCCTTTTCTAATGCTGCTATGTCTGACTGGAATGTTCAACCTCTTCCTCCCCAATTCGCTGGAATCTGCTTGAGGAACACCTTTTCATCTTTAAAGATTATTTTCGAGTCACCCCAAGGAGGATACATTCCTTACAACTGGGTTCTCACCCTGGGCATTGTTTTTGTTTGGGGCTGGGTAATTCTTTGTTGTAGAAAACTGTCCTGTGAATAGTAGGAGTTCTTAGCAACATCCCTGGCTTCTACCCACAAGGTGCCAGAGAACCTTACTGAGTGCCAAGCGTGAAGCTTGAGTGACTTATTTTATTATGGTGTGTACTCCTGCATTCTCTCCCCCAATCTCTTGTACTCTCGCACGTGCTCACTCTTACCCTCTTTCTCTAATAAAAGTTCCTTAAGGGCAGCAGCAATGACTTAACTGTCTTTGTCCTGCTTCATTTTTCTCCTAATGTTTCTCATTGTATCTCAATGTCTCGCTAGTTTTTTTGTCTCCTCCACTAAAGTGTAAGCATCACAAAGATGGGAACTGTTATCTATTCAGCACTCTTCCCCCAGCTCCCATAGTACTCTTCATTCAACAGTAATAAGGCCCAGCCAGTATTTATTGAGCCAGTGAACATACCACCATACAGTGTTAAATATCTAAATGTTTGTTGAATGAAAAATAAAAACAAGTAATGCACAAACCCGGGGGAAGTAGATATTATGATTATTTTATAAATGAATAAATTAAAATTTAATGTACATAAAAGTCACAGGGGACCTTTTAAAACTCAGTCCCCCGGGACTAGAGAACAGCAGTAGCTCTGGAGAGGCCAAGGACCTAGAGTGATAACAAGCACCCCAGTTGATTCTGAGACACCTGGTACCAAAGTCACTCTCTGATCATAGGCCTGGCAATGCTTTTCAAGATTCGAAGCGGATGGCATCTTAGAAAGATCACCTTAGGCCAAGTGCAGTGGCTCACGCCTATAATCCCAGCGACTCAGGAGACTGTAGCAGGAGAATTGCTTGAACCCAAGAGGCAGAGGTTGCAGTGAGCTGAGATTGTGTTACTGCACTCCAGCCTGGGCAACAACAGAGTGAGACTCCAAAAAAAAGAGAAAGATCACCTTGGCCTTGACTTGCTGACTGATGACTTAGAGGGCAAGATAGGAAATGCAGAGATCTGTTAGGAAGTTGAGTGGTCATTCAAATACGTGACAGCGGGGTCTGAGCTAAAAGAGGCAAAGTAGGTGGGAGCAGAGAAGACAGACTTAAAACACAAGATTTGGTGAAATTGGTGTAGGAGGTCAAGAGGAAAGAAGAATCCAGGACAGGAATCATAGCATTGGTGTCACCAAAAGTAACATTGTGCCACCAAATGAAACAAAATTCAGAATGAGGAGCTTATGTCAGGGAAACATGATCATGCCAGGTTTGGACGTTTTGGATATGCAAATGGAAATACAGAGGAGGCAGCTGGATATAGGGCATAGAGCCCAGAGGAGTTGGTCTAGGCTAGAGATTCAGATTTTTAGACATCTACATGGAAAGCTTAGCACACTGAAAATAACACCTGTTGCAGGTGTAGCATGAGGACCACCCTGACAATCTATCAGTTGGAAGGTAGTATGTGTTGGATGTAGAAGCTCTAGTGACACTGTTGAGTGGTGATGGTGGCAGGTAGGTCTCTGTATATGCACACACATGCTTTACCGTCCTTCATTTGGTGAAGAGACTCTAACACTGATAGTTATATCTCATTGTGGTCCTTTTTATGCTGCGTATGTGTAAAGATTACTGTTGGGTTTCCATGGTGTCTGCTATTTACAAGCTTGTTTCTGTGTCTTGCCTTCTGGCATGAGCTAGGCCCAAAGTATTGGTCTGTGTCCTTGTAGCTACCAGGCCAGGGTGAGGCACTTAGGTTAATCAGTTCGTTGTTGAAGCTGTCTATCAGAAGTCTATCAGTCCTCTTAGGCCAAGGAGCTTTCCAGTACAGGGCTTCTCAAACTGCATGGAAGGGCCATGCAGTTTTTAAACTGTTGGAGACCTATATTCTTATAAAACTTAAAAATAATTGACTAGAAAAAGACATAAAAATAAAAGCCAAAACTTTTTTGACAGTCCAAAAATTATGGTTTCAAATTGCTGTAAAAATGTCTAAAGATGCTTATCTTCTGTTTTCATCTTCATAAACTGGTTCATTCTCAGGCCTACCCAGGCCTACTGCTCTAGTCCTGCCATTTAATTCAGTAAGATCAGCTCTGCACCCTATTAGATGAGTTCTGTTCTCATTTGAAAAATGAACTTGCTTTCTCAGTAGTATTACCCAAATTTTAGATCAAAACAGATGTCTGTTGAATCCCTTGTGTTTTTAGAGATCACATCATTTCTTAACGGTTACTATTGCTAGTCATTTCTGTTACTTTTTCAGTACTACAGTGGGTAAGGAGTCTCTCCTCTGGATCTCTTCATAATCTGAACAGCCCTGCACAGAATGTATTTTATGGCAGCAGCCCAGATACTCTTGCCCAAGGTCTCATGGTCCCACAGCAGATATTCTGTACTATACCAAGCTCCCCCTCCACCATTTTTTTTTTTTTTTTTTTTTTTTTTTTTAAGTTAGACAAAGTCTTACTCTCTGGCCCTGGCTGGAGTTCAGTGCCACAATCCTAGTTCACTGCTTCCTCAACCTCCTGGGCTCAAGCCATTCTCCTGCTTCAGTCTCCTTCCAGAGTAGCTGCAACTGCAGGCATATGTCACCAAGCCTGGCTCATTTTGTTATTTTTTTTATAGAGATAGGATCTCACTGTGTTGTCCAGGCTGGTCTCAAGCTCCTGGGCTCAAGCCATTCTCCCACCTCAACATCACAAAATGTTGGGAATACAGGCTTCAGCCACCACACCTGGCCTCATTCTCCCTTCTCTTGTTCCCAGGTCAGATACTCTCCTTTCTGACAGTTCCGTGCCTGCAAATATACCCTATGAAAGCTGTCTTAGAAAGCAAGTGCCAGAGAGTGCTGGCAGCCTTAGTTAGAACCTCAGTTGGTTGAAAGGGCTTTCTTTCCTATTGGGCATCGCTTAAAAATAGAGAAACTTTGCGACTTACTTTTTATTACTGTGTGCACAGTAATTTCCTAATGTGGTACTATGCTAAAAACAGAATTTTACTTTTAAATGAGAAAGCCCTATCTATATAAAGCCTACTTTGTGTTTTGAGAAAGAAATATGTGAGCATTTTCCCCTCACACAGCAGATCCAGTCAGTCTGAATGAAAACTAAATGCTTTGATGGGGAACTAGCGAGAAGTGGCAAGAGGCTGTCTTGTCTGAAGCCAGACTGCTGTCCTACTTCTGCTACGCAGCAAGGTCACAGCTCTCTTGTTTTTCCCCTCATACCAGATTCCAGATTTGAAAGCAATACAGTATAGTGAAAGGAGAAAAGACTGAGCTATAAGCTTTAAATTTTAAGTTTTCTAGAACCATATCAACATGAGGCTGAACTGTTTATTGATGTGTCCCCACAACCTAGAACAAGGTCTTCACTGGCTGTGAGGTAACCAAAACTCTCATCTGCTCCTGGTGAGAATGTCCCTTTTACCTGCAACCCAACAGCTCTTCTTCTGGTAATACTTAAGAGAATTACGAGCATGTACCCATATATAAAAGAATGTTCATAACAACATTTATTTGTGGTATCCAGGAACTGGAAATAACCTACCTACTTGCCCGTTAATATCAGAATGGATAAATATTCATTCAGTGAAATACTGCACAACAGTAAAAAAGGACAGATTCCCTCCACATGTAATCAGAGGAATGGATCTTACTGACATAATGTTCACAAAAGATGTCAGACACAGAAGAGTTCATATTCTGCCGTCCTTTTATATGAAATTCAGAAACAGGCAGGAGCAGTCCATGGGGCTAGAAGTCAGAGCAGTGGTCCCTTTGGGGAGTCTGGGGCAGGTATCAGCTGGGGAGGGTATGCTGGGTTGCCTGCTGAGGTGTCTTGATCTGAGTGGTGTGCTATGTGGGTGCGCACATAAATAAAAATATGTTGAGCTTTACACTTAGGATTTATGTACTTTATTGTGCATTAGTTATAATCACATTTTTTTAAAAAAGAAACTGCATACCAGTGGGGAAAATAGTCAAAGTGCCCCAAACATTCTTTATTTCTGTGATCCATTTGTATAAGATTTTAAATAACAGTTGCATAATTTTGCCTTCGGTGGTGGTGGTGGTGGTGGTTGAGACTGGGCCTCACTGTCACCCAGGCTCGCATGCAGTGACACAAAGCTCACAGCAACCATCTACCAACCTCAGCCTCCTGAGTAGCTGGGACTATGGCAGGCCACTGCACCCAGCTAATTTTTATTTTTATTTATTTATTTATTTTTAGTAGAGACAAGGTCCCGCTATGCTGCTTTTGCAGTTTCAAATTCTTGGGGCCAAGCAGTCCTCCCACCTTGGTCTCCCACAGCACTGAATTACAAATATGAGCCACTGTACCTAGCCAGTTTTATCTTTGATACACTGTCTTTAGATCTAGAATATTCCTTAAGGGGGCAACGAGGATTTTACTTCATTCAGTAGCAGCAACAAGAGGAGAATCTACTCTTCTTTTTTTCTTCTTATTTTTTTAAGACAGGGTCTTACTCTGTCACCCAGACTGAAGTGCAGTGGCGCAATCTCGGCTCACTGCAACCTCCACCTCCTGGGTTCAAGTGATTCTCCTGCCTCAGCCTCTCTAGTAGGACTACAGGCACGTACCACCACACCCAGCTAACTTTTATATAAAAATATAAAAAGTTGAGATTTCACCATGTTGGCCAGACTGGTCTCAAACTCCTGACCTCTGGTGATTTCCCCCCACTTCGGCCTCCCAAAGTGCTGGGATTACAGGCATGAGCCACTGTTCCCAGCCGAGAATCTGTTCTTTCTGATTGGCTGTCTTTGGCTGCTTTGCTCTTCAATTCCCAGTTGGCACTCATCTTTCATTCAGGACATCTGTGTATGCTGTATGAAAAAAGAAAAGCTCAAGCATTTCTTTCTTTTTTTTTTTTTTTGAGACAGAGTTTCACTTTTGTTACCCAGGCTGGAGTGCAATGGCATGCTCTCAGCTCACCGCAACCTCCTCCTCCTGGGTTCAAGCAATTCTCCTGCCTCAGCCTCCTGAGTAGCTGGGATTACAGGCACATGCCACCATGCCCAGCTAATTTTTTGTATTTTTAGTAGAGACGGGGTTTCACCATGTTGACCGGGATGGTCTCGATCTCTTGACCTTGTGATCCACCCGCCTCGGCCTCCCAAAGTGCTGGGATTACAGGCTTGAGCCACCACGCCCGGCCTCAAGCATTTATTTCATTCACAGAACACAAGTAGATTTTATATAGCTAAGCCTTTCTCGTTTTAAAATTAAAATCCTGTCTTTAGGAAAATACCACATTAGAGAATTAGGCATTAAAAAGTCATATCATGAAATTTATATGAAAATAAAAATAGATTAATTCATGTAAATGCATGAAACACTATAGTCAAAAATATAAATGAGTCACATTTTTTGTTTAAGTAAAACAGTAAATATTTCCTGCCCATAGAAGGTACTTACTATCTGTTGACTGATAGAAGCCCACCTCCACTGTTTTAAGAGCTGTGTTGTCCCAAGCAACTAAATCTTTCTGAACTTCAGGTTCCTCATCTATAACATATCTCTTGTGCCTTGGATATTAATTGAAGCATTCCTTCAGCAGATATTTACTACACATCTATGTGCACAATGCTGCCAGGCACTTCTTTAATTCTGATAATGACTGACTGAGGTAGGTATTATTCTACCTATTTTACGGGTGAGGAACTAGGCCCAGAGAGGTTATGCCTTGTCCAAAGGGGCATGGACCATCAGTTCACTAGAAAAGTGCACAGGGCATTGATTTCCTCCACCTGTTTGTCCGGTGGTCTGCCAGATAACAGAGATGCAGCCGTGAAGCAGACAGCTTCATACGTCTTCATGGAACTTAGCATCTCGTGATAAGAAATAGGAATGTTCAACTATTTGGGGAAAGGAAGGAGAAGCAAATCACAACAATATATTATACAGTATTTTCTTTATGAATTGATTGAGAGTTTGTTTTGTTTTGTTTTGAGATGCAGTTTCACTCTGGTTGCCCGGGCTGGAGTGCAGTGGCATGATGTCAGCTCACTGCAACCTCCACCTTCTGGGTCGAAGCAATTCTCCTGCCTCAGCCTCCCAAGTAGCTGGGATTACAGGCATGCAGCACCACACCTGGCTAATTTTTTGTACTTTTAGTAGAGACAAGGTTTCTCCATGTTGGTCAGGGTGGTCTCAAACTCCCGAGCTCAGGTGATCCGCCCACCTTGGCCTCCCAAAGTGCGGGGATTACCCGCATGAGCCACCACGACCGGCCAGTTGAGAGTTTTAAAATGATAATACAGTGATACAGATACAGTCAGTATCACATATTACCGACATAGATGAAAATAAGGACAGCCTTGAGCAATTTAGAAACTTACAGCAAGATTTTTCAAGTATTCTAACCCTTTGACTTAGTAAGTCCTTTCTTAGAAATCTGCTCCAGGCCAGGTATAGTTGTGGAGACAGCAAGGTCACTTGAGCATGGGAATTTAAGACCAGCCTGGATAACAGTGAGAGCCCTGTCTCTAAAAGAAAAAGAGAAGAGATCTGTCCTGGGAAATAATCAGGCACTAGTCCAAGATTTGTATATAAAGGTATTTATCTACAACCTATTTATAAAGGATTTTGAAAATGACCCAAATGTCCAACAGTGAAAGAACTATTTATTTTAACTTTTTTATGGCGCCAACCTAGTACTTTGCAAATATTAACTTGTTTCATCCTCCTGACAATCCTATGTATTGGTTACAGTTACTGTTCCATTTTAGAGATGAAGCAATTGAGGCCCAGGTCACACAGCTTGTAAGGTCTGGAGCCTGATTTGAACCCAGGCCACCTGGTGCCACAGCCCACACGCTTCTGTACCATTGTCTGTTTTATGATGATATTCATGCAGTGGAATATTGTGCAGCCTTAAGCATTGTTTTGTCAGTTTCCTCTGTATAAATATACAGTCCCACCTCCAGAAACTGAGGTGGAAGATTGCTTGAGGCCAGGAATTCAAGGCTGTAATGCACTATGATTGTGCCTGTGAATAGCCGCTGCAGTCTGACCTGAGCAGCAGATCAAGACCCTGTCTCTTAAAAATAATAAAAGACTATTGTCTTTCCTGCTTCAGTAGAGTCAAACCTGGTCACCTCCACCCACCCTCTGTTTAGAGCCCTTCAACAGGACACCTAAGCAGACCTAGCTCCCAGCTGGTCCTTCAAGTGAATATGCAGATGGGGAAAGGATCGTTTCAGGCTTTTGAAGAGTTGCAAGAGTAGTGCAAAGAAGTCCCACATTCCCTTCACCTGGAGTCCCCAGTTGTTAACATTTGACCTCATTTACTTTGCATATTTGTACATACCATTTTTTTGAACTGTTTGGAAGTAAATACCAGATATCCTGCTTTTTACTTTTAAATAGTTCATTGTGAATTTTCTAAAACTAAGGATGTTCTCTTACATAACCACAGCCAAGTTATCAATGTCAGGAAATTAACAATAATATGATACTGTTTGCTAATCAACAGACTTTGTTTTACCAGTTGTCCACAGAATGTCATTTCAAGAAAAAAGTCCTGGATCTTGAGTTGTATTTAGTTATCACATCTCTTGAGTTTCCTTGAAGCTTGAACAGTTCCTTGGTCTTCCCAAAATCTTTCCTGACCTTGATATTTATGTTAAGTAATGTTCTGTGAGTTGTCAATCTGAAGTTCTCTCAAGTACATTTTCTCAAAGTTCATTGTGCTTTGGATTATTTTTCTTAAGTATATCTGGGATGTTTAGGACCCACAAAGCTGCTTCTTCATTCAGGCAGTGGTAGAACCCCAGCATTCAATGGAATAGGATCTGTGAGTTCTACTCCATGGAATAGGACCACCCCAGTGAGTTCCCCTTCAATTGTCAGTTGGAATCAATGGTTGAAGTATTAATGTGTGTTTGCTTGGTTTCCCTTCTATCTATTCATGTCTATCTTACCTGTCAGAGAAGATTCTATCCTACAAGTCAGGGACGACCTCCCTCTGAATTTTCTCTTGAGCTGTATTTCACACCCATCCACAACTGTCCACATGTAATGGGATAGTCCTGTCTGGTAAAAAACACAGCATACTTTCTGTCCCAGTTGCCAATTGCATGCTTCTGGGTTTGACTTCCCCTGTGTGGGCACTAGTTACATATATAGTACATCGGCAGAAAGAATTCATTTTTTAAATTTTCGTTCCTTGATATTATAGTATATATAAACACAGTACAATGTTTTAAGTTATGCTCTTCAGAGTTCAGAAATACTTATTCTGAACTTTTCTGGTTTATTGATTGACAGAGTTCTAACAGCGGAGTCTTGGTCATTCACCCAGGCTGGAGTGCAGTGGCACAATGATAGCTCACTACGGCCTCAAACTCCTGGGCTCAAGCCATTCTCCCACCTCAGCTTCTCCAGTAACTGGGACTCAGGCATACACCATCATGCCCAGCTAATTTTAAAAATTTTTTCTTTGTAGATAATGAGTTCTCACTATGTTGCCCAGACTGGTCTTGATATCCTGGCCCCAAGGGGTCCTCCCACCTCAGCCTCCCTAATAGCTAAAATTACAGGCACACGCCACCACACCCAGCACTGCATTTGAGGATTTAGGTCATTTTCCACCTATATTTAGCTATTGTTTTTAATTTTTTTAATTTTTTTTTTTTTTTTTTTTTTTGGAGACAGAATTTTGCTCTGTCACCCAGGCTGGAGTGCAGTGGCACAGTCTCAGCTCACTGCATCCTCTGCCTCCCAAGTAGCTGGGACTACAGGCGCATGCCACTCCACCCAGCAAGCTTTTTGTATTTTTAGTAGAGACAGTGTTTCACCGTGTTAGCCAGGATGGTCTTGATCTCCTGACCACGTGATCCACCCACCTCAGCCTCCCAGAGTGCTGGGATTACAAGCATGAGCCACTGCACCCGGCCTTAAATGAATATTTTTACATTAAAGGGAACTTTTTTAAAAATGTAGTAGCTTGAAAGTTAATTGATTCAACACCGATGTGTTGAGTGCGCTCCAACCAGTAACTAAGGTTATGGGGCTAATATACATGAGCTATTTTGTAATTCTGTTGAATGAACAGATAACAAGAAAGTTGTGACTTTTGCCCTCTTTGCTTATTCCCTGCTGTCAGGACTATCTATTTTCTTTCAGGATGCCTCTGATTACTAGAATGTTATTCCATAAGTAATCCAAAATCTGCCCTAAATTCGGGGACAACACACAAGTTTCACCTTTTCCCACATGGAAACCCTTGAGGACTGTTAACAACAGTCAGCCATAGCCCCCTTTTAGTGATTAGCCATCAGGAGCTCCTTCCTCCACTTGCTGGTAGGACCTGGTCTCAGACCTCAGCATTCACTACCTCCAGGCACTGTGCCCGGGAAGGAAGGAAAGGGGGAAGGGCCCCGTCCTGGGAAGTTCACCTCTGTGCCATCAGAGGATTGCTCTTACCTTAATTGTGGCTGTGTCCTTTACCAGCTTCCTGCTACACCTTGGCACCCACAACTGACCCCAGGCTTTGATTAGAGACAGTTAAGACAGAAGGCAAAAAGACTAGTAGAAACTGGTATAATGAAGAGGGTTTGGGCTACAGCACTGGAATTGGAAAAGAAGGGAGAGGTGAAGCTCATTTCTCCATCCCCTGCCCAGCAATTGATTGCAGATGTTGTTCTCAGGGGCAGGCTCAGATGTGGGAAATAGGAGATACGAAGACAAATCAGACATCCAGATGCTCCATCTCTAATGAGGGAACTAATTACTGCATGATATGTGCCAACATAGAGGTATCTGTAAGGCACAGGCTAAGAAGCAACCAGCTCTGCTTGAAGAGGGAAACATGCTACCAAGAAAGGGTGTGTGGCTGAGCCTTGCGGAGTGAAAGAAGTTTTGCAGACAGAAGTATGTGGCCAGTGTTCCTGGGCCAAGGGGAGGCAGGAGCCACTGTGGCTGAAGGCTCCACAGAACCCGTACTGCAGGAGCACGGGCTTGTTTTCATTGGGAAAAGCCCTGCTGCTCTGCTCCTTCACCATAAAGACATATATCCTACTTTGTTTTTTCTGATATTTGGTGAAATTTCTGTGCCCTTATTTACATAAAATCTAGATTTCTCTTTTTGGTTTCTATATTCTAGATGCAGTATGGGAAAACAAATCTCATAATTGAATTCATTTGCTGCTTTGGCAAAACAGCCAAATCCGTATAAGCTGTATTCTGTCAGGAAGCGAAAGTAATACCTTATATTTTTATCCTCGGATTGAGGGTCTCTCAGTGAAGAAGAAAGCCTGCTGTGCTACTTGGAATAGAAGTGGACTGCAGGTTCTCCAGCACTGGGTGGGACAGGGTACAGGTGCCAGTCTGTAAGGTGTGTGTGTGTGGAGAGGAATGGGGTTCTTCCCAAGGCAGCCAGCCTTCGTTCTTCATCACTGGACTTTTTTTGAAACTGGGAAACTTTCAACTCTTCTTATTCAGAGGACAACTGTGTTAAAAAGGAAGGAATTTAATATAGAATCTCTCAATAATTTTCAAATAAAAAATGAAATTGTTTTGATTTTGTTTTAATTTCTTCAGAAACCTGATGTGAGACTCTCTCGAGGCAGCATTGACAGGGAGGATGGAAGTCTTCAGGGTCCGGTAAGCCTGAGTTTTCACCAGGATTTGATTTCCAGTTCACCTATGCACGAACCATCAATGTTTTTTGTAAGATATCCAAGTTTACTAATATTTGTAATAGAGAACAGAATATTCTATAAACAAAGTTATCATTTTAACTAAGATTATGAAAATCTATGATGGTACAGCCTAGAATTGTTATTCAGATACAAAAGTATATAGTAATAATATAGAAGAAGTAGTCATGTTCCGTACTATTACTGATAAAGGCCTTTTTTTTTTAAACTTTTATTTTAGTTTTGGGATACGTGTACAGATTTGTTATATAGGTAAATTGCATGTTGCAGGGGTTTGGTATATAGATCATTTGGCACCCAGGTAATAAGCATAGTACCTGATAGGTAGTGTATTGATTGTCACCCTCCTCCCACTGTCCACCTTCAAGAGATTTCATGATGAAGACACCAAAAGCAACTGCCACAAACAAAAAATTACAAATGGGACCTAATTAAACTAAATAGTTTAATTAAATTAGTTTTTCTTTACAGCAAAAGGAACTATCAACAGAATAAACAGACAATCCACAGAATGGGATAAAGTATTTGCAAGAGTCTGTTGTTCCTTTCGTTGCGTCCATGTGTACTCAGTGTTTAGCTCCCACTTATAAGTGAGAACATGCGGTATTGGTTTTCTGTTCCTGCATTAGTTCAGTTAATGATAATCACCTCTAGCTCCATCCATGTTGCTCACAGGAAATGACCTCATTCTTTTTGTGGCTACATAGTATTCCCTAGTATATTCATACCGCATTTTCTTTATCCAGTCTACCATTGATGGGTATTTAGATTGACTCCATGACCTTGTTATTGCGAACAGTGCTGTCATGAACATAGTATGCATGTGTCTTTATGATAGAAAGATTTATATTACTTTGGGTGTGTACCCAGTAATGGGATTGCTGGGCCAAATGCTACTTCTATTTTAAGTTCTGAGACATTGCCAGACTGCTTCCACAGTGACTAAAGTAATTTATATTCCCACCAGCAGGGTCTAAGTGTTCCCTTTTCTCTACAACCTTGCATCTGTTACTTTTTTGACTTTTTAATAATAGATATTCTGAGTGGTGTGAGATGGTATTTCATTGTACTTTTGATTTGCTTTTGTCTAATGATTAGTGATGTTGAGCATTTTTTCATATGCTTTTTGGCCGTGTGTATATCTTCTTTTGAAAACTGTTCATGTCCTTTGCCTACTTTTTAATGAGGTCGTTTGGTTTTGTTTGTTAATTTGTTTTAAGTTCCTTATAGATGTTGGATATTAGACCTTTGTCAGACGTATAGCTTGCAAATACTTTCCCCCATTCTGTGTATTGTCTGTTTATTCTGTTGACAGTTCTTTTTGCTGTAAAAAACTAGTTTAATTAAACCATTTAGTTTAATTTGGTCCCATTTGTAATTTTTTGTTTATGGCGGTTGCTTTTGGTGTCTTCATCATGAAATCTTTGGAAGGGCCTGTGTCTAGAATGGTATTTCCTAGGTTTTCTTCAAGGATTTTTATAGTTTTAGGTTTTACATTTAAGTCTTTAATCCCTCTTGAGTTGATTGTGGTATACACTGAGGATGGGATCCAGTTTTATTCTTCTGCATATGGCTAGCCAGTCGTCCCAGCACCATTTATTGAATAGAGACTCTCTTCCCCATTGCTTGTTTTGCGAACATTGTCAAAGATTATATGGTTTTAGGTGTGCAGCTTTATCTAATTCTATAAAGCATGTCATTGGTAGTTTGATAGGCATAACACTGAATCTGTAAATCACTTTGGGCGGGGATGACCATTACAACAGCATCAATTCTTCCTATCCATTAGCATGGAACGTTTTTCCATTTGTGTCATCTCTGATTTCTTTCAGCAGTGCTTTGTAATTCTTGTTGTAGAGATCTTTCACCTCTCCGGTTAGCTGTATTCCTGGGTATTTTGTGTGTGTGGCTGTTTTAAAGGGGATTGCATTCTTGATGTGGCATTCGGCTTGGCTGTTGCTGGTGTAGAGAAATGCTTTTGATTTTTGTACATTGATTTTGTATCCTGAAACTTTGTTAAAGTTACTTATCACAGGGGTCCCCATCCCCCAGGCCATAGACCGGTACTGGTCCCTGGCCTGTTAGGAACCAGGCAACACAGCAGGAGACGAGTGGCAGGCTAGCCAGCATTGATGCCTGAGCTCTTCCTCCTGTCAGATCAGCAGCAGCATTAGATTCTCATAGGCCCGTGAACTGCACATGTGAGGGCCTAGATTGCACATTCCTTATGCGACTCTAATGCCTGATGATCTGAGATGGAACAGTTTCATCCCAAAACCATCTGCCACCCTGTCCCTCCAGTCTGTGGAAAAATTCATCTTCCACGAAACCTGTCCCTGGTGCCAAAATGATTGGAGACCACTGATTTATCAGATCTAGGAGCTTTTGGGCCAAAACTGTGGAGGTTTCAGTGTATAAAATCGTACTGTCTGCGAACACAGGAGTTTGACTTCTCTTCCTGTTTGGAGGCCGTTTATTTCTTTCTCTTGCCTAGAACTTCCAGTATTAATGTTGAATAGATATGGTGAGAGTGGGCATCCCGGTCTTGTTTGAGTTCTTCAGGGGAATGCTTCCAGCCTTTGCCCATTCGTTCAGTATGATGGTGGCCATGGGTTTGTCATAGATGGCTTTTACTATTTTGAGGTATGTTCCTTCATTACCTAGTTTTTTTGAGTTTTTTTAGCATGAAGTGAGGTTGAATTTTGTTGGAAGCTTTTTTTTTGCATCTGTTGAGATGATCCTGTGGTTTTTGTTTTTAGTTCTGTTTATGTGGTGAATCATATTTATTGATTTACATATGTTGAACCAGCCTTTCATCCCAGGGATAAAGCCTGCTTGTTTGTGGTGGGTTACCTTTTTGTTGTGACGCTGCTGGATTTCTTTTGCCAGTATTTTGTTGAGGAATTTTTAATCTCTGTTCATCAGAGATATTGGCCTAAAGTTTTCTTTTTTGTTGTATTTCTGACAGGTTTGGGACTCAGAATGATTCATAGAGTAAGTTAGAGAAGAGGACTTCCTCCTCAATTTTTTGGAATAGTTTTAGTAAGAGTGCTGTCAGCTCATCACCATTTGGTCCTGGGCTTTTGGTGGTTGGTAGGCTATTTATTACTGATTCAATTTCAGAGCTCATTTTTGGTCTGTTCAGGGATTCAGTCTCTTCCTGGCTCAGTCTTGGGAGCGCGTATGTGTCCAGGAATTTACCTGTATCTTCTAGATTTTCTAGTTTATGTGCCTAGAGATATTAATAATATTCTCTGATAGTTATGTGTTTTTCTGTAGGGTTGATGGTAACGTCCCCTTTGTCATTTCTGATTGTATTTATTTGGATCTTTTCTCTTTTTTTAATTAGCTAGTAGACTAATTAAAAAACGAATTTCTTTTCAAGTAACCAGTTTCTGGTTTCATTTATGTTTGGATGGTTTTTTATGTCTCAATTTCATTTAGTTCAGCTCTGATTTTGAATATTTCTTGTTTTCTGTTAGCTTTGAGGTTGGTTGGCTCTTGTTTTTCTAGTTCTTCAGGGTGTGATGTTAGGTTATTAATTTGAGTATTTGAGATTTCTTTTCTTTTCTTTTCTTTTTTATTTTCTTTCTTTTCTTATGGAGTTTTGCTCTGTCACCCAGGCTGGAGTGCCGTGGTATGATCTCAGCTCACTGCAACCTCTGCCTCCTGGGTTCAAGCGATTCTCTTGCCTCAGCCTTCCAAGTAGCTAGGATTACAGGTCCCCACCTAATTTTTGTATTTTTAGTAGAGATGGGGTTTCACCATGTTAGCCAGGCTGGTCTCGAACTCATAACCTCCATTGATCCACCCACCTTGGCCTCCCAAAGTGCTGAGATTACAGGTATGAGCCACCATGCCCAGCCAAATGTAAGATCTTAATCTTACTAATTTGAGCAAACCAACCCCAAATTTCTACCAGTAGATGTCTGTTTAAGTTAAATGCAGATTTCCTTAAACACTTGTCTGTGCTTGTCAGGTAGCAGACTTATGGAGTTAACGTTTTACCCTGATAAGGGTGAAACTACTGAGTTGACTTCTAGTCATACGTGTAGTAAGGTAACTGTAAACAATTAGCTTAAAATCTTGCAAACATTTTTTCTGTAAAAAATAGCACCCAGTCAGGTGCAGCAGCCAACATTCTTTAGTTCATGAGCAAGAAAGTTGCATTATCAGCCATTTAACATTTCCATACATTGAGCTCCTTCCTTATGTTGAAGAGACTAATGCATAACACGCAGTTAGTCCGAAATTCTTAAGGAGGAGTGAGAATTGGTGTGAAATAAGTCCTATTCAAGATACTAGCTAATATTTAGAAGATTGCTAACTGGAAATTTGTTGGATGAGGAAAATTCTTTGTGTTTCAGTGTGTGGCACATAAAAGGTACTCAGAAAAAATGTGAATTTGTTAATTAATCAAACCTGGATAGAAGGATTATGCAGAAATGCTTTATTAATAAGAACTTGTGGCCAGGCCTGGTGGCTGACGCCTGTAATTCCAGCACTTTGGGAGGCTGAGGCGGGTGGATCACATGAGGGTCAGGAGTTCGAGACCAGCCTGGCCAACATGGTGAAACCCTGTCTCAAATAAAAGTACAAAAAAAATTAGCTGGGCTTGGTAGCACGTACCTGCAATCCCAGCTACATGGGAGGCTCAGACAGGATAATTGCTTGACCCAGGAGGCAGAGGTTGCAGTGAGCCAAGATCACGCCACTAGACTCCAGCCTGGGCGAAAAGAGCCAAACTCTGTCTTAAAAAAGAAGAACTTGTAAAACAATCAGGTGACACATAATGGGCCCACCTAAGATCTCAGTTTGCTTTGTGCTGGTGGAGGCAATACTAATAGTAAGTAGTGCTAGCTGAGGACCTGCTTAGTACTGCAAGGTGCTGTGTCACATCACTCCTGACACATTGGGTGCTGTCGTCATTCACATTTCACAAGTCAGTAGACCAAGACTCAAAGAAAACTTGCCTAAGTGCCCCCATTTATGCACATACAGCCAGCCTGGCTCAGCAGACTTCGACTTCACTCACTCCCTTTGTGGGGACTGTTAACACACTATAACCATTTCTAATTTTTTTTCTCTTTTGTGCTTTCCTCAAGATAATCATTTGGTTTTGGCCCCATTTCTTGAAACACTCCAGCTTTAACACTTTTGAAAATGTGCCACAGCTTCAGGGAGAACTTTTTGACTAGAAAGCAATGTAGATGATAAATGGGTGTGAACTAGTTAATAAACATTAATAACTGGCTACTGGAAAATTGATCCCATTAGTGTGCCTAAAAAGCAAAAACCTATTTAGACTGTAATATACAGGTTGACAGCATACTGATTTTGTGATTACAGCCTAGTTGTCTCATTAGGTAAGTGTTACTAGCTTCAGCTTACAAATGGAAAAACCAAAGCTCCTCACAGTTCTGTGACTTTTCCAAAGTAAACAGCTGGTTCCTCGCAGAACTATGCATGAGGCCTACCTCCACGTACTCATCCTGTCAGACCTCTGAAGCAGGGTCTCTCCTTTTCTGTACCTGAGTTCCCAAGCAGGTTATACATGATCACACAGTGGCTGGATTACTCTGGGATGTTTTGAGAATAGGATTTTCTGGTTCATCAAACTTTGTTACAGGAGTATCAACCAGAAAGTTCTTTGTATTTAAACCTTTTAATATGAGCATGGGGGCTGGGCGTGGTGGCTCATGCCTGTAATCCCAGCACTTTGGAAGACCAGGTCAGGATGGGTGGATCATGAGATCAGGAGATTGAGACCATCCTGGCTTACATGGTAAAATCTTGTTTCTCCTAAAAATACAAAAATGAGTTGGGCATGGTGGCATGCGCATGTAATCCCAGCAACTGAGGAGGTGGAAGCAGGAGAATAATTTGAACCTGGGAGGCGGAGGTTGTAGTGAGTCGAGATTACGCCACTGCACTGCAGCCTGGGCAACAGAGTGAGACTCGTCTCAAAAAAAAAAAAAAAAAAAAAAAAAAGCATGGGTTTTACTGCCTGAAGCAGTGAGTATAGCACAGCCAGTAGACACTGTTGTTAAAAGTATTGGCCCGTTTTCACCATTCCCTGCTGTCACACCTCTCTAGCTGTCTGATCACCTCGCTGTTCCTCACCCAATGGGTTTTCCCTACTGGAGCTCTTCCCTTTCCAAGCTGCTTTTCTCCCAAGTTGCTAGAAGGCTTCCCTTTCAGAGACCACTTTCTTAGAAGGCCTGACCTTCCTACTTAAAACTGCAGCTTTGGTCTGGAGTAATATCTCATGTCTGTAATCCCAGAACTTGGGGAGGCCAAGGTGGGTGGATCACTTAAGCTCAAGAGTTTGAGATCAGCTTGGGTAACATGGCGAAACCTCGTCTCTAGAAAAAATATAAAAACCAGCCAGATGTGGTGGTGTGCACCTGTGGTCCCAGCTCCCAACTACTCAGGAGGCTGAGGCAGGAGGATCACTTGAGCCCAGGAAGTCCAGGCTACAGTGAACTGAGATCACACCACAGCACTGCAGCCTAGGTGACAAGAGTAATACCCTGTCTCAAAAAAATAAAACTAAGGGCTGGGTGTGGTGGCTCACTCCTGTAATCCCAGCACTTTGGGAGGCCCAGTTGGGTGGATCACTTAAGGCCAGGAGTTTGAGGCCAGCCTGGCCAACGTGGTAAAACCCCATTTCTACCAGAAATACAAAACACTAGCCAGGCATCATGGTGAGCTCTTGTAATCCCAGCTACTTTGGAGGCTGAGACAGGAGAATCACTTGAACCTGGGAGGCAGAGGTTGCAGTGAGCCAAGACTGCGCTGCTGCAGTCCAGCCTGGGCAACAGAGTGAGTTTCCATCACTAAATCAGTCAGTTGATCAAAACCAAAAAATCTGCAACTCCTCTCCTTCTATCCCAGCCATCTCCTTGCTTCGTGGGACACAGCTTCTCCAAACAGAACACAGAATATACTAATAGATTTTCATTGTTTATTATCTGTCTCCCTCCACTGCATTGTTAGCTGTTAGCTCCCCAGGCAGGATCTTTGTTTTATACTTAGAACAGTGCCTGGAACAAAGCAGGTATTCAGTAACTGTTCATTGAACAAATGAATGATATGAAAAGGATACATAAAGTAGGAAGTGCTACACAAAAATAAGTTGACATGGTTTCATTCTTTAGACCTTCAAGCTCTGAGAGTTTTGCACGTCTTTAGAATCAGAGGTGTTAAATGACATTGAAAACAACTTGATTGTGTGAGGGAGGAACAATTTTAATTGTGTTTTCTATTTTTATACCCTTTGTATCTTAAAGAAGTGGTTCTCTTCTCAGTAGAAAGTAAAGTGCCTTAACTTATATCTATTAACCGATTCATTATTTTTTTTAATGATCTGTGATTTTCTTTCTAATTATCTTAAGTCTTAAGATCACACATAATTTTTTAAGTTGTGTGTATCTCCTCTACTTTAATCCTTTTAAGTTGGCAAAAGCACCATTCCCAGTCACAAATACTCGGCAGTTCTACAGTTTTATTTCTGAATGGCTGTTTAAAGACAATCGTAAATTACAACTTAGTTTGAATTAGATTGTAAAGAATTCCAAGAGTGAAGTTTAATTGGCTGCTATTTTAAAAGAATGTGATCTTATAGATTATCTGTAGAATTAGCCAGTTCATTATTTTAAAGTAAGCAAGAAAAGTCTTTCTTTTCACAAGTAGAACGTAGTTCCGAAAAGATTGTTTTCCATGTAGTTAGCCTCAGAAAGACTATTTTAAGTGCAGTTTCAGGTAAGACAACTTGAAGGAGAACTGGTGTTAAGGAAAACTTTATCCTGTCCCTGGGACAGAAGTTCTGGGCTGGCTTTGGCTTCTCTGGCGTGGCCTGAACTGGTAGAGATACAGCAACAGGTCCTGACACACATAGTGCTTTGGGGATGATGACAGTATAGGCCCCTGGGTATCTACACACCCAGTGCTATCAAGCCTCTTTCCATCACTGTTCTGGTTGTATCTCTTTGTGGTAGGCATAGTTGGGAGTTTGGGCAGAAAGGATACAGACACTGGGAAGTCCTGGGATTTGAAACCCTTTAGTTAGAGGCAAACTGAAAACATCCATATAAGAACATTTCAAATTTTTCTCATTTGTATAAATTTAAGGGGCATAAGTGCAGGTTTTTTTTACATGTATATATTGTTTAGTGTGAATTCTAGGCTTTT
Organism: Saimiri boliviensis; assembly: GCF_048565385.1. Lineage (NCBI taxonomy): Eukaryota > Metazoa > Chordata > Mammalia > Primates > Cebidae > Saimiri > Saimiri boliviensis. The sequence goes on along the minus strand of NC_133463.1, from coordinate 88,553,680 downwards.
AGTATAACCATCACCCAAACAGTGTACATTGTGCCTATTAAGTAATTTCTTATCACTGTCTCCTCCTACTCTTCCAGGTCCCCAATGACTATTCCATACTCTTAGGTACATGTGTATGCATTATTTATCTTCCATTAAAGAGAGCATGCAGGATTTGACTTTCTGTTTGTAAGTTGTTTCACTTAAGATAATGGCCTACACATTGCTGCATCCATCCAAAATTGCTGCAAAATACATGATTATATTCTTTTTTTTTTTTTTTTTGGAGACAGAGTCTTGCTCTGTTGCCCAGGCTGGAGTGTAGTGGCACAACTTCAGCTCACTGCAATCTCCACCTTCTTGGTTCAAGAGATCTGTCCTGCCTCAGCCTCCCAAGTAGCTGGGACTATAGGCACAAGCCACCACAACTAGCTAATTTTTGTATTTTTAGTAGTGACAGGGTTTCGCCATGTTGGCCAGGCTGGTCTCAAACTCCTGACCTCAAGTTAGCCACCTGCCTCGGCCTCCCAAAGTGCTGGGATTACAGGCTTAAGCCATCATGCTTGGCTGATTATATTCTTTTTTATGGCTAAATAGTATTCCATTGTATACATACATCACATTTTCTTTAACCAGACATTCATTGAGGGACACATAGGTTGATTCCATATCTTGGATATTGGGAATAGTGCCATGATAAAGATAGAAGTGCAGATATCTTTTTGATACAATGATTTATTTTCCTTTGGGTATATACCCAGTCATGGGATTGCTGGATTTAATGGTAGTTCTCTTTTGAGTTCTTTGATAAGTAGTTCTATTTTGAGTTCTTTGAGTTCATTTTCCATAGAAGTTGCACTAATCTACCTTCTCCTCAGCTGTTTAAGAACACTTTAAATGGGTTATGACCACCATGTTTGTGGTTCCAGAGTGTCCCATGCTTGCTTCTCTCAACAGTCCTTTCCACACATCCTACTAGCATCGTTTGCTTACTTGCCTGATCCCCCACCCCATCTGGGACCTTATGCAGAATCCTGTCTTGTTCATTTTGATACTCAGCGTCTAGCCTAGAAGTTCAAGGGGATGGATAGACTGGTGGGAAAGAGACGTCATTACCCCATTGTAAATACCAGTGCATTGACTGAACTTTTCTTTTCCTACAGATTGGAAACCAACATATATATCAGCCTGTGGGTAAACCAGGTAAAGAAGAAAAGAATTGGGCAGAGAGGAGTTAGTTTAATATGATGAAAGCAGATTTTGAATGTATATGGTGTCATAGCTTTGGAATACCCCCATGATTATTTGAGTTTTCCCTACACAGACCACAGCAAGTATGATGTTTACCACATTCAGCTCATGACTAGAGTATTGGGGAAAAGAATTTGTTGGTATAATGCTTCAGAAATAACCTCCTTATGGTTGCTGTGAGCCACTGCACTCCAGTCCGGGCAACAGAGCAACACTCGGGCTCACTTAGAATGCAAGATTGGTGTCATCTGTAAGAACACCAGTAGGCATTTATTCAGGAGTAGTTTCTTTCTTTCTTTTTTTGGAGACAGAGTCTTACTCTGTCACCTAGGCTGGAGTACAGTGGCTCAATCTTGGCTCGTTGCAACCTCTGCCTCCTGGGTTCAAGCAATTCTTCTGCCTCAGCCTCCCAAGCAGCTGGGACTATAGGCCCACACTACCATGGCTGGCTTATTTTCTTTCTTTCCTTTTTTTTTTTTTTTTTTGAGACGGAGTTTTGCTCTTGTTGCCCAGCTGGGCACAATCTTGGCTCACTGCACCCACCACCTCCCAGGTTCAAGCAATTCTCCTGCCTCAACCTCCCAAATAGCTGGGACTACAGGCACCCGCCACCACGCCCAGCTAATTTTTATATTTTTGGTAGGGATGGGGTTTCACCATGTTGGCCAGGTTGGTGTCAAACTCCTCAGCTCAGGTGATCCATCCATCTTGGCCTCCCACAGTGCTGGAATTACAGGCATGAGCCACTATGCCCAGCCTTTTTTGTATTTTAGTAGAAATAGAGTTGCACCATGTTGCACAGGCTAGACTCAAACTCCTGAGCTCAGGGAATCTGCCCACCTCGGCCTCCCAAAGTACTAGGATTACAGGTATGAGCCACTACACCTGACCTTCTTTCTCTTTCTTAATGCACATGACTTAAGGGGAATCATTCTCTCTCACCAGATCCTGCAGCTCCACCAAAGAAACCACCTCGCCCTGGAGCCCCCGGTCACCTGGGAAGCCTTGCCAGCCTCAGCAGCCCTGGGGACAGCTACAACGAGGGTGTCAAGGTGGGCATCTGAGCCTGTATAGCACATTCTGCTTGCAGGATTTGTGGAGTCCTCTAGTACTCAGTTGACTGTGTTCATGTTGTAGAGTGGAGATGGTGCAGAGACTAGAACAGTGCAGAGTGGAACTGCAGCGAGACCCAGGAGTCAATTGGTCTGTTTCTAAACCCCTCTGAGAGTCAGGGAAAAGTTTGATGCAAACATTTTCTTGTCCATTTTTCTCTCAGTGTGAGAGATTTTAGGAACTCAGTCAGATTCTGATTTTCTATGTACATTTTTCTCTGATTAGACAGAATGTTTTCTTTAAAATGCTGGATTGCTTCTGGTTTTAAAAAATTAATTAAACCAGGTAAGTGAGGACTTTCTGTAGGCTCCAAGTTTATAAGTGTGGCTTCATGGAAAACTTCATTATTTTCCATTTAGAGTTAGAATTGGATTTGTAAAAGTAATGTGTGCTGAGTAGAGCCATCCTCAGACCAAGGGGAGTGTTTGACTTGGGAACGAACCACTATAAGCTTCCAAATTTGGCAGTCAGAAATCAGGTGCTGCCTGCCCCGATGGATATGCAGCTGGAACTGTTGTTGTCTGTGACTCTCCTGGGTCCCCACCAGCCCCCACCAAGTGCTGGAGCCTCTAGAACGGCAGCCTTCTTCCCTGGGAGATCTGAAGAAGGAGGCTGTCCTCTTCTAGCCTGGTTCCTGTAAGGAGATGGGATCTTTTTACTTTCCACTTAAGATAACAAATTACTTCTCAAAATAGACCCTGTTTCTTAATTCTGATAATACCTTTTTTTTACATTTTAATATCTTTACTAAAATTGGGATGGTGTTTTGGTTTAATTGGCAGCATTTTTTTTCTAGCTTAGTGGTGCATTAAAAAATGATGTATCTTTGGCCAGGCGCGGTAGCTGATGCCTATAATCCCAGCACTTTGGGAGTCCAAGGTGGGCAGATCATGAGGTCAGGAGTTCGAGATCAGCCTAGTCAACATGGTAAAATTCCGTCTCTACTAAAAGTACAAAAAATTTGCCAGGTGTGGTGGAACGCACCTGTAATCCCAGGTATTCGGGAGGCTAAGGCAGGAGAATTGCTTGAACACAGGAGGAAAAGGTTGCAGTGAGCTGAAAGCATGCCATTGCACTCCAGCCTGGCGGACAGAGCAAGACTCCATCTTGAGGAAACAAACAAACAAAAATGATGCATCTTAAAGTGGGAGACATCTTAAAATCTGATAAATATCATAGCAGGTTAAGATAAACTTTGCTTACCAATAACCACCATTTATTGAGTGTCTTCCCTTTGCCAAATGCTGGGGCAGACCTTTTTCTTGTATTGTCATTTCTCATGTCAACCTCACAGGATCAGTGGTGGTATCATTTCTCAGATGATCAAGGTTCACAGAGTTAAGTAGTGCATTGAAGGCGCTTGGCCGCAGGCCTGGCTGAGCATAGACTTCACTCAAAGGCTCTCACCTCCAAAGCTGAAGCTTAGTTAGATGTAGATATATTGTTGTCTTCTCAGACTCATCAGAGAGTTAGTCCAGGGTAAGAGAAGATGTCATCTCCAGGCCTAGAGTGATAGCCTGCAGCTTAGAGGGCACAGGTTTGCCAGTGTCCGTTGAGAAGGTGACCAGAGGGTGAATGAGCAGCCACTGGCACAAACTAGCCTGCTCTCTGTGACCATAGTCAGAGTACCCACTGGTCCCCAGAGTTCATGCCAGTGGCTTGTAAGCGCCTGGGAATCTGGAGCTTCCCCAGCTCACTAGACCCTCAATCCCCAGGATACCTTCTGGCAGTTCGATTAAGGACACACTCAGTCTTCTTCAGGGAAAATTGAGGAAGGACACACCCTTCCCAATATTGGCTTATTTCAATAAATTTCTAAAAAGGAACCAGGCATGGTGGCACACCCCTACAGTCCCAGCTATGTATTTGGGAGGCTAAGCAAGGAGGATCACTTCAGCCCAGCAGTGTGAATCTGACCTGAGCAACATAATGAGACCCCATCTCTTTCAAAAAAGAAAAGGGGACAGAATGAGATTAATGAGTTGTTTCTCATTTTCATAATCCAAAAGAGCAGACTTTCAAAATGGCTTGCATTATAATGAAAAACCAACTTTCAAGGTAGATCAGGTACCACCTTAGAATTCTGACATGCGCTTATGTTTCAGAGCTGGAATAACATAATGAATACCTAGAATTAGGAATACTCTCAATGTAAGGGATAAAGCAGATTGAAATCTTGATGAAAATAATATGTGTACTTAAAATATATTAAGTAAAGATTTTTAAATAATGTGAAATATGTGTTCCTATCTCTTCATTGTCTGCTTGGTAGAGGTCATTGAATCCATCCTAAAAGAACAGTATTGGTCTAATACTGAAATGCAGCCAGGCACAGTGGCTCACACCTGTGATTCCAGCACTTTGAGAGGCCAAGGCAGGTGGATTTCTTGAGACGAAGAATACCAACCAGACCAGCCTGGCCAACACAGTGAAACTCTGTCTCTACTAAAAATATAAAAATTAGCTCTGCATAGTCGCATGAGCCTGTAGTTCAGCTGCTCAGGAGGCTGAGGCACAAGAATCACTTGAATCCAGGAGGCAGTGGTTGTGGGTAAGCTGAGGTCACACTACTGCACTCCAGCCTGGGCGACAGAGCAAAACTCTGTCTTAAACAACAACAATAATAACTGATAGTAAAATACTTACCTTTATATATAACTAAAATAATTCATCCAAATAACATTTAGCCAAAATCAGTCTCAGTTTTTCCTAGGTAGCATTGCATTTTGGTTCTTAACTATCTGAGTCTGTAAGTATCAACCTAAGTGGTTGGGATTGACTACATCTATAGAGAGTTTATCATCAGCTGCCTGCCAAGCTCCAGATTATAGGAAACCAATAGGATGTCTTTCCAAACAGCTTCTGCTTCTGGAATGTCACTGTGAATGGTCACTAGAAGCATTATGACAGTGCCCTTCTACCACAAGATTGGGCAAAGGGCAAAGTACAAAAGAACAGAAGCTTTAAACAAGTTACAACCTCCCTAGACTTATAGAATTGTCTATTTCTTTTTGAAGAAACTCATGCTATGTCACCCTCCTCAAGAAGCCCTGTGCCTTTTTGTGTTGATGCAGTTTGAACTGGCACATAATCCTATGAAGTTACACAGAAGACTGCACTGTGACTCTCTGTGCAGAAAATACAGGCAATCATCTCTTGGAAATGATGTGGTTATATAGTAAGACAATCCTGACTTGAGCTTTAGAGAAAACATATTAAAATAAAACTGCTCAGTTTAAAGTAGTAGAACCTAATCATAAGAATCAGCTCAAAAGAGGGATTTTTGTTCTACTTTTGTTTTTAAAATAAGCTCCCAATGTATTTTTTTTTTTTAAAGTTGGGGTTTCACCATGTTGGTCAGGCTAGTGTTGAACTCCCGACCTCAGGTGATCCGCCCACCTTGGCCTCCAAAGTGCTTGGATTACAGGTGCGAGCCACTATGCCCGTATGCCTGGCCCCCTTTTTTTTTTTTTTTTTTTCTTTTTGGTGTTTTTTCTTTTCTGAGACGCAGTCTCGCTCTGTTGCTCAGGCTGGAGTGCAGTGGCATAGTCTCGGCTCACTGCAACATCCACCTCCCAGGTTCAAACAGCTCTCCTGCCTCAACCTCCCGAGTAGCTGGGATTACAGGCATGCACCAACATGCCCGGCTAATTTTTGTATTCTTAGTAGAGACGGAGTTTCACCATGGTGGCCAGGCTGGGCCTAATATCTTTCAATGCAGCCCAAGTCAGGAATCTTTATGATGGCAGTATAGCTAGATGATGAAGTAGATTCCCAAGGATGTTGCGGCACCAGGCTTAGGAATTGAGGCTGCTGCAGTTTTTCCTGAATCTCTGAGAATTCAGATGGGCAGTTTTCAGTAATTAAAACCATTGGTCCTCCTCCTCCTTTCTTTTTGAAGAGCCCTAATTCTGTTTATCTTGCACTGCTGCTGGATTGTTCCTCAGGCTTTGCATGTTCCCTGCATTTGTTTTGTAACTGAGCATGGTGCATGGCAGACCTCTCTATGCAGTGTGCTGGGGCAGTGAGCAGGTGGCACAGTAGCCACACCCTGGCAACAGTGAGTGAGAGCTGGTGGGCAGGCTTGGAAACTAGCTCCTTTTTGTTCTGCTCATGTGTTTTTATGGGGGATTTGTCTGATGCCTTTATTAATATTGTTTTTCTTTTTTCCCTTTCTCTGATAAATTCCTTTAACTTTTCCTCACCTTCCGTTCGACAATAGCCATGGAGGGTAAGCACATTGTGTCTTTGTGTGTCTGTCCAGCTTGCTCTATCGCACCCGGCTCTCTGCATGTAATCTTGGACTGAAAAGCAGGAAGCTCAAGCAGAAGGGCACTTCGGCCTGGTTTGTCACCTGTCACGACTGACAGATGCCAAAAGTAGTGTTTATGTTTGCAAGAGAATGAGATATGCACATGTTTGCAGTAAATGAATTGTTCTTGTGCTTTTCTATCTCATACACAGACTTTGCTACCTGGGCAAAAGCACCCAAGGGTTCAGAAATGGGAACTTGTATTTAGACTGAGCACTGGCAGTGGGTTCCTGATTGAACTATATGTACTATAAGTTAGTCTTTTTTTAAAAAGTGTATATATACACCATTTAATGTCTGGTATAAGTCTAACCAACTGGAATTTTTAAAATACTAAAGGTTTTCCAAAGGTCCTCGTGTTATTCCACCTTCAGCACTCAAGTTATCTTAGTTAACATTTGTTGATGTCTCTTCTCTGCCCAGGCCCTAGGTGGACATTAGCATCTGTGGCCTCATCTTCCCTCATCACCATTGCCTGAGTGAGAGAGCTGAGGCTTTATAAGCATGGGCCCAGGTGCTTTCCAGCAGTTATCACAGAGCTGGCTGAAACCGGGGTTCTCTGGCAGGGAAGCTCCTGGTGACGCCACTGCTGCTTTGATTTCAATCACGACCTGCAAACAGATCTCTTGTCCCTTAGAGCGCATTTCTGTGTCAGCTTTTTATAACTACAAAGAACATATTTCCATTAGGTAGCTGAGGGCAGCTAAGCTGAGCCATACAGTTTTCACTGCAGAATTCAAACTAAGTGGAAGTCCTTATAGTCTTCTTGTAGAATGTTTGACTCTTTAGCCAAATAGGTAATTTTCTCTAAAATTCAGTAAATCCTCAGATGGATTATTCTCTCGTGGTGAGTGATTTTGGGATGCGGGGACATTGAATCACATCTCTGAAAGAATCTGGGGTTTTTAGTATAATGTGTATGATTCCATCTCATTTCCTTTAACTGAGCTCAAAGTCAGAAAAAAGAATTGCCTGATTTTTCACTTGGAGGAATTATCTTTACCATCATTCTTAATCTGAGCTATATCCTGTATACACAAGAAAATCAATGACCTGCAATCTGCTTTGATCTCTAAGACCCTCTCTGGCTTCATTGTGGTGATCTCATGCCATCTGCTGGAGAGAAGAAAAATTACTGGCTTTTGTGTTGTCAGCTTCAGCCCCAGGAAATCAGCCCCCCTCCTACTGCCAACCTGGACCGGTCAAATGATAAGGTGTATGAGAATGTGACGGGCCTGGTGAAAGCTGTCATCGAGATGTCCAGTAAAATCCAGCCGGCCCCACCAGAGGAATATGTCCCTATGGTGAAGGTAAAACACAGTCACATTATGTACTGGCAAAAATGTTCTTGTTTCTTGGGAGCTATGGTGCCAGTTGATAGATGGCTGTAGATGCCCCCCAATCCAAAGGCAGTGCTGATGTTTTAGAAGGTCTTTGCAAAGGCACTGTACAGCAGCAGTGTTAGTGAGAACCACATTTATTCTGAATTGCCGTTCCCATCTTGTTTTCTTCTGTCAGTCAACACTAGGCTGGGAGTGACTTGAAGCAGAACAGTCTTAATAATTATCACTCACTGGCTGAGTTGTAAAAATAAAAGTAAAAATTAATAATCACACATAAAGTGTACAGTAAAGAGAAAGCTGCAGAAGCATGCTTATAGTATGATGCCATTTATGTAAAGCTGAAAAACATGCAAAATAATCCTATGTAAGACTTAGGGAGATGTGGTTACATTGTTAGAGTGCAGAGACAAGTAGACGAATGATGACTATCAAATTCAGATCCTGTACCTCTAAGGAGGAGCCAGTTAAAGAAAGATACTGGCTGGGAGAATTTATCTGTGGTGTTTTTTGGTTTTTGTTTTGTCTTGTTTTTTAGATGGAGTCTCGCTCTGTCACCCAGGCTAGAGTGCAGTGGTGCAATCTTGGCTCACTGCAACCTCCACCCCCCAGCTTCAAGCAGTTCTCTGCCCCAGCCTCCTGAGTAGCTGGGATTACAAGCACCTGCCACCACACCCAGCTAATTTTTGTATTTTTAGTAGAGTTGGGGTTTCAACATGTTGGCCAGGCTGATCTTGAACTCCTGACCTTGTGATCTACCCATCTCAGCCTCCCAAAGTTCTGGGATTACAGATGTGAGCCACCGCACCCAGCCCTGAATTGTTTCTCTTAAGTTGAAGGTTGGGTATGTAGGTGTGCATTGAATTTTCTTCTAAAAAGAGTAAAAAGAAATAAAAATATGCCAGTAAACTGATGTTTTGCAAATCGTGTTCAAAGGAGGGGGATTCTAAGAACCAGTGACAAGTATTCTGTGAAAAAGGATAGTAGTGGCCAGTTGTGGTAACTCAGGCCTGTAATCCCAGCACTTTGGGAGGCCAAGGCGGGTGAACCCCTTGAGGTCAGGAATTCAAGACCAGCCTGACCAACATGGTAAAACCCCCATGTCTAAAAAAAAAAAGAAAAAGAAAAAGGGTACTAGGTCCAAGAAAAGTCATTAATGGCTTCTATTAAAGAGTACAGACTGGCATCTTGGGAGCATAGAGGTATCCTGTAGTTCAGAGTGTGGTCAAACTTTGCTCTAAGCCAGTGTTTCTGAAATTTGCTCATACTTTTTTTTCATTGTAGTAAAATAGACATAACATAAAACTGCCATCTTAACCATTTTTAAGCATACATTTCATAGGCATTAAGTACATTCACATTGTTATGCCACCATCAGCACCATCCATCTCCATAACCCTTTCCTTGCAAAACTGAAACTCTGTACACTTGAAACAACACTCCTGTTTTCCCCCTTCCCTAGCCTCTGGCAACTCCTACTTTCTGTCTCTATGAATTGACTGCCCTAGGTACCTCTCATAAGTAGAATCATACTGTATTTGTCTTTTGTGACTGACTTATTTCACTCAGCATAGTAGCTCAGAGTTCATCCATGTTGTAGCATGTGTCAGAATTTTCTTCCTTTTTGAGGCTGAGTGATAAATATTCCGCTGTATGTCTGTCCCACATTTTGCTTGTTTACTCACCTGTCACAGGTCACTTGGGGTGCTTCCATCCTCCAGTGATCATGAATAATGCTGCGATGAACACGGGTGTGCAGATGTCTCTTTGAGACCCTGCTTTCACTTCTTTGGGTATATACTCAGAATTGCTGGATCATTGGTAATTCTATTTTTAATTTTTGAAGAGCCCCCGTTTCGTTTTTCATAGCAACTGCACCATGTTACATTACCACCAACAGTGCGTAAGGGTTTCAGTTTCTCCATATTGTCACCAAACCTTGTTATTTATTTATTTATTTTTTTTAAGACAGAGTTTCACTCTTGTTACCCAGGCTGGAGTTTAATGGCGTGATCTCAGCTCACCACAGCCTCCGCCTCCTGGGTTCAGGCAATTCTCCTGCCTCAGCCTCCTGAGTAGCTGGGATTACAGGCACGCACCACCATGCCCAGCTAATTTTTTGTATTTTTAGTAGAGACGGGGTTTCACCATGTTGACCAGGATGGTCTCGATCTCTTGACCTCGTGATCCACCCGCCTCGGCCTCCCAAAGTGCTGGGATTACAGGCTTGAGCCACCGCACCCGGCCCAAACCTTATTTTCTAGGGGGTTGTTTTGGGGCTTGGGGTTTTGGATATGTCTTTTTAAAAAAAAATAATTGTCATCTAATGGATGTGAAGTTTATCTATGTGTGGTTTTAATTTGCATACAGGTGTTAAACATCTGTTTGGTTTTTGAGCATAAATGTCTACTCAAGGGTTTTTTCTCTTTTTTAAAATCCTACTGTATTTTGTTACTGAGTTGTAGAAACCTACACCTTTTTTGTTTGTTTGTTTGTTTGCTTTGAGGTGAAGTATCACTCTGTTGCCCTAGCTGGAGTGCAGAGGCACGATCTTGTCTCACTGCAAACTCCACTTCCTGAGTTCTTGCAATTCTCCTGCCTCCTGAATAGCTGGGACTACAGGTGCATGCCGTCACGCCTGACTATTTCGTGTTTTAGTAGAGACGGGGTTTCACCGTGTTGCCCAGGCTGGTCTCGAACTCCTGAGCTCAGGCAATCCCCCGGCCTCTGCCTCCCAAAGAGCTGGGATTATAGGCGTGAGCCACCGTGCCAGGCCACAACTGTTTTTTTCCTTTCTTTTCTTTTCTTTTCTTTCCCCTCTCCTCTCCTCTCCCCTCCTCTCCTCTCCCCTCCCCTCCCCTCCCCTCCCCTCCCCTCTCTTTTCTGTCTTCTTTCTTCCTTCTTCCTTCTTCCTTCTTCCTTCTTCCTTCTTTCTTCTTTCTTTTTTCTTTTTTCTTTTTTCTTTTTTCTTTTTTCTTTTCAGATAGAGTCTCATTCTCTCGCCCAGGCTCCCAGGCTGGAGCACAGTGGCATGATCCGGTTCACTGCAACCTCTGCCTCCCAGGTTCAAGCAATTTTCCTGCCTCCCGAGTAGCTGGGACTGCAGGCATGCACCACTATGCCTGACTAATTTTTGTATTTTTAGTAAAGACAAGGTTTCACCATGTTCTCTAGGCTGGTCTCGAACTCCTGACCTCATGTGATCCGCCTGCCTCATCCTCCCAAAGTTCTGGCGTTACAGGCGGGACTCTAGACGTTACATGCCCAGCCCCTACAACTGTTGTTTAGTGTACCTATTAGCAGTCTTTGCAACACCTTCTTATAAACCATCAATGTAGAAAAAGCTGCTTGAAAGTTGTAATGTTTCATGGAAAGCACAGTTGATCCTTTCTGGTTTGTTTTTTTAACTGTATTACATAACAGATTTAACCAAAGTTAAAGGATGAACTTGTATTAACTCACAGCCAAATTTAAACAAAAAACTGAACAGTAGATGAAAGCATTAAGAATTTCGTACATATTAAGATTTTATATGATGATTTTATGGACACTACCTCTTTAACCATATTACTTTGGCCAAATGACATTGTTTCTGTATGCCGATCCAATTATAAGTAACTATTATTTTCTTACTGGTTTTATTCATATTACATGTAGTTTGATGTCTTGGTCATTAAATATTTGATCCTCATAAGAATGACAGCAATGAAAATTTGAATTTTAAATTTTATTGTTTTAAATCATACTTAGACCCTTTTTGTTACAACTCAGAAGTGGCAGGGAGGAATGTTTCTGCTCAGTGTCCGTAAGAGATGAGGACCAAAGCAAGACTGCCCCCTTGCACCTGGGGCAGTGATGTCATCTCTTGCCAGTCTCATGAGGTGTTTGAAAGTACATGGGTGAGAACACACTCAGTGAACACACCTGGGGAAAATGTGTTCCCCTTTATCCTAACCTGTGTTGACAGAGTTGGCGTGTTGGAGCCAGGAGGGTGGTAAATCTGCTTGGAAGGAGTAGATGAGAAGAAAAAATCCTGCTTTCCACCTTCAGCATCTATGTGACCTTTCTTATGTTAGCTTCTGTTCTTCAACTGGCTCCTTAGGGTATTAGAGCAATGAATAGTCAGATCTAAATCTTTTGGGAGAAAAAGGAGCCTCATAACTTACAAGATAGGGCTCAGCACTAAGAAAAAGAAATACAGAAGTTTCCCTTGAAGCTAGTGGAAAGGAAATTTAAAAATATATAAATGAAAGGCATAAAAATCTTTTGTGTGTGTTCTAATATTGGTTGTGATTCTTGTCTGTTAGGAAGTCGGCTTGGCCCTGAGGACGTTATTGGCCACTGTGGATGAGACCATTCCCCTCCTACCAGCCAGCACCCACCGAGAGGTAGGGCACAATCTTTCCCTTGCAGCCTTCTGTGACAGCACTGGTTGGGGACACATTCAGGGATGCCTTTGGTGCTAAAGGCAGCTCCTCAGTCTGTGGCCGACAGAGACTTGGACTGCTCTACAGGTGATGACCTTCCCTGTAACACTGACCCCAGCCAGGACCGGGCTGTTCATTCTGGGGCATAGGGGTGGTATGGAGCAGTTGCCACTCAAATTCCAGACCCTGGGACTTCCTGCTGCCAGCCCACTGCAGAGCCACTGTGCGAGGTCCTCACCTGAGGTACATGTGGCTCTGAGCAGTGGATGAGGAAGGCAAACGGGAAACTGCTGCTGGTGCCATGATCCTCAAAGGTAGGGGAGCACTTACATGAATGGGGTGGCCTTCGTGCCTGGTCTCCTTCTTGAAATTCTCCTTAAAAATAGTTGAGTTTTCGAGTGATCCTGGTTTTCCATTTGAAATAGTAATAAAAAAATCTGTTTTAGCCAGGTATGGTAGCTGACGCCTATAATCCCACCACTTCGGGAGGCCAAGGCAGGAGGATGGCCTAAGGCCTGGAGTTCAAGACAACGCAGTAGACCCTGTCTCTACAAAAAAAATTAATAAATAAAATTGTCTTTAAAAATTTCTTTTAGGCCGGGCGCGGTGGCTCAAGCCTGTAATCCCAGCACTTTGGGAGGCCGAGGCGGGTGGATCACGAGGTCGAGAGATCGAGACCATCCTGGTCAACATGGTGAAACCCCGTCTCTACTAAAAATACAAAACATTAGCTGGGCATGGTGGCGCGTGCCTGTAATCCCAGCTACTCAGGAGGCTGAGGCAGGAGAATTGCTTGAACCCAGGAGGCGGAGGTTGCGGTGAGCCAGGATTGCGCCATTGCACTCCAGCCTGGGTAACAAGAGCGAAACTCCGTCTCAAAACAAAACCAAAACTAAAACAAAAAAAAAAATTTTCTTTTAAATTAGTAAGTGTCTTTAAGAGGCTTCTTAAGAGCTGAGTATGGTGGCTCACCCCTGTAATCCCAACACTTTGGCCAGCTGAGGTGAGAGGATGGCTTCAAGCCAGTTCATGACCAGCCTGGGCAACAAAATGAGATTCTGTCTTCACAAAAACTAAAAAAAAAAAAAAAAAAAAATAGCTGTGTGCAGTAGCTACTCAGGAGACTGAAGTGGGATGATCACTTGAGCCCAGGAGTTTCAGGCTGTGGTGAGTTAGGATCAAGCCGCTGTACTCTATCCTGGGTGACAGGGCAAAATCCTGTCTCAAAAAAAATTTTTTAAGGAATCAAAGTTGACCCCAAATACTGTAGCTCAGTAACAGTAATCATCTTTGCCACTATTTGGCAATTTTGCTTCATTTATATGACCACCAAGTGAAAAGAAGCACCTGCATTTGTTTTAGTGTCTTTGAGCCTAGGGTGTGCACTCTGCAGTTGGGATTGACAAACACAGGAGGGGTGCGTCCCTACTTACCAGAATCCAGGATCTGCAGGCTTCAGCCTAGCACACACCCCTTGTTTGTTCTTTTTATTTTGAAATCATTTGACTTAGAAGAAAATTAAAAGATTAATACAGAGAATTCCCACATTTCCTTTATGAGTTTCACAGCCTTTTAACGTGTCAGCACATTGTCATTCCTGCTCCATGCTATGTGTGTATGCACATCACTTCCTGCTTCTGAGCAGCTTGAAAGTGGCTGCATATCTCATGCCCTCTTCCCCTTTAAGATTTCCACTTAAAGGCCGGGCGCGGTGGCTCAAGCCTGTAATCCCAGCACTTTGGGAGGCCGAGGCGGGTGGATCACAAGGTCAAGAGATCGAGACCATCCTGGTCAACATGGTAAAACCCCATCTCTACTAAAAATACAAAACATTAGCTGGGCATGGTGGCGCGTGCCTGTAATCCTAGCTACTCAGGAGGCTGAGGCAGGAGAATTGCCTGAACCCAGGAGGAGGAGGTTGCGGTGAGCCGAGATCGCGCCATTGCACTCCAGCCTGGGTAACAAGAGCGAAACTCCGTCTCAAAAAAAAAAGATTTCCACTTAGACATTTCTCATAACAAGGCCATTGTCCTACATAACCACCACACAGTCACCACATTCTGGACCTTGAACATGATGCAGTGCACTGTCCCACTCTGCAGGTCGGTTGTCTCTGTAGCACTTTTCCCTCACCGGCAAGAGCCAGGCCAGGATCACACGATGCACGTGGTGTTGTTTTCTTCAGCCTCCTTTCATCTGAAATGGCTCCTCAGCCTTTTTTTGTCTTTCAAGACATTGACCTTTTTGGCAAACACAGGCTCAGTTATTTTATAGAGTATTCTTAAAGTTCAGTTGAGGGATATTCTATGAAAATTTGTTTCTTACTGATGAGACTGAGGTTTTGTATCTCCAGTCAGGAATATGACCTAAGTAATGTTGAATCGTTCTCAACATCATAACAAGAAAGACGCACCATGTCCAGGGGATGTTCCACTTGATGAACTGGAGATTGACTTCTGGTGGATGGTTGGATACAACTCCTGTTGGTGATTCCTTTGTAAATGCGTTGATTCACATGCATAAACCCTTTAACTCATTTTTGAAAAGGCTTCTCTGACTGATGTCATAGCGTAACTTCACATTCCCTGCCAAATGGGGTTCTCCCACTTCACTGGGCTCTGATTGCTTTCCATGACAAGCTCAATTTTGCCCCAAAGTGGAGAAGTTCCATATACCAGAAGCAAGAAAATGGTGTCCTAACAAGTGGATATTTTAGTGGGACTATTTGTCAACACCCATTCTAGCTGATAAAGCCTAAAGTAATCTTTCCATCTCCCTTGATTCTAATACACAGATTGCTCTCCTGTATACATTTTTTTTAATTATTAATTTTTTTTTTTTTTTTTGAGACAGGGTCTCTGTCACCCAGGCTGGAATGTAGTGACTCCATCACAGGTCACTATAACCTCCAACTCCTGAGCTCAAGTGATCTTCCTGCTTCAGCCTTCTACGCAGCCGGA
Source organism: Saimiri boliviensis (assembly GCF_048565385.1). Classification (NCBI taxonomy): domain Eukaryota; kingdom Metazoa; phylum Chordata; class Mammalia; order Primates; family Cebidae; genus Saimiri; species Saimiri boliviensis. Next base: position 88,538,298 of record NC_133463.1, on the reverse strand, counting down.
ATTACAGTTATATACCACCACACCTACTTAATTCTTTATTATTATTATTATTATTATTTTGTAGAGACAGGGTTTTACTGTGTTGCTCCAGCTGGTCTCAAATTCCTGCCTCAGGCCATCCTCGTCCCTCAGCCTCCCAAAGTGCTGGGGTTACAGGCATGCGCCACCACACCTGGCCTTAAATTATTTTTGAAGAGAAAGGCCTGTCTTTGATCCTGCATCTGCCTTTTACTGCTCTCTTGTAAAAGAGAGCAAGTGCATGGTGGTGTCACTGCCCATGGAAGCACACAAGGAAGGCACTCTACTCTCTCCCCACTCTATACTATGAGTAAAACCAGGTCGGCCGGGCGCGGTGGCTCAGCCTGTAATCCCAGCAATTTGGGAGGCTGAGGCAGGTGGATCACGAGGTCAAGAGATCGAGACCATCCCGGTCAACATGGTAAAACCCCGTCTCTACTAAAAATACAAAAAATTAGCTGGGCATGGTGGCGTGTGACTGTAATCCCAGCTACTCAGGAGGCTGAGGCAGGAGAATTGCCTGAACCCAGGAGGCGGAGGTTGCGGTGAGCCGAGATCGCGCCATTGCACTCCAACCTGGGGTAACAAGAGCGAAACTCCGTCTCAAAAAAAAAAAAAAAAAAAAACAGGTCTTCCTTCCTGTGTCCACACCAAGTGTCTTGTACATAATAGGTCCTCCATAAGTGATAAAAGAGCAAATGGATACATCATCATTGGTTGAAGAAACAGATAAGAAGCATTGTGAGACTTTCCCATGCAAAGCATTCCAGTCCTGTAGACTGCTTCTACCATTGCTGCCCTGACTCTATGTGTGTGGGGGGAGGGGGGTGGGGAGGGGTGGGGGGGTGTGCACACATGCACATAACAGGCTCTGGCTCTGTCACCTAGGCTGGAGTGCAGTGGCACAGTCTTGGCTCACTATAACTTCATCTTCCAGGCTCAAGCCATCCTCCCCGCTCAGGCTCCTGAGTAGCTGGGAATACAGGCGCACACCACCATATCCAGCTAACTTTTTGTATTGTTTTGTAGAGTTGGGGTTTTGCCATGTTACCCAGGCTGGTCTTAAACTTTTGAGCTCAAGCCATCTGCCCAGCTCAGCCTGCCAGAGTGCTGAGATTTTACAGGAGTGAGCCACTGTGCGCTGCCACCATCCTTAAAGCATTTTTTGCATAGCCAGGGAATGTCTTAAAATAGAGTTCGCATAGTAGAAAGCACAAGACCGGAAGTCAGGATGGAGACTTTTGTCCTGGCTTGACTCCGTGGCCTTCAGCATGTCTTACGTATCTCAGTTGCCCACTCTGTGATGTGAGAGTGTTTGGAATAGATGGTCTCTGAGGTTCTGACAGCTTCTGTGGCAGATCACTGAGATTAATAAAGTCTAAATAGTGAACGCAAATGGAGACTAAGTCAGTCATGCTGTCAGGGAAGGCTCTGAATGGAAGCTATAAGACACTGAATCTGCATGTGTGAGTGGACATGCACCCGCAGGCACACTGTAATGGCCAAATTTCTAAAGTAAGTAAAAAATTTAAATTAAAAAAATGATGTCAAATTGAATGATACAAAAAAAATTTTTTTTAGTGCATGAATGTGGTGTGGGAAGTTAAAAAAAAATTTGATGACTGATTTTTACATTGCGTTGCTTCTAAGGAAGAGTTATTTGCAGGAAATAAAGTTTTCTTCTCACGGAGGCACCGAAAGAAAGGCTTGTAAAAATTCCCTGAAAAGTTCACTGGTACACAGCTAGTGGCATGTGCCTGTGTTCCCAGCTACTGGGAAGGCTAAGGCAGAAAGATTGCTTTGAGCCCGAGTTTGAGGGAAGCTTTGACAACATAGTGAGAACCTCTTTCTAAAGAAGAAAAAAAAAATTCATTGGAAACAGTTCTCCTGACCTATCTCTTGTCTTTCAGATTGAGATGGCACAGAAACTATTGAACTCTGACCTGGGTGAGCTCATCAACAAGATGAAACTGGCCCAGCAGTATGTCATGACCAGCCTCCAGCAAGAGTACAAAAAGCAAATGCTGACTGCTGCTCACGCCCTGGCTGTGGATGCCAAAAACTTACTCGATGTCATTGACCAAGCAAGACTGAAAATGCTTGGGCAGACAAGACCTCACTGAGCCTCCCCTGGGAACATGTCTTGCTACCCTCTTTTGAAGATGTTCTCTAGCCTTCCACCAGCAGTGAGGAGTTAACCTTGTGTCCTCGGTCGCCAGCACTTACAGCTCCAACTCTTTTGAATGACCATCTGGTTGAAAATCTTTCTCATAAAAGTGTAACCACACTTTGATTTGGGTTCATTTTTTGTTTTGTTTATTTTCAATCATGATCGTCAGAAAAGTCCGGGATCCAAAATGTGGCATTTTCTAAGAATCAAAATTGTACGTAAGCTTTTAAGCATCATGAAGAGCAGTTTATGTTCACATTAAGATATGTTTGAATGGGATGGCCAAGGGGTGACATCTTAATTCCTAAACTACCTTAGCTGCATAGTGGAAGAGGAGAGCATGAAGTAAAGAATTCCAGGAAACCCAAGAGGCTGAGAATTCTTCTGTCTACCGTAGAATTATTATCCAGACTGGAATTTTCATTTGTTAGAACACCCTTCAGTTGCAATATGCTAATCCCATTTTACAAAGAAAGAATATAAAAGCTCTATTTTGAAGACTTGAGTTATTTCAGAAAAAAACTACAGCCCTTTTTGTCTTACCTGCCTTTTACTTTCGTGTGGATATGTGAAGCATTTGGTCGGGAACTAGCTGTAGAACACAACTAAAAACTCTGGTCTTTTTTTCACAGAATAATGTGCCAGTTTTTTGTAGCAATGTTATTTCTCTTGGAAGCAGAAATGCTTTATACCAGAGCACCTCCAAACCGCAATGAGGAGAAGTTCTGGAACCATCCCCTTTTTCCATTTTTATATAATTTATAAAGAAAGATTAAAGCCATGTTGACTATTTTACAGCCACTGGAGTTAACTAACCCTTCCTTGTATCTGTCTTCCCAGGAGAGAATGAAGCAAAACAGGAATTTGGTTTTCTTTTGATGTCCAGTTACACCATCCATTCTGTTAATTTTGAAAAAATATACCCTCCCTTTAGTTTGTTGGGGGATATAAATTATTCTCAGGAAGAATATAATGAACTGTACAGTTACTTTGACCTATTAAAAAGGTGTTACCAGTAAAGTTCTTGTTGTAATACCCTTTCTTTTGGTTGGCTTTCTTCAGATGGCTTTTTTTCAGGTGATTTGTCAGATAAGATAACATACAGGGGAGCTCCCAATAATTATCAGGAAGGCTCTCACTATTGGTTTCTTTTTTATTATTATTATTAATCTTCTAAAGAAATCAAGGATGTTACCACAGAATGGTAGCCTGGGGTAAGTTAACCTTTTCATTCTATCGTCAGCTATTAAATGCAGAGCCCAGGATGGAAGTAGCAGTGTGCTCTTCAATGAAAGAACTCCCTTTGCAAGGTCTCAGTATCACACTCACTTAGAGTCAACGTGCAGTTCACCTGTCACGGGAATTGTTAGCATCTCCCAGGCTCACCCTAGTCTTGCTAGAATCTCTGTGAGCCACAGAGCAGAGATTAAATAGAATTGGGATCTCTAGCACTAGGTACTCAAGAGGCTCCCAAGGGAGGGATTTGAGAGAATTTTTTCCAGGTAAATACATACTCTTGTGTATAAAAGTAAATGTCAAGGGAATGTCATCCTTAAGAGTTTTTTCTTAATTTTTAGCACTCTTGGGTCTCTTGCATTTCCATTTCCTTGTGTTTGAAGCGGTGATTAGTGAGGGTTAGCTAAGTCCAATGTAAATGGAAAAGTGCTCTACATACCTTGTAAGGGACTTTGATGTCAGACCTGCCCAGTGCACTCAGAGGTTTAGGAGCATCTGCCACCTCCACCAGTAGCACTCAAAGCAAACTGACACCCAGACTGTCTGCAGACATTGCCATAGGTCCCCAGGGGAAGGAAGGACAGAATCCCTCCACGTTGAGAACCACTGTTTGAGAGTAAGTTTACCTGCAGTTAATACACATTGCCTCATAAGCTAGCTTCTCAGGAGCACCTATAATTGTGGGTAAGTGGGCTGAGCACAGTGGCTCATGCCTGTAATCCCAGCACTTCGGGAGGCGAGGGGTTCGGGTGACAAGACCATCCTGGCCAGCATGGTGAAACCCCATCTCTACTAAAAATACAAAAAATTAGCTGGACATGGTGGCACTTGCCTGTAGTCCCAGCTACTCCAGGAGGCTGAGGCAGGAGAATTGCTTGAATCTGGGAGGTGGAGGTTGTAGTGAGCTGAGATAACACTACTGCACTCCAGCCTGGCAACAGAGCAAGACTCCATCTCAAAAAAAAAAAAATTGCAGGTAAGTTTCACACCTTCCTATAAACCAAAGAAAATTTTGGTTTTGAGAGCGGGTGGAAAGACAAGACATTTCATCAGCGCATGGACTGGAAGTCACAGCTACCAGACTTGAGCAGAGGCAGTTCACATCCCATAGTGTGTGATGGCTTAGTGGCCTGAAGGGCTATCAGGGCCATGAGGTGACTTCCATTACAAAACAAATTGGGAAATTTCAAATCTAAAGCCCAGAGAAAAGTTCCTTTGAAGCTAATAAGAGTTTTCAAATTACTCAGCTTTGTTATACTACCTTGATAATAGCTGCCCTATGAGACAAACCTCACATGCGGCACCTGAAAACCTGTCCAAGCTTGCGGGGAGAAGCGTTCACAGTCCCATTTTTCTTCTGTTTTTTATTTTACAATATTAAAGAGTAGATCGAGAAAAGGGCACATAAATATAGAGCTTACTGAACTTTTCCCAAAGGAGTCCCCTCTTGCAACTATACCCAGAATCAGAGAATAATATCACCCCAGAAGTCCTGGGGCTCCCTCCAGCACTGCTCCCCCAGAAGGTTAATCGCCAGCCTGCCTTTCTGTTGCCAACTTGAGTAGATATAACTTACTTACAGTAAGAGCCGTTGAATAAACAGCTCAATTTATTTCAAATGTTACATCTGGCTAGTGATGAGTGCAAGGAAGATGAGAAAGCCAGCACTTGGGAAGCGCCCTCATGCCTCTTCAGGGCAGTTCCTGGTTTCTCTGTAACTTCTGGTCTGGTCTGCATTGCAAGAAATGGCTTCTTACACTTCAGATTGCTGCTAGAACTACATATATACGCTCATTTCTAGCTGCTTTCACTATGGGTGATGCTTTTGAATATCCATGTTGTGTGTATCTGAAGTTCATTTTATTTTTTGAGACGGAGTTTTCGCTCTTGTTACCCAGGCTGGAGTGCAATGGCGCGATCTCGGCTCACCGAAACCTCCGCCTCCTGGGTTCAGGCAATTCTCCTGCCTCAGCCTCCTGAGTAGCTGGGATTACAGGCACGCACCACCATGCCCAGCTAATTTTTTGTATTTTTTAGTAGAGACAGGGTTTCACCATGTTGACCAGGATGGTCTCAATCTCTTGACCTCGTGATCCACCCACCTCAGCCTCCCAAAGTGCTGGGATTACAGGCGTGAGCCACTGTGCCCGGCTGAAGTTCATTTTTATTTCGGATAATACTCCATGGGAATATATTTGTGTCTATTTTTCTGTTCACCTGTTGATGAATGGGACATTTGGGTGGTTTCCAGGTTTTGGGTAGTAGAAATAAAACGGAACAGTGTCTCCATTTCTCCTGGGCAAGTAAACTATGAGTGAAAGTTCTGGAACATCTGGTAAGTTTCCAGTGAGGATATACCATTTTCATAGATGGACATTCCAGTTGCTCCACATTCTCACCAATGCTTGGTATTGTTATTTGTTTATATCCTCCATATCTAATGTGGCTGAGCAGTTTTGTTTTGTTTTCTGTACTTAGCCATTTATATATGTTTTGGGACGTATCTGCTCAGATAGTTTGCATTTTAAAGAAAACTAGGCTGTTTATCATTTTGTTATGGAGTAATGGGTGTTCCTTACACATTCTGGGTGTTCTTACACCATCTTTGATTGGATACTTGTTTTCCAGGAATTTTCTCTCGTCCTGGGGCTTGACTATTCATTTTCTTAACTGTACCTTTCTGTATTTTTAGCTGAAAAATTGGCAGAGGGGTTATTATGATTGGGATTTTATTGAGCTTATAGATTCGTTTGGGGAGGATAGACATCTTAGAAGTTTAGTCTTCAGAAACATGAACTTCTTTTTAAAAAAGATGATCTTGGGCGGGCACGGTGGCTCAAGCCTGTAATCCCAGCACTTTGGGAGGCCGAGGTGGGTGGATCACGAGGTCAAGAGATCAGGACCATCCTGGTCAACATAGTGAAACCCTGTCTCTACTAAAAATACAAAACGTTAGCTGGGCATGGTGGCACGTGCCTGTAATCCCAGCTACTCAGGAGGCTGAAGCAGGAGAATTGCCTGAACCCAGGAGGCGGAGGTTGCGGTGAGCCGAGATCACGCCATTGCACTCCAGCCTGGGTAACAAGAGCAAAACTCCGTCTCAAAAAAAAAAAAAAAAAAAAGATGATCTTGGCCAGGCACAGTTGCTCATGCCTTAATCTCAGCACTTTGGGAGGCAGAGGCAGGTGAATCACCTGAGGTCAGGTCAGGAGTTCGAGACCAGCCTGGCCAAAATAGTGAAACCCCATCTCTACTAAGAATACGGAAATTAGCAGGGTCTGGTAGCATGCGCCTGTAGTCCCAGCTACTCAGGAGGCTGAGGCAGGAGAATCACCTGAACCCAGGAGGCAGAGGTTGCAGTGAGCCAAGATCAGGCCACTACACTCCAGCCTGGATGACTTGAGCAAGACTCCATCTCAAAGGTAATAAAATAAAAATAAGATCTTTAGTCAAGTGTGGTGGTGTGTGCCTGTAGTCCCAGCTATTCTGGAGGCTAAAGTGGGAGGATCACTTGAGCCCAGGAGGTTGAGGCTGCAGTGAGCTGTGTTCACTCCACATCATTCCAGCCTGGGTGACAGAGTGAGATGCTGTCTCAAAAAAAAAAAAAAAAAAAACTGCTTCAGCAGGTCAGGGTCAATAAATAAATAAATAAATAAATACTGCTTGCTTTGACAGCACATATACTAAAATTGGAACAATACCAAAAAAAGTAGCTTTTAAATTTTATTTATTTTTGAGACAGAGTTTCCCTCTGTCACCCAGGCTGGAGTGCAGTGGTGCTATCTCAGCTCATTACAGCCTCCGCCTCCCAGGTTCAAGCACTTCTCCCACCTCAGTCTCCCGAGTAGCTGGGATTACAGGCGCACACCACCACACCCAGCTAATTTTTCTGTATTTTTAGTGGAGATGAGGGTCTCACCATGTTGGCCAGGCTGGTCTCAAACTCTTGACCTCAAGTAATCTGCCCACCTTGGCCTCCCAAAGTGCTGGAATTACAGGCGTGAGCCACCTCACTTAGCCAAAAAAACTTTTAAAAGCCAGGTGCAGTGGCTTAACGACTGTAATATCAGGACTTTGGGAGGCCAAGGAAGGCATATCACCTGCGGTCAGGAGTTTGAGACCACCCTGGCCAACATAGTGAAACCCCGTCTCTACTAAAAATAGAAAAGTTAGCTAGCTGGGCATGGTGGACCTTTTTGCCTCCCAGGTTCAAGTGATTCTCCTGCCTCAGCTTCTGAAGTAGCTGGGATTATAAGAAACTGCAACCATCCAAGCTAAATTTTGTAATCTTAGTAGAGACGGGGTTTCACCATGTTGGCCAGGCTGGTCTCGAACTCCGGACCTCAAGTGATCTGCCTGCCTCCACCTCCCAAAGTACTGGGATTATAGGCATGAGCCACCGCACCCGGCCTCAGTCAACTTGTCTAAATGCAAAGGGATCCTTAAAACTTTTTGAAGACACTACCGGTTTACATTTTTTAAATAACTCATGACCAGAAAGTTGATCATTAAGGTTACAGTTTACCTTTTTTTATAGGTAAAAAAAAATTTTTTTTTTGTAGACTGAGTCTTGCTGTGTCTCCAGGTGCCAGGCTGGAGTGCAATGGCACGATCTCGGCTCACTGCAACCTCCACCTCCGAGGTTCAGGCAATTCTCCTACCTCAGCCTACTGAGTAGCTGGGACTACAGGCGTGCACCACCACGTGCAGCTAATTTTTGTATTTTTAGTAGAGATGGGGTTTCACCATGTTGGCCAGGATGGTCTCGATCTCTTGACCTTGTGATCCACCCGCCTCAGCCTCCCAAAGCCTCCTGTAGGCTTAAGCCACCGTGCCCCGCCTATTTGAAAATTTTGTAGAGAAAGTGGTTATGCTTGAAATACGAACACTGCACTTTTATTCATAATGTAATTATAACATTTATGTATGCATGTTTAATACTAGAATATACTACCTTTAAACCAAAGGATTTTAAAATGTAAGGCAATGGCATGATGGCTCATGCCTATGATCCCAGCACTTTGGGAGGCCAAGGCAGGTGGATCACAAGGTCAAGGGATCGAGACCATCCCAGCTAACAGGACAAAACCCCATTTCTACTGAAAATACAAAAATTAGCCGGGCATGGTGGCGCACACCTGTAATCCCAACTACTAGTGGGGGCTGAGGAGAATTGCTTGAACCTGGAAGCGGAGGTCGCAGTGAGCCAAGATCACACCACTACACTCCAACCTGGGCAACAGAGCAAGACACGGTCTCAAAAAAATAAAATAAAATGTAGATACGCCGGGCGCGGTGGCTCAAGCCTGTAATCCCAGCACTTTGGGAGGCTGAGGCGGGTGGATCACGAGGTCAGGAGATCGAGACCATCCTGGTCAACAAGGTGAAACCCCGTCTCTACTAAAAATACAAAAAATTAGCTGGGCATGGTGGCGCGTACCTGTAATCCCAGCTACGCAGGAGGCTGAGGCAGGAGAATTGCCTGAACCCAGGAGGCGGAGGTTGCAGTGAGCCGAGATCGTGCCTTTGCACTCCAGCCTGGGTAACAAGAGCGAAACTCCGTCTCAAAAAAAAAAAAAAAAAAAAAAATGTAGATACTTTCTCTCCCCCTTTTAAAAACAATTGGAAATCACCTTATTCAAGGGGAATTCATTAAAAGATTGAGTCCCCAGTGACTGATTTTTTGAACCCTCTTACTTGCCAGCCCAGGTCACTGAGTATAATTTCCAGCTTAGCTCTGTAAGAGTTTTGACTTGTGTTCAAAGTCTCAAGACCCATAATTTCACATAAGCGCTTAACTATTGCTAGAAACAAGTCAAGAAGCTCGACTGAATCCAAAAGGCTTTACAGGGTCGGTTGCCAATTTCCTCTGGAGGTTGGCCAACCCCACTTCTGTGTATCTTTCTGTGCCACTAATTAAGCCCTGCTGGAATGCAGTCAGCTTGCACAACAGTAAGGATCTGTTGGCAAGGGTTATAGATTTTACGTGTTTGTTTAAATACTGCTTTGAGTTGTAAGGGGTCTTTTTTACATTAGGGACATCTTTAACAATAACTTTTGCCCCTGCCTGTGACCAGGGATTATACACTACAGCTACTGTGCACCAAGGATTCAATACTAGCTCAGGCCAGGCACAGTGGCTACATGTGTAATTTCAACACCTTAGGAGGCCAAGGGTGGCAGATACCTGAGATCAGGAGTTCTAGACCAGCCTGGCCAACATGGCAAAACCCATCTCTACCAAAAATACAAAACTTAGCCAGGCATGGTGGTGGGCACCTGTAGTCCCAGCTGATTAGGAGGCTGACGTAGGAGAATCACTTGAACCCGGAAGGTGGAGGTTGCAGTAAGCCGAGATCATGCCACTGCACTCCAGCCTGGGCAACAGAATGAGACTCCACCTCAAGAAAAAAGCCAGGTGTGGTAGTGTATGCCTGTGGTCCCAGCTATGTGGGAGGCTGAAGTGAGAGGATCACTTGAGCCCCAGGGTTGGAGGCTGCAGTGAGCCATGATTGTACCATTGCACTTAAGCCTGGGTGACAGAGCAAGACCCTGTCTCAAAAAACAACCACGGTTTATTATATCAGGGGTCATACAGTACAGTACACCACAGTTTGTACACCAGGCAACTGCACCAGAGATTCAGTATCACGGTTTATTATATACTGGGGTCATACATTGCAACCTGGGTTGCACACTACAAAGTGTGGGAGTCAGGGGGTAGAAACTGTTCTAGCCTGTTAGGGTCAAAATTCCATAACAAAATGAGAAGCTGTAGGTAACGCCTGAGGCCTGGAAGGAAGTATGGAGTTGGCCGTAGTAGGAGTGGAGTTGGGCCGAGGTTCGGATGAGAGGAGGCAGGCAGCTCATGGGAAGACCCACCCTTGGTGTTTCTATGGTCCACTGAAATACACAGGACACTGTCAGCAGCAGCATCTAGTTCAACTCATACCACCTGAGTGGAACAATGCTTATCCCTGGTTCACAGGTAAAGAAACAAGGCCGGGCCAGGCGCGGTGGCTCAAGCCTGTAATCCCAGCACTTTGGGAGGCCGAGGCGGGTGGATCACGAGGTCAAGAGATCGAGACCATCCTGGTCAACATGGTGAAACCCCATCTCTACTAAAAATACAAAAAATTAGCTGGGCATGGTGGTGCATGCCTGTAATCCCAGCTACTCAGGAGGCTGAGGCAGGAGAATTGCCTGAACTCAGGAGGCGAAGGTTGTGGTGAGCCGAGATTGCGCCATTGCACTCCAGCCTGGGTAACAAGAGCGAAACTCCGACTCAAAAAAAAAAAGAAACAAGGCCGGGCATGGTGGCTTATGCCTGTAATCCAAGCACTTTGGAGGCCAAGGCGGGAGGATCATCTGAGGTTGGGAGTTCAAGACCAGCCTAACCAACGTGGTGAAACCCCATCTTTAAAAAAAAAGAAAGAAAGAAAACACAGGTAAAGAAACAGTTACACAGTAATCTGACAGCCACGTGATGAGTAGGTGCTAGAACTGGGTTGGAAGCTGGGTCTGCCTCATGCTTAGGACTGTAACATAACCACTAGGTCAAATGCCTCTCCCAAATTTTCCCCAGGGATGAAGACTCCACAAATTACATTTTGAAATTATCTGATACCTGACAATATCAGAATTGCCATATTTGGTTGGGTTTCCCATCCACACAACCCAGTAAAGTCAAAGCTCAGTGCCAAAATGAAAAAGGCATTGGTGAAGTGCCCTAAAGATCTTTCGTCCCAAAGGTCTAACCCTTTGCAGATGCCTGGACACTCAGATAATGAGTCCATAGGGCTCTGATCTCCACCTAAGGTGACACGTCCTTTGTCCTTTGGATGTCCCTCATGTTCTCTCTCAATGACAACAGCTAATACTGAGTTCTTATGTGCCAGGCACTGTCCTCGGTTCTAACAGTGACGCTCTAAGGCAGGAGGGCTTAATCTCTTCACTTGTAAATGGGAGTTTGGGAGTTTAAATCCTTAGGTCACCTTGGCGCTGCACCCAGCCTCCAGGTGTCCTGGCCTTCAGGCTTCGACTAGGTTTAGCAATGACCAGGTGTAGCCATAATGAGGAGGGCTGTGCATCTTTCTTAAAACTTTTGAATCGGCCGGGCGCGGTGGCTCAAGCCTGTAATCCCAGCACTTTGGGAGGTCGAGGCGGGTGGATCACGAGGTCAAGAGATCGAGACCATCCTGGTCAACATGGTGAAACCCCGTCTCTACTAAAAATACAAAAATTAGCTGGGCATGGTGGCGCGTGCCTGTAGTCCCAGCTACTAGGGAGGCTGAGGCAGGAAAATTGCTTGAACCCAGGAGGCAGAGGTTGCGGTGAGCCGAGATCATGCCATTGCACTCCAGCCTGGGTAAATAGCGAAACCCCGTCTCAAAAAAAAAAAAAAAAAAAAAAAAACCCTTTTGAATCATGCCTGGCTTTAAGTTACTGTCTTTCTGCAAACAAACAGGCCAGGCATGGTGACTGATGCCTGTAATCCCAGCTACTTGAGAGGCTGAGGCAGAAGGATCACTTCAGGCCAGGAGTTTGAGACCAGCCTGGACAACATAGCAAGACCTTGTTCCTACTAAAAACTAAAAAATTAAGTGGGCATAGTAGTGCATGTGTGCAGTCCCAGTTACTCAGGAGGCTAAGGCAGAAGGATTGCTTGAGCCCAGGAGTTCAAGTTTACAGTGAGTCATCATACAAATATTTTTAATATTTACAAAGATTAAAATGATAAAAATTATAATGATAAATCTCAATGTCTCAGCCTCTCAAGTAGCTGGGATTACAGGAGTCGACCACCATGTCCAGCCTGTTTGGGTGACAGAGCAAGACTCTGTCTCTAAAAATATTTTTTGAAAATGACACAAATATATATACACTTTTTTTTTTGCACTTAAAACGACTCTGTTTCAATGAAATACACTTTTTCCTTTTAAAAAAAAAAAAAAGTGAGGCTCTCCTTTGAAGAGTAATTGTTTCTTAAGCAGTGTGTGACTTAGTGTTTCTTCACATTCATAAGAAAATCTGGGCCGGGCTCGGTGGCTCAAGCCTGTCATCCCAGCACTTTGGGAGGCCGAGGCGGGTGGATCACGAGGTCAAGAGATCGAGACCATCCTAGCCAACATGGTGAAACCCCGTCTCTACTAAAACTACAAAAAAATTAGCTGGGCATGGTGGCACGTGCCTATAATCCCAGCTACTCAGGAGGCTGAGGCAAGAGAATTGCCTGAACCCAGGAGGCGGAGGTTGCGGTGAGCCGAGATCGCGCCATTGCACTCCAGCCTGGGTAACAAGAGCGATACTCCGTCTCAAAAAAAAAAAAAAAAAAAAAATCTGGCCATGATATCTAACAACATGGAGTTACTTCTGATTTTTATATTTGCTTCTCATTTAATCCCCAAAGCCAGAAAATCATTATACATACTCACATTTACCAGATGAATATCACGGTTTCTATCATACTCCTTGCTTTCTAACTTATTTCTGTAAGCACACGTTATATTGTATTATTATACATTATGTTAAAGTGGATACAGTATGATTGATTTTCTTGCTCTTGTAACATGATAAAATTGATACATTAATTATAACCTTATCATTTTAATCTTTACTTGACTGCATTTAGTAATCTATCTTACAAATACATTCTTTATTTATTGGCAGCTTCTATAATAATCCTGGAAATGTGTATTAGCACATTTATTTGAATTGAAAAATGAAGTCACCTGACAGAAAGTGAGTCTATTTGGCTTTCTTATTTGACAAGGGGGACTGGCTCTGCAAATCAGATATCAGATGCCGTATTTTTCCATGAGCTAAATATACAGTTAAAAGTTTAATAAAAATGTATTCATATTTAAAGAAGTAATAAAAACTTTTATTTAAAAAACACTTTATTGCAGCCGGGTGTGCCGGCTCAACCCTGTAATCCCAGCACTTTGGGAGGCCGAGGCAGGCAGATCAGTTGTCAAGAGTTCCAGACCAGCCTGGCCAACATGGCGAAATCCCATCTCTACTAAAAATATAAAAATTAGCTGGGTGTGGTGGCAGGCACCTGTAGTCCCAGGTACTTAGGAGGCTGAGGCAGGAGAATCGCTTGAACCTGAGAGATGGAGGTTGCAGTGAGTGGACATCACTCAACTCCACTCCAGCCTAGAGGACAGAGCAAGACTCTATCTCAAAAAAGAAAAAATTTTTATTGGCAAAGTTATCAATGAATTAACAATATTTTTATGTTCCTCAAACCTTTCTGAATATATTAGGTTAAATTTGATCCTTTTATATTAGCATATGAGCCTCAGAATTTTTTTTAAATTGAAGTACATACAGTGAAATGCAGAGTTGAATGAATTTTAACAAATGTATACACCTGTGTAACCATCACTCAAAATGAGATATAAAACATACTGCTGGAGAGTCCCCAGCCTGTAGGCAAACGCTGTTCTGATTTCCATCAACACAGATTAATTTTTGCCTGTTTTTGAATTCGTATCGATTCAGCATACAGTGTGTGCTTTTCTGTGTCTAGCTTCTTTCACTTAACACAGTGTTTTTGGGATGCATTCATGTTGTGTGTATGATTTTTAAAATTACTGAATTGCATTCTATTGTGTACATATACTACATTTGTTTATCACTCTCCTATTGATAGACAGCTGCTTGTTTCCAGTTTGGGGCTTAATGAATAAAGTGGCTGTAAACATTTGTATAGAAGTCTTTTTGGGTAGCTATGTTTTCATTTCTTTTCTCTCTCTCTCTTTTTTTTTAATTTTTATTTATTTATTTATTTATTTATTTTTTGAAACAGGGTCTCACTCTGTCACCCAGGCTGGAGTGCAGTGGCACAATCAGAGCTCAATGCAGCCATGAACTACTGGTATCAAGGTATCCTCCTGTCTTGGCCTCTCAAAATGTTGGGATTACAGGTGTGAGCCACTACAACTGGCTGTTTGCTTTCATGAAGGTCTGTTCAAGTCTTTGGACTATTTTTTTAAATTATTTATTTATTTATTTATTGAGACAGGGTTTCAATCTGTTGCCCAGGCTGGAGTGCAATAATACAGTCTCAGCTCACTGCAGTCTCCACTTTCTGGGCTCGGGTGATCCTCCCACCTCTGCCTCTCCAGTAGCTGGCTCTGCAGGCATGCACCACCACATCTGGCTAATTTTTGTATTTTTTGTAGAGATGCAGTCTCACCATGTCACCCAGGCTATTATGCATCTTTTTTTTTTTTTTTTCTTTTGAGACAAAGTCTCGCTGTTAGCACCCAGGCTGGAGTGCAGTGGCATGATCTCGGCTCACTGCAACCTCTGCCTCCCAGGTTCAAGCGATTCTTGCGCTTCGGCCTCCCAAGTAGCTGAAATTACAGGTTCCTGCCACCAGGCCCGACCAATTTTTCTGTATTTTTAGTAGAAACGGTATTTCACCATGTTGGTCAGGCTGGTCTCAAACTCCTGACCTCAGGTAATTGACCCACGTCAGCCTCCCAAAGTGCTAGGATTACAGGTGTAAGCTGCCCCGCCCAGCTTCATTACTCATTTTTTAAAATTTTTTATTTATTTGTTTTGCAGAGAGTCTCACTGTGTTGTCCAGGCTAGTCTTGAATTGCTGAGCTCAAACAATCCTCTTACTTCAGCTTCCCAAGTGGCTGGGATTATAGGCATGAGCCACTGTATGTAGCCTTTTGCTGGTTTTTAAAAATCAGGTTGTTTATTATTGCTTTGTAGTCATTATATATTCTGGATATAAGTCCTTTGTCAGCTGTATGGAATGCAAATATTCTCTTTCAGTCTGTGGCTTTTTATTTTTATTTTTATTTATTTATTTTTTTAAAGATGAAGTCTCCCTCTGCTGGCCAGGCTGGAGTACAGTGGCGTGATCTCAGCTCCCTGCAACCTCCAGCTCCTGGGTTCAAGCAGTTCTCCTGCCTCAGCCTCCTGAGTAGCTGGAATTACAGGCACCCACTACCATGACCAGATAATTTTTGTATTTTTAGGAAAGATGGGGTTTCACCATGTTGGCCAGGATGGTCTTGATCTCTTGACCTTGTGATCCACCCACCTCAGCCTCCCAAAGTGCTGGGATTACAGGCGTGAGCCACCATGCCTAACCAATATTATTATTTTTTTAAGTTTGGTTTTTTCTTTGTTTTTGAGATGGAGTTTCACTCTGTCACCCAGGCTGAAGTGCAGTGGCATGATCTCAGTTTACTGCAACCTCCACCTCCCTGGTTCAAGCAATTCTCCTGCCTCAGCCTCCTGAGTAGCTGGGATTACAGGCGTGCACCACTGCATCTGGCTAATGTTTTTGTATTTTTAGTAGAGATGGGGTTTCACCATGTTGGCCAGACTGGCATTAACTTCTGACGCCAGGCAATCTGCCCGCCTGGGACTCCCAAAGTGCTAGAATTACAGGCGTGAGCCACGACGCCCGGCCTTAACTTTGATTTTTTTTTTTTTTTTTTTTGAGACAGGGTACCGCTTTGTCACCTAGGTTGGAACACAGTGGGGCAATCTCGGCTCACTGCAGCTTCAACCTCCTAAGCTCAAGCAATCCTCCCACCTCAGCCTCCCGAGTAACTGGGACTACAGCTGTATGCCAGCAAGCCCAGCTAATTTCTATATTTTTTTAATAGAGACAAGGTTTTGCTATGTTGCCCAGGCTGGTATTAAACTCCTGGGCTCAAGCAATCCTCCTGCCTGGGCTTCCCAAAGTGCTGGGATTATAGGCATAGCCCACTGTGCCCTGCCGTATTAGTTTTATATTTAGGTCTATGATTTATCTTGAATTAGTGTGAGGGATGTAAGGTAGATGTTGAAGTTCATTATTTCCATAAGGAAATCCAGTTATTCCAGCATCATTTGTTGAAAAACATCTTTGTCCATTGTCTTGCCTTGGTAGCTTGGTCAAAAATCTATTGACTAAATAAATCCAAACTACTGGGGAAAGGGAGGGCCCACTGAGAACTATCCCAGCAACCCGACCACAGCTGGTCTTCCCTGGACACCATGAACCACACTGTCCACACCGTCTTCACTCCCACCAACACCGACCGTCCCCTCAGCTACGAGATGATCACGGAAGAGCATGAGGTGGCTGCACTAGAGGCGCTACATAGCCCGGCTCCCCTGACATCCACCGTGAGCCACATCTGCAGTGAGACCTCCACGTCCGACCACGTCATCGGGTCCCCATTCAACACCCTCTTCATGAACTCCCGCTGCCTGGACTTCAGAGCGTTCACCTACTCCGTGAAGTCTAGGGACAGTAAGATGGTTGGCGACCTGACCAGGGCCCAGGCCTATGCCTCCACCGCCAAGTACCTGAACATCTGGGCTCTGATTTTGGGCATCATCATGGCCATTCTGCTGATCATCATCCCAGTATTGATCTTGCAAGTCTGTGGACAGATCAAGAGGCATCATCCCGGTCGGGAGCTCTGCCCGTGACCTGATTCCCACGTGCTCCACCTTCCACTCCTCACCCTGTCCCAAGCTGAGCCCTGTGTCAGCGCTCTATCCTCACATGCTTTTCTACAATGGCATTCAATAAAGTGCACATGTTTCAAAAAAAGAAATCTATTGACCATTTATGTGGATTTATTTCTAGACTTGCTATTCTGTTTCCCTATTCAACTCATCTATTCTTCTGTCTACCCCACATTGTCTTGATTACTTTAGCTTTAAAATGACTCTTGAAATCAAGTGTAGTCATGAAATTAGCTATTGCAAATCATCCATTTTGTTATTTTTTTCCAAAATATTTTATTTTTGGCCTTCTAAGTCACTTGCAGTTATATTTACATTTTGGCACCAATTTGTCAGCTTCCATGTTTTAAAACATACGAGACACGTTTAAAAACATATGTTGGGATTTTGACTCAGCTTTTGCTGTGTAACAACACACATTCCCTTTGCTCCACCTCTGTGCATTAGCTGGTGGTTGGCTGATGCAGCTGCATGTGGCTGAGAGGCTCTGCCTCCAGATGAACCTGGCTTCAGATTCCCTCAGGGACCAGGCTGAGGAGGATGCAGGGAGGAAGGCCACCTGGCTGGGAGCAACCCTGCCACCAGATGGGGCACCTGCATGTCAGCCTCTGAAGGCCACCCTGTTGACCAACAATAGTCATGTGGTTGAGCTCAGCGCCACTGGGATGAGAAATCAAC
Organism: Saimiri boliviensis; assembly: GCF_048565385.1. Classification (NCBI taxonomy): domain Eukaryota; kingdom Metazoa; phylum Chordata; class Mammalia; order Primates; family Cebidae; genus Saimiri; species Saimiri boliviensis. Next base: position 88,520,702 of record NC_133463.1, on the reverse strand, counting down.
CGCAAGGGCCAAGAGGGCGATGACTTTTGGACAGAAACCTCATCTACCACACCTTTCTGCAGACACTCGGACTCAATTAGGGTCGCAAATGATCCTTTTGGAAGCCAGGTGACTTCAGTCGTAGCTTCCATCGCCCTAAGGCAGGACAGCCGAGTTACCAGCGATGGGTCGGAGAGCACCACTCGAGTTTTGGAGGATAGCCTGGGAGGGGTCAGAGCGCTGAGTCCCTGTAAAAGAATTTCCTTCCATTCTCCTCATGGGATGGACGGTCGGCGGCTGTAAGCACTGCCGTTCACAAACAAGGGGAACACAAAAAGAATCGTTGAAGAGCCCTCGGTCCAGCAACGGGGCCATCCAGTCCTTCCTGAATCTGGGAATTAAGAAAAGAAAGAGCTGGGTGCGGTGGCTCAAGCCTGTAATCCCAGCACTTTGGGAGGCCGAGGCGGGTGGATCACAAGGTCAAGAGATTGAGACCATCCTGGTCAACATGGTGAAACCCCGTCTCTACTAAAAATACAAAACATTAGCTGGGCATGGTGGCGCGTGCCTGTAATCCTAGCTACTCAGGAGGCTGAGGCAGGAGAATTGCCTGAACCCAGGAGGCGGAGGTTGCAGTGAGCCGAGATCGCGCCATTGCACTCCAGCCTGGGTAACGAGTGAAACTCCATCTCAAAAAAAAAAAAAAAAAAAAAGAAAAGAAAAGAAAAAAGAGCTACTTTTCCCCTCAAGAGATGTACTTTCCTTTCTTCTGTGTGAGAGCTTAGAAGAAGAAAAAAGAGAGATGTACTTCCCACAAACATGTATGACTAATGATAATTCACGACTAATTATTATTATTCTAACTTTGTGACATATTTGTGTTTGATTAGTTGTGTTCCCACAATTATAATGATAAACAAACCCAAAAGAATTTTTTCTAACACTAAGTATCACAGGAAATAAAAATTTAAGATTTCCATTTATACATACCTTTTTGTTGTACAGAAGTATAGCAGAATCAGTAAGATTTTCAAACATAAAATTATTTCCTTAGGATACACATATGTGGAAGAACTAAAGTGGAAAGTGATTCTGTGAGGAAAAGAACGCTGTGAAATACAAAAGAAGAGGTGGCTCATGTCCGGTCAGCCCTACATGTCCTCAGAGTCAACCAACTGTGTATGGAAAATGCAGTCAGGCCTATGATGGTGGTCTCTGGACTGAAGGCGTACAGATATTTTGCTTATTATTTTCTAAACAATACGGTATGATTACTACATGGCATTTACATTTTGTTAGATATTAGAAGTAATCTAGGCCAAGGGGCAGTGGCTCACGCCTGTAATCCCAGCACTTTGGGAGGCCGAGGCGGGCAGATCACGAGGTCCAGAGATTGAGACCATCCCGGCCAACATGGTAAAACCCTGTCTCTACTAAAAATACAAAAATCAGCTGGGCGTGGTGAGGCGTGCCTGTAATCCCAGCTACTTGGGAGACTGAGGCAGGAGAATTGCTTGAACCCAGGAGGCAGAAGTTGCAGTGAGGCAAGATCGCACCGCTGTACTCCAGCCTGAGTGACAGAGCGAGACTGCCTCAAAAAAAACAAATAATGAGGATGTGGGTAGGCTACATGCACAGACTGCACCATTTTACATCAGGGACTTGAGCTGTGCATTTTAGTGTCCATCGGGGGTCCTGGAACCGATCCCCCACAGATACAGAGGGACAACTACACTGTTTTGAATGGATTATATAGGATATCAAATCAATATAGTATTTTTCTGTTCCATCTGGTTACATTTTTAAAAGCGGTATGACAGTTTTATTGTGAAGTGTCAATATTTACAATGTTCCAGAAGTTGTATTCTTTGTAACTATTTAAACTTACATAATATTTTAGGTGTCAACTGAATGTGTAAGGGGGGTAAAAAAAATGTTTAAAATGACATTTGGGGGTATGTAAACAAAACTGAAGACAGCCGAAGTCGAATGCATTCAGTGAACGATGGAGTCAGAAGAAACCGGGAGATGGGCTGCAGACTCTCTGGGGTGATCATGCACTGTACCTGCCAGGACCATCCTGCTGGGTTTCAAACTCGGCTGTGGGATCCCTCTGCCTCGGTTTCTCATCTTAGGATGAGGGTGAGTGCTCCAAAGCTTGAATGAGTAAATGCTCCTGCGGTGCCTAGAACAGGTTCTGGGGCCAGGGAAGTGCACTGTGCCAGTGTCTGCCTTTTTATGGAAATGCATTTCTTAGGAGGCAGTGCAGGATCCCATGGACTATTAGGTAATCTTCCCATGGACCCATGCCTAGTTCTTCTGCTTCAAGAAACACAGAACAAGACTTTTCCCTTCTCTATATGTGAGCCCAGTAAGAGGATATTGGCCGGGCACAGTGGCTCACGCCTGTAATCCCAGCACTTTGGGAGGCCAAGGTCGGCAGATCACGAGGTCAGGAGATCGAGACCATTCTGGCCAACAGGGTGAAACCCCGTCTCTGCTAAAATACAAAAAATTAGTCAGGCATGGTGGCATGCACCTGTAATCCCAGCTACTCAGGAGGCTGGGGCAGGGGAATCACTTGAGCCCAGGAGGCAGAGGTTGCAGTGACCTGAGATCATGCCACTGCACATACCAGACTGGTGATAGAACAAGACTCCATCTCAAAAAAAAAAAAAAAAATGTGTGTCTGTCCACTTTGGGCTGCTATAACAAAATACCATAGACTGGGTGGCTTACGGGCAACAGAAATTTATTTCTCATAGTTCTGGAGCCTGCGAAGTCCAAGTCCAAGGTGCCTGCAGATTCAGTGTCTGGTGACGGCCTTCTTCCTGGTCCACAGATGACAGCTTCTCCCTGTATCCTCATATGGCAGAAGGGGCAAGGCAGTTCTCTGAGGCCTCTTTTTTTGATTTTTATTCCTTTTAGAAATAGAATCTTGCGCCGGGTGCAGTGGCTCAAGCCTGTAATCCCAGCACTTTGGGAGGCCGAGGCAGGTGGATCACGAGGTCAAGAGATCGAGACCATCCTGGTCAACTTGGTGAAACCCCGTGTCTACTAAAAATACAAAAAATTAGCTGGGCATGATGGCTCATGCCTGTAATCCCAGCTACTCAGGAGGCTGAGGCAGGAGAATTGCCTGAACCCAGGAGGCGGAGGTTGCGGTGAGCTGAGATCGCGCCATTGCACTCCAGCCTGGGTAACAAGAGCGAAACTCCGTCTCAAAGAAAAGAAAAGAAAAGAAAAGAAAAGAATAGAATCTTGCACTGTCACCCAGGCTGGAGTACAGTGGCATAGTCATAGCTTATTATAACCTTGAACTCCTGGGCTCAAGAGATCTTCCCACCTCAGCATCCCAAGTAGCTGAAACTACAGGTGCACACCACTGCAATGGGCTAATTTTTTTTTTTTCCCCAAGATGGAGTCTCCCTCTGTCACCCAGGCTGGAATGCAGTGGCGCAATCTTGGCTCACTGCAATCTCTGCTTCCTGGGTTCAAGCAATTCTCTTGCCTCAGCCCCACAAGTAGCTGAGATTACAGGCCCGCACCACCACACCCGGTGGTTTTTTGTATTTTTAGTAGAGACATGGTTTCACCATGTTGGCCAGGCTGGTCTTGAACTCCTGACATCAGGCGATCTGCCCCCGCTGCCGCCCTTGGCCTCCCAAAGTGCTGGGATTACAGGTGTGAGCCACTGCATCCGGTCGGCTAATTATTTTTTTTAAGACAGAGTCTTGGCTGTGCTTAGTGGCTTATGCCTGTAATCCCAGCATCTGGGAGGCTGAGGCAGGTGGATCACTTGAGGCCAGGAGTTTGAGACCAACCTAGGCAACATGGTGAAACCCCGTCTCTACCAAAAATACAAAAATTAGCCAGGTGTGGTGGTGCACTCAGGTACGTGGGAGGCTGAGACATGAGAATCGCTTGGGCCTAGGAGGCAGAGGTTGCAGTGAGCCAAGATCGCACCACTGTACTCCAGTGTGGGTGACAGAGGGAGAATATGTCTTAAAAAAAAAAAAAGATGGAGTCTCAAATTGTTGCCCAGGCTGGTCTCAAACTCCTGTGCTCAAGTGATTCTCCCACCTTGGCCTCTTGAGTAGCTGGGATTACAGGTGCCAGCCACTGCACCAGGCAAAGAGGGCCTCTTATTTATTTTTTTGAGAAAGGGTCCTGCTCTGTCACCCAGGCTGGGGTGCAATGGCAAGATCTAAGCTCACTGCAACCTCTGCCTCCTAGGCCCAAGCAATTCTCCCACCTCAGCCTCCTGGGTAGCCGCGAATATAGGTGGGCGCCACCATGCCTGGCTAATTTTTGTATTTTTTGTAGAGATGGGATCTTGCCACGTTGGTCAGGCTGGCCCCAAACTCCTCAGCTCAAATGATCCACTAACAGGGCTTCTTTTATAAGGGCACTACTCTCAATTGTGAGGGCTCCCTTCTCATGATCTAATCACCTCCTAAGGGCCCCACCTAATACCATCACCTTTCATGTTAAGATTTCAAAATATGCACTTTGTGGTGGGAAACAAACATTTAGATGACGGCAAAAAAGTTTTAACTTTTTTCTTTTCTTATTTTCTAGGGTTTTTTTTTTGAGACGGTCTCACTGTTGGCCAGGCCGAAGTATAGTGGCGGGATCACAGCTCACTGCTGCCTTCACATCCCACGCTCAAGCCATCCTCCCGCCTCAGCCTCCCAGTTAGCTGAGACTACAGGTACGTGCCACTGTGCCCAGCCTCATTCTATTTAAATTTGATTTTTAGGCCAGGCCTGGTGGCTCATGCCTGTAATCCCAGCACTTTGGGAGGCCAAGGCATGTGTGGATCGCTCGAGGCCGGGAATTAGAGACCAGCCTGGCTATCATGGCACAACCCTGTTGCTACTAAAAATACAAAAATTAGTCAGGCATGGTTGTGCATGCCTGTAATCCCAGCTACTTGGTAGGCTGAGGAATGAGAATCGCTTGAACCTGGGAGGTAGAGGTTGCTGTAAGCCGAGATTGTGCCATCACACTCCAGCCTAGGTGACAGAGTAAGACTCTGCCTCAAAAATAAATAAATTTTGGCCGGGCACGGTGGCTCACGCCTGTAATCCCAGCACTTTGGAAGGCCGAGGCAGGTGGATCACGAGGTCAAGAGATCGAGACCATCCTGGTCAACATGGTGAAAACCCGTCTCTACTAAAAATACAAAAATTAGGTGGGCATGGTGGCGTGTGCCTGTAATCCCAGCTACTCAGGAGGCTGAGGCAGGAGAATTGCTTGAGCCCCCAGGAGGCGGAGGTTGCGGTGAGCCGAGATCGCGCCATTGCACTCCAGCCTGGGTAACGAGCGAAACTCCATCTCAAAAAAAAAATAATAATAATAATAAATAAATAAATAAATAAATTATTTTTATTTTTATTTTTATTTTTTATTTTTTATTTTTTATTTTTGAGACGGAGTTTCGCTCTTGTTACCCAGGCTGGAGTGCAATCGCACAATCTCGGCTCACCGCAACCTCCGCCTCCTGGGTTCAGGCAATTCTCTTGCCTCAGCCTCCTGAGTAGTTGGGATTACAGGCACGAGCCACCATGCCCAGCTAATTTTTTGTATTTTTAGTAGAGACGGGGTTTCACCATGTTGACCAGGATGGTCTCGATCTCTCGACCTCGTGATCCACCCGCCTCGGCCTCCCAAAGTGCTGGGATTACAGGCTTGAGCCACCGCGCCTGACCAATAAATTTTTATTTTTAATTGTCATTAGTAAATAGAGTTATGGTTAATTTAAAAATATTGGTCGCTGGGTGCAGTGGCTCATGCCTGTAATCCCAGCACTTTGGGAGGCCGAGGTGGGTGGATCACGAGGTCGAGATCGAGACCATCCTGGTCAACATGGTGAAACCCGTCTGGGCATGGTGGCACGTGCCTGTAATCCCAGCTACTCAGGAGGCTGAGACAGGAGAATTGCCTGAACCCAGGAGGCGGAGGTTGTGGTGAGCCGAGATCATGCCATTGCACTGCAGCCTGGGTAACAAGAGCGAAACTCCGTCTCAAAAAAAAAAAAAAAAAAAAAAATTGGTCTGATAGCCAAAGACTTAGCTAAACAATGCATCAGTATATTATTTCAAAGAAACATGACACTAGACAAGAATGATAGTATAAAGGAGTCGTTGTAGAAAGCTAAAAATGTACACTTGTGCCAGGCGCGGTGGCTCAAGCCTGTAATCCCAGCACTTTGGGAGGCCGAGGCGGGTGGATCACGAGGTCAATAGATCGAGACCATCCTGGTCAACGTGGTGAAACCCCGTCTCTACTAAAAATACAAAAAATTAGCTGGGCATGGTGGCGCGTGCCTGTAGTCCCAGCTACTCAGGAGGCTGAGGCAGGAGAATTGCTTGAACCCAGGAGGCGGAGGTTGCGGTGAGCCGAGATCGCGCCATTGCACTCCAGCCTGGGTAACAAGAGTGACACTCTGTCTTAAAAAAAAAAAAAAAAAAAAAAAAAAAAATGTATATTTGTGTACATCATTACATGCTTGGCTTCTTTGATAATTTTTACTTAATGTTTCTCCCTATATGAAAGATAGGTTTTTTGTTTCGTTATTTTTGAGACAGGGTCTTGCTCTGTCATCCAGACTGGAGCGCAGTGGCACAATCACAGCTCACTGCAGCCTCTACCTCCCTGAGCGCCTCAGCCTCCTGAGTAGCTGGGATTATAAGCACACCACCATGCCCAACTAATTTTGTATTTTTTGTTGAGATGGAGTCCCATTCTGTTGTTCAGACTGTTCTCAAACTGTGCTCAAGTGATCCGCCCACCACAGCCTCCTAAATAAAGTGCTGGGATTATAGGTGTAAGCCACCATGCTTAGTGAAAGATAGCTTTTATTTATCTCTTTTAACTCCAGAAAATGCTACAAGCTGGATACACCACATCCACACAAATCTCCCAAGGACTTTGGAGAAGATGCCTTTGAATGAATTTGTAACTCTCAACCGTAAACAATTTGGGGCAGTATCTGGGATGCGCTCTGGGTGGTCCTCACACCATGCTTAGAAGCACCAGCTGTCCTCTGGCTGGGACATTGGAAGGCAAGGGTGCCCACACCTCATAGGTGAGACACCATCCTTTGAAGAGTAGCTGGATTCAGACTTAAATTTAGAGGGCTCGAAGGAGGTGTGCCAGACTCAAAGGCAGAGATCAATGCCTGCCTGAAGAAAATGCAATCTCAAAAGAAAAAAGAAAAAAGAAAAAAAAAAACAAGACCAAAAAAATGCAGTTTGGCTGGGCACGGTGGCTCACGCCTGTAATCCCAGCACTTTGAGAGGCCAAGGCAGGTGGGTCACTTGAGGTCAGGAGCTCAAGACCAGCCTGGCCAACATGGTGAAACCCCATCTCTAATAAAGATACAAAAATTAGCCAGGCATCTTGGCGGACACCTGTAATCCCAGCTACTTGGGAGGCCGAGGCAGGAGAATCACGTGAACCCGGGATGCAGAGACTGCAGTGAGCTGAGCCAAGGTCGCACCACTGCACTTCAGCCTGGGAGACAGAGCAAGGCACTGTCTCCAAAAAGCAAAGCAAAGCAAACCAAACCACAAACAAAAAACCAGGGCAGGCAGAGAGAAATTTGAGAGGAAACGAAGGACCAAAATGAAGTAGCTCTTGTCTAGAGACGGTTACCTTTTTCTTTTCTTTTCTTTTTTTTTAAAGATGGGGTTTCACCATGATGGCCAGGCTGGTCTTGAAATCCTGACCTCAGGTGATCCACCCACCTTGGCCTCCCAAAGTGCTAGGATCACAGGCGTGAGCCACCGCGCCCGGCCTGAGACAGTTACCTAAAAAGCAGAAGGTGTGGCTGTATTCGGACGTGCTTACCAGTCAAGGGGCCACCATGTGCAGGCCCCTCACCCCATCCTGCCAAGGGGGCCAGGCTGGCAGACCAGGGCGGGGGATGGCATTGGCAGATGTTAAAGTGGTTATCATGCCTGTTTTTGTTTGTGTCTGAAGCAGGGTCTTATTTACTCTGTCATCAAGGCTGGAATGCCATGGCACAATTACAGCTCACTGCGGCCTCGGCCTCCTGGGCTCAAGCAGTTCCCCCACCTCAGCCTCCTGAGTAGCTGGGACCACAGGCGTGTGCCACCATGCTTGGCTAATTTTTTATTTTTATTTTGTAGAGATGGGGTCTCCCTATGTTATCCAGGCTGGTCTGGAACTCCTGGCCTCAAGCAATCTTGTCACCTTGGCCTCCCAAAGCACTGAGACTTCTGCCACAAACCACTGCATATGGCGTGCTTATTTATTTATTTATTTATCTTATTTTCAAGCAGTGTTAAGATGATGCTTAGTTTTTTTTTTTTTTTTTTTTTTTTTTTTGAGACGGAGTTTCGCTCTTGTTACCCAGGCTGGAGTGCAATGGCGCGATCTCGGCTCACCGCAACCTCCGCCTCCTGGGCTCAGGCAATTCTCCTGCCTCAGCCTCCTGAGTAGCTGGGATTACAGGCACGAGCCACCATGCCCAGCTAATTTTTTGTATTTTTAGTAGAGACGGGGTTTCACCATGTTGACCAGGATGGTCTCGATCTCTTGACCTCGTGATCCACCCGCCTCGGCCTCCCAAAGTGCTGGGATTACAGGCTTGAGCCACCGCGCCCGGCCCTACAAAAGTTTTTAAAAATTAGCCAGGCATGGTGGCATGCACCTGTGGTCCCAACTATTTAGGAGGCTGAGGTGGGAGGATCACCTGAGCCTGGGAAGTCAAGGCTGCAGTGGGCTGTGTTCTTTCTACACTGTGTTCACTATACTTTCGCTTTGGTGATCCTGTCTCAAAGTACGTATTACTCGAAGAATCATAGACTATTAGAGCTGGAAGGGTTCATAGCAGACCTTTACCTCCGCTTCCTAAATAACGCTCCATGGAACCTTGAGGTACCTCGTGAGAAAAGGGTTCTGTGGCCAAATGGCTTATGGACAGGCTGCATACTGTCCCATCCTCCCCATCTTCCTCTTTATACAAGCATGATTCTTCACACCTCGATAAAGGCTCTGAGAAGGCCTGCAGACAATAAACTTATTTGTTGTTGTTTGATCCAGTGCTTCCCAATTTACTTGACTTGACAAAGCTTCTTTAGTCATGTGCAGAACACGTTTTAGGAACAAATGATTTATTCCAGTGTGAGCATTTTAGTCTTGAAGAAACAAATGCCCCCAAAGCCAAGGGCTTTCTTGGCCCCATGGCCTCAGGAGCTTGCTCTGTGCTCCCCCTCCGTCCATCTTTCTCACTCCCTGTGAGTTGGCGCTCTAGACGGGGTGCACCCAGTGTGCAGAGCTGCAGGCCAGCTGCCGCAGATGTCTGTGGCTGTGATTAGAGCCCACGGTCTTATCAAAGCATCAGGATCCTAAACCACGGAGGAAGGAGTGGTGTCAGGGAGAAACACGGGGCCCAGAAAACCCAGAGCTGGTGCAGTCACCATCCTGGCCTGAGACGTGAGTCTGGGGGAGACAGTGGCAAGGGCTGGAGTGATGTCCCGGCCAGCACTGAGGCGCAGTCAGATGAATGAAGCAGGTTCACTGATGGCAGGAGACACAGCAGGCGGAGGGGACTGCCGGGCTCAGCTCCCCTGTGGGTGGTGGCTCTGTTAGCCATGCTGCGTGAGGAACCCCGGGAAGAAACGCAGCGTGGGAGATGGGTGGAGATGGGCTGCGGGAAGCGGGAATTCCTGAACACAGGTGTGGAGGGTGGAAACCTGGCGAGGACGGGCTTATCTAGGAAGAGAGCAGAAGGCAACCCCGTGTCCCGGAGGGAGAACCCAGTGACAGGCTGGGCCTTGGGGATGGGGAAGGGGCAGGCAGCAATGGCACCCCTCCGCCAGCAGAGGGCCACGGTGCAGCCATCCAAAGAGAAGTGATACAGTGAAGCCCTCAGAGACATTATCTTGCCTTCTGGACCGAAATCCTTGCAACAAAGTTCCCCAAAGCAGTGCTCAGAGGAGTGGCAGTCAGGCCAGTGATGCCAGACGCTTCTGCGCCTCTGCCGAGGCGTGCAGTAGCTGACAGAGGGCAGATGGGCCTCAGGGATTACCAGCGGAAACGAGTTTTGTGGTTATGTGAGGGAGACAGAGGCAGAGAGACAGGACGGGCACCTGCGAACTGGGGAGACTGATGAGGGTGCACGGCTCATAAACAGGAAAGTGGTAACATTGATGACTATTTAAACGCTCCCGTGAAACACTATAGCAAAGGTAGGGAAACATAGACCAAACGTAGAAGTGCAGTTTAAGGGATGACTGCCGAATGAAGGGCGGCAGGGCAGGAAGGAACAGGCCTGGCACCCTCGAGTCTCCCAGGGGCCCGGCTGAGGTCACGGCCCACTCCCGCCCCAGCTGTCACCACCATCTGACACTTAGAGTAACCACCTTCTTGCTCTTCTGCGGATTGTTTACAACTTAATGATGCATCCCTAACAATGCAGTCTAACTTGGCCCGTTTTCAGACTTCTATGAACGGCTAGACCCGGTCCTGACTACGGCCACACACCGTTTCTCCATCCTGCTCTCCGCGGCTATTCAGAGCTGTGCGGTCCTGGCTGCGATGCACAACGCCATGCCCGCTCCCACCCGGGTTTCCTGGTGCTCATAAATACACATTGCAGGAGCCCGTTTTCCATCAGCAACTTGGTGAAGACCGATGTCCTTTTTCGGAGGAAGCGCTGGTTCTCCTGCACTTCTCCAGCGCTGTCCTCCAAGACTGCAGAAAGCTAGTGACCACCCCACTCTACTGGCCGCGGATAGTGACCACCCTACTGGCTGCGGAGCTCCTGGCAGTCAGGATTCCCGTGGATTCTTCACCCGGACCCGGAACAGGGCCTTGCACCCCACATGCAGACAGCTCACGCTCCCAGGGTGAAGGAATGCGCCGGGAAATCTGGAAAAAGGAGCGAGTCCCTTTTGATTGTGGCTCACCCTCCGCCTTCTAACCCTCCACCACTTAGGGGAGAAAGGAGGTTAACCACAGGAGGGCTTTTCCAGGAAAGCCTTCCAAAGACAGATGGGGGCGAGGGGGGGGAATGGGTGGGGGGATACAGAAATGCACGGAGGCCCCCGACGGTTCCAGGAGACCCCGGGGGAGCGCTTGGGGAGGCTCCTGACCGCTGGGATAGGAGTGACCGCCGATCTGATCCCTGATTCCAGCTACAATTTACTAAAAACTTCTTAGACTTTCTAGGTGCTTTGAACGGTTCTCCGGGTTCTAGGGCCGCGCCGGGAGGTGGCGGTGTGGTCCTGCGCGAGCGTTCAAGTTCAAGCTCCGGGCTGGGAGGGGGCCTCCCGACCTTCGCGTTTCTGTAGTAACTTAAAGAGCCAGGCTGGGGGCTGGGGGGGCGGAGGGGCCGAGGGAGGGAGGGTCCTGGCCCCCCGGGGCGGCGGGGAAGGCGAGGTGCGTGGGCTCCCCCCGGCTACCGCGGCCCAGCCAGGGGACCCCACTCCTCCTGCGCGTCGGGAAGAAGCTGCTTTTCTTGGGGACCGGGAAGGGTCCCCGGGTCCGCGCCCGCCCCTGCGCCACACCGGCCGCGTTCCCGCCGGCGGCTCCCACCGCCCGGCGAGGTCCCCAGGCCCCTCCCCGGGTCCCAGCCCCAGGCCCCGCCAGACCCGGTGCCGCCGCCGCCGCGGCCCCGCGCGCCCGGCCTCGCTCCCCTCCCCCTCCCCCCGCGAGCGCGCGCCCGGCCCCGCTCCCCTCCCCCTCCCCCCGCGAGCGCGCGCCCGCCGCCGGCCTCGCTCCCCTCCCCCTCCCCCCTTCCCCCTCCCTCCTCCCCCGCCCCTCCCGCTCCCGCTCCCGCTCCCGCCGCCGCCTCCGCCCGCCGCCCCGGCCGCGTCGGGTAAACCTGTTTAGCTAGGCGGCCGCGCCGGGGCGGATCGTGCGGCCGGCGGCTCCCTCGCGGCTCGCGGCGTCGGGGCCCGTGGCGCGCGCGCGGCCGCCCCTCGGCCCCGGAGTCCCTCGGCGGCGCCACCATGTACTCGGGAGCCGGCCCCGGTGAGTCCTCGCGCTGGGGGCGCCCGCCCGGCCGTTCGCGCGCTCCTCCCCGCGGCGCCGGCGATTGGCGGGCCGGGCGCGGGCCGGGGATCGGGGGCCGCAGGGCCGGGGCGGGCGGGCCGCGGGCCGGGCTCGGGGGGCGGCGGTGGCGGGGCCGGGCTGGCGGTTTTCTGGGCCCCGCAGAGGACGCGCAGCCCCGGCCTCCTCGGTCCCAGCGAGTCGTCGGGGCGCCCCGCGCGGCCTGGGCACCCCCCTGCGCCTCGGGCCCGCGTCCCCGCGTCCTCGCATCCCCGCCCGGGGCCCGGCGGGCTGGGGCTGGGGCCGGGGCCCAGGCAGCCGCCGCGTGTAGGCCCGAGGCCCGGAGCGCCCCGCTTGGCCCGGCCTCGCTGGCCCGGGCGGGGATGGGGGCGCCGCAGCCCGGCCCGGCACGGTTCTAAGCGCCCGAGCGAGTGGAGGCCGGGTCGGGGCGCGCACGGCCGGGAGGGGAGGAGGCTGCGCGGGTCCCGACCCCGGCCGCGGAGAGTGTGGGGCGCGCTCGGTCTCAGTGGTGGTCCTTCTTGTTGCCAGCACTTTTTCGGCCCCCTTTCCCAAGGAAAGTCTGGAAATGCTGAATTTTGGCCAATTCCTGTAGTTAGGACTGTCTCCTGGAAGGGGGAGGACGCGGCTCCCCGGAACCCTCAAACTGCGTGCGCGGCGCCTTCTCATTCCAGACGCGCTGGCCTCCCCATTCAAGTGCTAATTCCTTTTACAATTTCCTGGGAGAGGTGCGGCGAGGTGGATTCCGGTAGCACCCCTTTTCCTAGCCGGCCTTTCTCTGGAAAAGTTCTAAAAAACTTAAAGCAGCCACACATTATTTTTCTTTTTAAATGCAGAGTAGAAGGCGGTTTCTTCGCTGGGCCAAGAAAACGGTCAAGCGTTCTCCTGCTTTTGGCGTGCTCCCGCCAGGCACGTGGCTCTTGGCTTTCCCCGCCCGTCTGGCCGCTGGGACGGGGCACCGCCTGCTCCCCTTTGTCCGCCGGGCCCCAGCCGGGCCGCAGGAGGCGCAGGCCCCGCCGGACCCCGCATTTGTTTACCCGGCCGGGCCAGGAGGCTCGCATTCCCGATGCTTCCCTCTCTGCTCCACACTGGCCCCAAATTGTGGGGTCCGGAAGGCCCCCTGGTCCACTTGGGTCCGTTGATGGTGGCCCTCACTTGGGCTATTGGCTCTGTGCCTTGCGAATGCCGCGTCTTTTTCCTGATGTCACTTAGAAAGCTTCTCTAAGGTGGAGTCTGACCAACTTTTCAACTTGTAAGGGCTATCAACAGTTTGATTGAAGACTGGTTTTCCCCCTTCACCTGGGTGGGGCCACAGTCCTGGGGCCGACGCTGGCCTCTGGAGGCCCTGGGTGGCCAGGCCCCCTGCTGGGAAGGGATCGGGCATCCCCTCGTGTGGAGCTGGGACCTTCCAGCGCCTCCTTGTAGAGGAACCCAGCAAACGTGGGCCTGACAACCCTACATTTTTTCAGGTTATCAGTTTTAAAAGTTGGAGGCCCAGAACAAGTGAAGACACTTGAGGAAGGTAGAGGTCAAGGCTTCCGTGTTGTGTTTGGCGTCTTACTTCACTCCTCTTGCTGAAGTTGGTGGTGGTTGTGAAGACAGACGGCAGAGGCTCACAGAGGTTGAGAACTTCACCAAGGTCACCTAGCAGCTAGTGAGCGTCGGACCACTGACCCGACTTCCCAGCTGGTTCTCTGGGTGCTCTTCTCAGGGCGGTGCCTGTCAGGGCCTATGACCTTGACCCAGAGTAAGAAGTCCCTGTTGGGGCTGGATTGGACCAGCACCTCCCCACGTACCTGTCATTGACAGCGGGGCTTCAGCTCCCCGCTGTACTGTATGCGCTGCCCTGGGATGCTGTCTTGTCGAATTCATTTGTCAGTGTACCGTGGCCCTCAGTATGCGCGGGCTCGTTTCTGTCACTAGTTGGAGATTGTTGCTGTGACACCCGCCTGGTAGGGAGCAGACCGTCTGGAACAGGACAGTGGTTGAAAGAATGAATGTGTCTGCAGGGTAATTCATAGCTAATGGCAGGATGGAATGAACCCAAGTTTCAGGTTGAACAAACGTGCTGTAATTATAAGGCTGCGGTGGAGTTCATTTTTATTCTACACACTAAGGCTTTTAATTTTGTTTAAAAGGAATTTTTGTGCTAGCCTTTTCCTTGAGACTTTTTACATCTTATATTTTCTAATTTAGAATTATAAGACATTCAGTTTGAAAAATTACAAATAGTTTTGCTACTTGCAATTGTAACACCCTTACTAGGCAATTTAGTAACTTAAAAAACGGTTCACAATAGCTTTACAATCTGCCAGTCACAAACAAATACTGTTACCTATGTGAATGCATATTTAGAATCTGAAGTTAGGAATGCGGCTGGCTTTTTTTTCCGTTGTTTTGAACTGAGTTAGTTGTTAGGATGGGTGGATTCGCCAGTGACCTTGAACCTTCATAGGTGAACAAATGAGGTTTTTGTGTTTAACCATTTGAAGGTCTTGACCTGTGTCTAGATCGCCTGCTCTGGGAGATTGTTTGTTTTGGTTTTGCTTTCAAGCTCCTCCTGTGTTACACCCCTCAGAATTGCCACAAAGTAACCTCTGTGACATCTAAGACTTGACCGTTGTCTAAATAGGATTGTGACTTTGAGAAGAACTGACCTTCGCTGTGGTTTATAGTGCCATGTAATTCCTCCTGCCTCCTCTTCCCTGACCCCCAGTGGTCCCCATGAAGGTATGGCCAGTTCTCCTAATACTGGTGCCCATTCGCAGGCTGTCACCTTCTACTCTTGGGGCAGCTGACGGGACCCACTTGTGCAGAGTCGCCTTTGGGTCTTTGATAGACCCTGTGGAGGAATTTCAGTAAGTGCATAGGAAGAAAAGACGTAAAAGCTTCCAAACTTCTCAAACCTGTGCAATTTTAAGAAGCAGAATTAGGTTTTAACTTACAGTTTCCACATCAAAAGTGTTCACAGTGTCAGGTGGGCTTATTCTCTCTGACGTGTGCAGGGAATGCGCTCCTATAATGGTCCAGTCTGATAAAATCTGGTTTTGTTTCATGAATCATTATTGTGAATTCTCAAAACATAACATTTGACTTTTCTTTTGTTTTGTTTTTTTGAGATGGAGTTTTGCTCTTGTTACCCAGGCTGGAGTGCAATGGCGCAATCTTGGCTCACCACAACCTCCGCCTCCTGGGTTCAGGCAATTCTCCTGCCTCAGCCTCCTGAGTAGCTGGGATTACAGGCACACGCCACCATGCCCAGCTAATTTTTGTATTTTTAGTAGGGATGGGGTTTCACCATGTTGACCAGGATGGTCTCGATCTCTTGATCTCGTGATCCACCCACCTCGGCCTCCGAAAGTGCTGTGATTACAGGCGTGAGCCACTGCGCCCGGCCAACATTTGACCTTTAAAAATGGTTACTGTTGTGGCCCAGCACAGTGGCTCATGCCTGTAATCCCAGCACTTTGGGAGGTCAAGGCGGGTGGATCATGAGATCAGGAGATCGAGACCATCCTAGCTAACATGGTGAAACCCCGTCTCTGTTTAAAAAAAGAAAAATACGGCCGGGCGAGGTGGCTCACGCCTATAATCCCAGCACTTTGGGAGGCTGAGGCGGGTGGATCATGAGGTCAAGAGATGGAGACCATGCTGGTCAACATGATGAAACCCCGTCTCTAATAAAAATACAAAAATTAGCTGGGCATGGTGGTGTGTGCCTCTAGTCCCAGCTACTGGGGAGGCTGAGGCAGGAGAATTGCTTGAACCCAGGAAGCAGAGGTTGCAGTGAGCCGAGATCGCGCCATTGCACTCCAGCCTGGGTGACAAGTGAAACTCCGTCTCAAAAAGAAAAGAAAAATACAAAAAATTAAGCGAGTGTGGTGGTGGGCACCTGTAGTCACAGCTACTCGGGAGGCTGAGGCAGGAGAATCACTTGAACCTGGGAGGTGGAAGTTGCAGTGAGCCAAGATCCTGCACTGCACTCCAGCCTGGGCGACAGAGGGATACTTTGTCTCAAAAAAAAAAAAAAAAAGTTACTGAAAAGACACAAAAGAAGAATGATTTAATATCCCTCCCATTTATCCATTACCAAGCTTCAA
Organism: Saimiri boliviensis; assembly: GCF_048565385.1. Classification (NCBI taxonomy): domain Eukaryota; kingdom Metazoa; phylum Chordata; class Mammalia; order Primates; family Cebidae; genus Saimiri; species Saimiri boliviensis. The sequence continues at coordinate 88,504,578 of NC_133463.1, read as the reverse complement.
CAATCATTAAGGTTCTCCACATTTGCTTCAACTAATGCTCCTTTTCTTTGTGGACATTTTCCAAAGTGAATTGCAGACCTGTCGTTTAACCTTGATATTTAAGTACTCGTATCTAAGAAGCATGGAGACGTTCTGAACAGAGCCCAGTGCCGTTATCATAGTTAACAGTCTGTGATCAGTTTCTCTCATTTTCTCAGAAGTGTGTTTACAGTGGGTGCTTTGGATCCTGAATTTTTTTTTTTTTTTTTTTTTTTTTTGAGACAGAGTTTCGCTTCTGTTACCCAGGCTGGAGTGCAATGGCTCGATCTCAGCTCACCGCAACCTCCGCCTCCTGGGTTCAGGCAATTCTCCTGCCTCAGCTTCCTGAGTAGCTGGGATTACAGGCATGTGCCACCATGCAGCTAATTTTTTGTATTTTTTTTTTTAGTAGAGACGGGGTTTCACCATGGTGACCAGGATGGTCTTGATCTCTTGACCTCGTGATCCACCCGCCTCGGCCTCCCAAAGTGCTGGGATTACAGGCTTGAGCCGCCGCGCCCGGCCTTGGATCCTGAATTTTAACAAAAGTTCACACACACGTTGGGGTCTCTGCCTTCCGCTTTTTTTTTTAAAAAAAAAAAAAAAAAAAAAAAAAGACGGGGTTTCACCATGTTGGTCAGGCTGGTCTTGAACTCCCGACCTCAGGTGATCCGCCCGCCTTGGCCTCCAAAGTGCTTGTATTACAGGCGTGAGCCACCACGCCCGGCCTCTCTGCCTTCCGCTTCTAAAGCTAGACCACCCTCACTCTTCTCCTTGCATTTGACTCGATATATTTGTTTTATTTATTTATTTTTTTGAGACAGAGTTTTGCTCTTGTTGCTCAGGGTAGAGTGCAATGGCAAAGTTTCAGTTCACTGCAAACTCTACTTCCCGAGTTCAAGCGATTCTTTTGCCTCAGCCTCCTAGGTAGCTGGGATTACCGGCACCTGTGACCATGCCTGGCTAATTTTTGTATTTTTAGTAGAGATGGAATTTCACCATGTTAGCCAGTCTGATCTCCAACTCCTGACCTCAGGTGATCCGCCCATCTCAGTCTCCCAAAGTGCTGGGATTACAGGCATGAGCCACCGTGCCAGGCCTATGTCTTTTAAAATCTCTTTTCTTCAGAGCATTCATGCCTCCCCTCTCCCTTCATTTTCCCTTTAGTGGTTCTAGAAAGAACCCCGTTGCTCAAGGTCTTTGTGTTTTGATCTTTGTTTTGTTGAGAGGGGCTGTTTGGAGACCCGGTTGCTCATGGTTTTAATTCTGACACATTTATCTTAAGCAGTGTTTTTTGTTTTGTTTCTAAGACTTGGGGTATCTCTGTGTTGCCCAAGCTGGGGTACAGTCGCACGGTCATGGCTCACTGCAGCCTCCAGCTCCTGGGCACAGCCTTCCTCCCGCCTCAGCCTCCCTAGCACCTGAGACTACAGACATGTGCCTCGATGCCCACCTTGGGCTTTGTACTGTTTGGGAGCTGGAGCCCTTGCGTGCTGCCCAGGCTGTGAAGCAGAGTTTCGGGGCAGACCTCTTTGCATCTTTGGTTTTCAGTGGCAGCAGAATCCTTTCTGTGGTCCTCTTTCATCAGAAGCGACACTGTAACCTGTGGAAAATATGGAGGATAACTGGAGAATCCTGCGTAGTTTAGCCCTTATAGTCATTTCAAATAAGAGGGCTTTTTCTTCCCAGCATTGGACTGGGAAGGGCTCCCTCCTTCATTCACCTCTGCCCTTATCGTTTGCGGCCAGCTCCTCCTCAGCGGGGATCTGCTGGCCACACTGTGCATTCGGAGCCCCAAGCCTGCTGCCGTGGTCAGGGGCCCGCAGGTCTTCGCTGCAGCCACTAGTCTAACTCTTTCCTTTAAGAACTTGAAACCACTTTGTTCTCTGGTCCTTTACACTTTATGACCAAATCGCCAGCCCTTCCAGTTTCTAGCTCCATAGAGCTGTGCCCAGGGGGAGTAGACACTTTATCGTCTGTACTGGGAGGTTTCTCTGGGGCACTGGGCACCCGTCGGCTTTCCCTGGTACAACAGGGAAAGACACAAGAACTGTCCACGCAAAGCAGGGTGGACAGGTCTCTCAGATTCAATGCATTAATACAACCTGGGGCTTGTAGATAGCTTAAAACTGAACAGGCTTGAACATTTTAAACTTGCTTCACTCCTCATGGCGCTGCAGTTCCTGAAATCCTCATGAAATCTGATGGGCGTGAGTGTGGTGTCATTGAGAGGGGGACTCGAGTTCTTTCCGAAGGGTGCTGACGCGTGTCCCCGTCGTGAGCTAGGAGAAGCAGCGTGCGGGAGGTGGGCCAGGCCTCCCTCTGGCTGCCAGGAACCAGGCTCTGTGGATGTTGGATCAAGAACTGGAAGCCGCTCCTCTCCTCTTTTCTTTTCTACTTTTCTTTTCTTTTCCTTCCTTCTTTCCTTTCTTTTCTTTCTTTCTCTTTCTCCCTTTCCTTTCCCTTTCTTTCTTTCTTTTTCTTTTCTTTTTTTTTGAAACGGAGTTTCACTCTTGTTACCCAGGCTGGAGTGCAATGGCGCGATCTCGGCTCACCGCAACCTCCGCCTCCTGGGTTCAAGCAACTCTCTTGCCTCAGCCTCCCGAGCAGCTGGGACTACAGGCACGTGCCACCATGTCCGGCTAATTTTTGTATTTTTAGTAGACATGGGGTTTCACCGATGGTCTCGATATCTTGACCTCGTGATCCACACACCTCGGCCTCCCAAAGTGCTGGGATTATAGGCGTGAGCCACCGCGCCCGGCCTCTTTCTTTTTTTTAAACACAGGATTTCACTCTTATGGCCCAGGCTGGAATGCAGTGGTGCAGTCAAGGCTCACTGCAGCTGTGACCTCCTGGGCTCAGGAGATGCTCCCACCTCAGCCCTCCTGGGCAGCCTCCCAAGTAGACTGCAGGTGTGCACCACTGTGCCTAGCTAATTTTTTGTAGAGGTGGGATTTCCCCTATGTTGCCCAGGCTGGTCTGGAACTCCTGGACCAAAGTGAGCCACCGCACCCAGCCCCCATCTTTTCATCTTCTCACTGTCCTCGAGGTGGACAGACAGGTGACTGGTCAGAGCTGCAGCCCGTCCACATCTTGTGTGGTCTCAGTTTTCTTGCCTGTAAAGTGTGCACTTTGGCCTCTCCAGCGTTACTCCCCCCATGCAGTGACTCTCCTGCCTTTCGACCTGGAGGGGCTGAGGGGCATGGGCGCCTCGCTGAAGGAGAGCGGCATATTCCCCACGAATTGTTAGTCTCCATGCTGTGACCCAGGACAGAAGAGAAGGTGCTGGAGGCCTGCAGTGACAGCCGGAGCCGCAGTCACGTCACGTCAGCTGCAGAGCCTGGCTTCTAGGGTTTTTCTTGCAGTGTTTCTTTTCCTGTTTGATGGGTCAAAAAATCCATGATTCCCAGAGTCAGGCATTTATAATTATTTATTATTATTTTAAAACTTTTATGTATGTATTTAGAGACAGAGCCTCGCTCTGTCACCTAATCTGGAGTGCAGTGGTGCAATCTTGGCTCACTGCAGTCTCCAACTCTAAGGTTCAAGCGATTCTTGTGCCTCAGCCTCCTGAGTAGCTGGGATTACTGGCGTGTGCCACCACATCTGGCTAATTTTATTGTATTTTTAGTGAGACAAGGTTTTGCCATGTTGCCCAGACAGGTCTTGAATTCCTGACCTCAGGTGATCCACCTACCTCTGAAGGTGCTGGGATTACAGGTGTGAGCCACCATGCCCAGCTTATTAGTATTAGTATTAGTATTATTTTGAGATGGGGGTCTTACTCTGTCGCCCAGGCTATAGTGCAGTGGCACAATCACAGCTCACCGCCGCCCTGGCTTCCTGGGCTCAAATGGTACTCCCACCTCCACCTCCCAAGAAGCTGGGATTATTTTTTGTAGAAATGGGGTTCTCCCTGTGTTACCCAGGCTGGTCTCTCTCCTGGCCTCAAGTAATCCTCCCACCTTGGCCTCCCAAGGTGTTGCGATTACAGGTGTGAGCCACCACACCCAGCCCGGAGTTGAGGATTCCTTAGCAGCATCTGTGCTGCCTAACACTGCAGAATATTACGGAGATGCACGGGGAATAGAAAAACACCTGCAGACACACACATGAACACACACATGTACACATGCACACCTGTATGTGACCTGCACACAGGCACGTAACACACAGGCACTCACAGGCACACAGGCATGTGACACATGTACACAGGTTTGTAGCACACATGTACACACATGCACACCAGTATGTAACACATGTACACATGCACACCAGTGTGTAACACACAGGCACTCACATGCACACAGGCATGCAACACATGTACACAGGTTTGTAACACCTATGTACACACACACACTGATATGTAACACACATGGACACCTGCATGCAACACAGGCATGCACACGTACACAGGCATGTAACACATGCACACACACCAGTGTGTAACACGCATGTACACAGGCACACCTGTATGCAACACACAGGCACGCACATGCACACAGGTATGTAACACATGTACACACATGCACATAGTACATGACACACATGTACACAGGTACATAACAGACACACATGCTTGCAACACATGTAACACGTGCACACATATGACACATGTACACAGGTGTGTAACACACGTGCACATGCTTGCACCTCCCCGTGCCTGGCTTCCTGGTGGTGCTGCTGTCCTCCTCATGCCTGGGGCCTCACTCATGGGTGTTTGTTCCCTGGGGAAGCAAGTGTGGCTCAGGATGCAGCACATCTGGCAGCCCCAAGGAGGTGGGTCAGGGCAGGCTGGGCTGGGCTCTGGGTATGGGGCCTGCCCACAGCTGGAGCTCAGTCAGTGGGCACTGTGGCCGGAGAAGAACGAATCATACTTGCCTGCAAGCTTCTTCCAGTCTCTGCCCCTGAAGACCTAGGACATTGTTTCTGCAGATGTCCCAGGGGATTGCCCATTAGGCTGGTTTGGGACCTGCTGTTTTGGGGTGGGGTGGGAGAGGAGGCAGAAGCCCTCGAGCTGTGCCGGGAGCATCCTCCTGGGGAGTGGAATCGAGGGAGAGAGGGGCCCACGCCAGAAACCTGGAGGACAGCCCCAAGACAGTGGGGCCAGCAGCCTGGGGGGTGCATCTGTGGGAGATAGCATGTTGGGGGTCCCAGAGGGGACTTGTGGTGGTCTCCTTTACTGACGAAGTGTGGAGTTCTAAGTGACCGCCACGCTGTGTGCGGCGCTGCCTGTGGTTCTGTGCTGCTGTGAACTCAGTCCACCACCAGGCGGAAGGGGGCTTCAGTAAATGCAGTAAAGATCGGCCAGTACCGGTTTTTAAGAACCTATACCCCAAAACAAACAGAACTGTAGCAACGCTTAGAAACAGCCAGACTCAGGAACGCAGGCGCTTCCCAGCCCGAATCTCTTACTCTAATTGACATCCATCTTGGGAAAATCCTACTGGGCAGTAACTCAGGGCAGTGTTGTTTTCCAAGTCATTTCTGAGTGATTCGGCTCTGGGTTTTGTCCTTAGAGAGTTAGTGTACTCTGCTGCCAGAAGTAGCCACTAGAAACTTTCATCTTGTAGCTGCACATAAAAAGATCAAAAACTAAAGTTCACAGGTCATAGTCATTTGAGATGTTTGTCAGGTTTGACTCTGAGTAAAATAATACAACTGTTGTGAGTTTGACTTTCTAGCGTCGTGGTGGCTTGCTGGAGTTTACACCAGTACTCGTGTTCAGATGGTCAGAGGACTCGCGGGTGCTTTGCCCTGTTTCTTTTTTGTTTTGTTTTGTTTTTGTTTTTCTTTGGAGACGGAGCTTCTCTGTCTCCCAGGCTGGAGTGCAGTGGCGTGATCTTGGCTCACAGCAATCTCCGCCTCCCAGGTTTAACCAATTCTCCTGCCTCAGCCTCCTGAGTAGCTGGGATTACAGGCATTCGCCACCATGCCTGGCTTATTTTTTGTATTTTTAGTAGAGACAGAGTTTCTCCATGTTGGTCTCAAACTCCCAACCTTAGGTGACCTGCCTGCCTCAGCCTCCCAAAGTGTTGGGATTACAGGCCTGAGCCACCATGCCTGTCCTGCTTTGTCCTGTTTCTTTTTGAGCTTTGATAATGGAAGGACCCTCCCATGGGACCCACCTTCCCAAGCGTCTCTGGTCAGTCTTGCTCTAAGTGCGCGTATGCAGGGTGGGATGGCGGCAGGCGCTGAGTGTAAATGGGGAGCCCTTTAACTCCTGCTTTGGGGTGGGTGTCTGAGTCCCAGTTATGATTGGTCTGTGCCCCATTTGTGTGGCGTCTGGCGTGCTTGGAGACCGGGACACTCATTCTGGTCTGAGCATCACCCCGTGCTCATGTGCAGGCTGAACAGTGGGAATGAGAAACGTGGCGAGGCCCTGGTGGATGGTGGCCTCCCTGTCCCTCAAGCCAACATGCCGGGCATCATTTGTTTTAAGTTTTTTGCAGGGACAAAAGAATTAATAGAGTAACACAAGTGAAAAATGCAGAGAAAGCAAAGGAAGATGCCAAGAGTGATGAGAGGGGTGACTCAGAACAAATGTGTGTATGGAGCTGCTTGAGCTCTTGGGAGTGGCCAGGAGGTCATGTGACATTGCAGAATGCCCGCCTCAGCGTGACACCACCCAGAGCGCAGGCTCAGGTCAGGCCCCCCTCTCCGGGATCCTGGCGAGGTGAGGAACAGCTCCCTTCACCTCTCTGAACTTCAATCTCCTCTTCGTAGAGTGTGGAAACCTCGTGGCGGTGGTGCTTTGACCAGATGAGATGATGCGGGGGACCTGCAGTTGCATCCCACATGCGGGCCCTCAGAAGGCCCCTGCTTGATGGTGACTGTCACTGCTGCTGTGGTGGGGTGTTACTCTGCCTGGCAGGAGGGCCGGGGTGCCTTCTCCCTTTGACCCTCCTTGTTGACCTCTGGGTCTTCACTTTGCAAGCAGGGAAGGATAAGAAGACATTTAAAAAGCCTTATCTCTGATAAATCACCCTCATGTCTGGTGTCCACAGCAGCCTTGAGAGGCTCAGGCCAAGGACACAGAAGACAGCCTGCGTTACTAAGAGCTCATGTCTATACAGACCGAAGTGCTCTGGACCCTGTGCCGCCTCTGCACATGGGACCCCAACAGCACTTGGGGACCTGCCTTGCCCACTCGTAGACAGGAGCTGTGCCCCTCAGGTCAGGAACCCAGCTGTAGCCGGAGGGACTAGCAGCCATGTGCTGCTCGTGGCTTCCCTCTGGTGGCTTGAGTGGCCCCATTGGTGACTGGTGCAGGGGGACCTTGCTTGGCACACTTTGGTCCCTGTGTGAACTGTGCAGTTGGCGGGATGCTAAAACGCGTGGCTCACTGCAAGAATGGTCTTGTTGGGTGTGGATGGATTCTCAGTGCTGAGACTCACTCATCACCTTCACTTCGCTGTTGGCCCCAGAAGCTTTTTCAGGTATGGTCCCCATTCCGTGCGGCTCCCCTAAGAAGCGCAGAGCATTCTCTTGGAATGTTCTGGAACATTTGAGGGTGACCCTATGGGCATAGCCTGGCCATTCCAGGACAGGCGGGTGAATGCGGGATCTGGGTAGGGGACGCGCATGGTAGAGTCAGAAGCTCTGGTTGGACTCCCCGGGGCAGCTTTGCAAACGATGTGCCCTTGGAGGGAGCCGGAGTCGGGGGAGGGTGAGGCTCGTTCCTGGGGTGTGACTGAGGAGAGGGCTTCGGGGCAGCATCAAGATAGGACTCGCCAGTGAGCCAGGTGTAGTGTGCCGTCTGCACACGTGGGATGGCAGGTGAGCAGGGTCAGAGGCTGGGTCAGGGCCGGCGCTGGAGAAGGGTGAGTGAGTTGCCTGGTGGTCAGCACAGGCCCAGCAAGAAGGAGCGGGACTGGCTGGGCGGTGGCTCAGGCCTGTAATCCCAGCACTTTGCAAGGCCGAGGTGGGAGGATCACCGAGGCTCAGGGGTTCCAGGCCAGCCTGGCTAACGTGGGTGAAACCCCCTCTCTACTAAAAACACAAAAATTAGCTGGATGTGGTGGCGAGCGCCTGTCATCTTAGCTACTCGGGAGGTGGAGACTGCAGTGAGCCGAGATTGCATCACTGCATTCCAGCCTGGTGGACAGAGCAAGACTGTCTCAAAAAAAAAAAAAAAAAGAAAAGAAAAAAGAAAAAGGAGCGAGACTGGAAGCAAAGGAGGGATGCAGCCGGGGCTCGGTGCAGGCTGAGGGCAGGGAGGTCATGGCCAAGGGCACGCAGCAGCGTCTGAGCACAGGAGGGATGCGAGCTGACTTAGGCTTTTAAAGGGTCCCTGTGGCCACTGTTAAGAACAGACCAAGACGGTGGGGTGGTAGCAGAGAAGCCTTCCTGGAAGAAGCTGCTGGGATGGTCCCGTCTTGTTGACAGATGTTTCAGAAGATGTCACCACAGGATAGGGTTGTGTGTCTGTCTCCTTCTCCACTCTTATATGCCCCCCATAGTGCCTGGCATCTGAACCAGCCCTTCCTCCCGGCCAGCAAGCACATGTTGCTTGCGGGCAGGCGTGGATGTTCACAGACAGTGGCCTTGGGGTGTGAGGACCAGAGCCTCTTCCTCCCCAGCCTTGCCGTCTGTTGGGGACGCTGGCTACTCTGTGCTGCTGTCTCCCACAGCTGCGCTCCTGGGTATTGCCCGGCACGTCCCTCTGTCCCGCGTGTCATTCTTGCAGATTTCATGCTTGGAGCTGGAGGTGTGGTTGGATGCAGGATCTCCAAGTGTGATCCACGTTCAGGGTGAGGCGGTCACTCCTGCCGCTGGCCAGTGCCTGGCTCTGTGCCCTGGAGTGTGTGCAGTACGGTTGTTCCAGCTCCGCTTCTTCAAATGAGGACTTCCCCTACTTGGCTGGTTGGGGTGTGCTTGAAGGCCGGGGGTGAGCCTGGTTCAGGTGGGCTGTCTTCCTGAGTGAGGCAGGGCTCCAGAGGGGTTGGAGCTGGGTGACCCTGTGGAGACCTGCTGGGCCGGGGCTCTTCAGAGCTGGCCTGGGAGAGCAGGTATTACCATGTGAGCCAATGTGAGTGTCTATTATGGACAAGCTCAGTTCCAGAAACCCAGGAGGGGAGGTTCATCGTGCGCGCCCTGCATCTTCCTGCGTCTCGCCCTATGGTGGGCTCTCCTGTCCGTCTGTCTGTCTCCATCACCCACTGTGACCGCCTTGCCCCGGGATCATCTTGGTTCCCTTGTGTCTACTTTGCAGTTTCTGCCATGTGTTTTCTTTCTACTCACTGAAGGCTTTATGACATTTAGTCATTTCTTGTTTTTTTTTTTTTTTTTTTTTTTTTTTGAGACGGAGTTTCGCTCTTGTTACCCAGGCTGGAGTGCAATGGCGCGATCTCGGCTCACCGCAACCTCCGCCTCCTGGGTTCAGGCAATTCTCCTGCCTCAGCCTCCTGAGTAGCTGGGATTACAGGCACGCGCCACCATGCCCAGCTAATTTTTTGTATTTTTAGTAGAGACGGGGTTTCACCATGTTGACCAGGTTGGTCTCGATCTCTTGACCTTGTGATCCACCCGCCTCGGCCTCCCAAAGTGCTGGGATTACAGGCTTGAGCCACCGCGCCCGGCCCCATTTCTTGGTTTAAGAGTTAAATCTGGGTGTTGAAAGTCGCTTACACTTTTGAGAAGTTCTGCAGCCATCCCACCCTGGGGCTTCTTGTTGTGGTTTATGGCTCTGTGGCAGGTGGCCTCCCAGGGCTGGGTTTGGGGTGGGAGGTGGCATCCCATACCACTGATGGAGACAGATGTGCATGGGAGGGTAACATGGTAACATCAGAGGGCACACAGCGAGATGGGGCCCGCCGTTCCCACCAGCCCTGCCCTTCGGCTGCTGTTAGGTCCAGGTGTGACCCAGGTCCATCTTGGGGCCTGACTGTTGCCCGGCTGCTGGAGGCTGACTGGCTCCCTGTGAGCCTTCGGGAGACAGGCCAAGGCTGGAGTGCCAGGGGGACGTGTGGCAGTGACATTGAATGAACCATCATAAGATGAACAGCTCGGCGGCATTTAGCGCATTCCTGGGGTGCCGCAGCCATCACCACTGCCTACTTCCAAACCATTTCAATCCCCCAAGAGGAAAGCCTGTGTCCAGTAAATCCTCACCCCATTCCCTTCCACCCAGCCCCTGGGAACTACCAATCTGTGTTCTGTCCCGATGGATTCACCTATTCTGAATATTTTCCATAAATGAAGTCATGCAGCCAGTGAACTTCTGTGGCTTCCCTCTTTCACTTAACGCATTTTCAAGGTTCACATGGCGGCATCTTTCAGTGTTTAGTTTCCGTTCATCTTCAAGTATTCGAGTGTGTGGATATGTCACAGTTTGTCTGTGATTGGGCCTTTTCCACCTTTTGACTACGGAAAATAGTGCTGCTGTGAGCATTTGCGTACAGGTTTTCATGTGGACGTATGTCTGAATTTCTCTTGAGCTGGGGGAAATGGTCCCTCTGGTTAACTTTTTGAGGAACCGCTCGGCTGTTACAGCAGCTGCACGCTGCACATTCCCACCAGCAGTTCTCAAGGAGTTCCATTTCTCCATGTCCTTATCAAACACTTGTTATTACCACCTGAACCTTTTAGAAAGTGAACCATGGCTGGCCGTGGTGGCTCACCCCTGTAATCCCAGCATTTTGGGAGGCCGAGGCAGGATCATGAGGTCAGGAGTTCAAGACCAGCCTGGCGAAGATGGTGAAACCCTGTCTCTACTAAAAATACAAAAATTAGCTGGGCGTGGTGGTGGGCCCCTGTAATCCTAGCTACTCGGGAAGCTGAGGCAGAGAATTGCTTGAACCCAAGAGGTGGAGGTTGCAGTGAGCCAAGAATGCGCCACGGCACTCCAGCCTGACCGAGACTCCATCTCAAAAAGAAAAAAAAAAAAAAGAAAGTGAACCATTACTTTATCATCTGAACCTTTTAGAAAGTAAACCATACTAAACCATTCCTGGGAGATCAGTTACCAAAATGGGAAAAAAAAATGTTAGATTTCAGACGTTTTGCCTAGCTCAACCTAATAGATATTAGGTGTGCTTATTTCTTTATGCCAGAATATAGAGCCTATTTGGAACCTGGGTGACTGAAAGAACATGGTAAAGGTAACCATCACTGGACAAGGCTGAAAGGGAGTGCAGCACCCAGACTCCTTCCTGGATGTCTCATATGTCAAAGACGCTTGTTCTCTGAATCGATGTTGAGTGACAGCTGTGTGCTGGGGTCATGCCCAGGCCTGTGGACAATGGTGAATGGGAGCAGCCTTGACTTCTTACCGCCAGCTCATGGTCTGAGACGTGAACACAGATGTGACTCTGTGAGCAGTCACTCACAAATCCATGGAAAACGGCAGGTGTCTCCAGCACAAACACACGCTTGGTCCAGTAGGAGGGGCAGGAATGTGGCTGGAGCGTGGGGTTTCAGGGACTGCGGTGGCCACAGGCTGCTGGGGCGTGGCCACCATCATTCAGTCCACCGGCTGCAGGGTGGAAGTCCGGCTGGCAAGCGGCCTGGAGATGATCAGAAATGGCACCAGTGAGGGTGACTGTGGGTGGAGACAGCAAATGTGGCATGAGGGAGAGGCCAGTGCCCAGAGAACTTCTGCTTCTTTGGCATGAATGGGCACAGTTCAGGAGGCAGGGAGATGGATTAATCCAGAGGTTCCAAGCTGCAGTGAGCTCTGATCATGCCACTGCCCTCCAGCCTGGATGATGGAGCCGGACCCTATAGCTTTCTTTAAAAAAAAAAAAAAAAAAAAAAAAAGGAAAAGAGAAAAGGAGACCAGATTTATGTTGAATTTGCAAACTTTGAGAAAATTATCTTTTTCTTTATCTTGGGGACAGGGTCTTACTCTGACACCCAGGCTGGCTTGCAGTGGCCCAACCTTCAGCTCACCACAGCCTCTACCCCCCTGGCTCAAATGATCCTCCTGCCTCAGCGTCCCAAGTAGCTGGGACTACAGGTGCACCCCACCAGGTCTGGCTACTTTGTATTTTTGGTAGACACAGGGTTTTGCCATGTTGCCTAGGCTGGTCTCAAACTTCTGAACTCAATGCAATCTGCCTGCCTCACCTTCCTAAGGTGCTGGAATTATAGGCATGAGCCACTGTGCCCAGCCGAGAAGAAGTTTTAAAAGGCTTTTTTTTTCCTTTTTTATTTATTTATTTATTTAGAGACTGGGTTTCACCATATTGGCCAGGCTGATCTTGAACTCCTGACCTCATGATCCGCCCTCCTTGGCCTCCCAAAGCATTGGGATTATAGGCGTGAGCCACCGTACCCAGCCCCAGGGCTTTTTTATCATGAAAAATTTCAAATGTAAATAAAAGTGGAGGAGAAAATACAAGGAATACTCAGCCTGTCCTCTCCTGCTCCACACCCTCTGTTGTTTGAGTTAAATCATTTCAGTCACAAGTATTCTCTTACCTTTTTCCTTGACAACAATTTTAGGCTTGCAGAAGAGTGGCCGGAATACTTCAGGGCTCCCATAGATAGCTTCCCCTGTTGCCATCACTGTCTGATGCTAGGGCAGGTTCACGCTGCCACACACCTCTTACCTGGGCTTCAGCTCTTAGGCACATCTGGCCGTTGGACTAATGGCCATTTTCTGGATATTCCATGTTCACTCTGGAGCCCCTCCCACCCGGGCTCCCATGTGACCGGTGCTGTCGCCTGATGGATCCTCTTCCTCCTGATGTGGGACCCCTTCAGGTGGCCCCCGCATCTTTTCAGTGTGCCCCATCGTTTTCTGTTTCTCTTCTGGACCTGCAAGATGCTCCGGGCTCCTCGTATTGTTCCTGCACCAGCCCTTTTTGTCCCTGAGCACCAATTCTTTCTTTCTTTCTTTCTTTCTTTTTTTTTTTTTTTTTTTAGAGACAGGGTTTCACCATATTGGTCAGGCTGGTCTCAAACTCCTGACCTCAGGTGATACACCCACCTCCGCCTCCCAAAGTGTTGGGATTACAGGCGTGAGCCACCACGCCCGGCTGCACGCCTGTTCTTTTATTCGAGGATGGTGGTAGAAACACAGGTCTGGACACAGGCAGGAGACAGACGTGATCACAGTAGCACATGTGTACATGCACATCTGTGTCTGCTTATCCACTGTATTCATGCTAAAAATCATGCATCAGCTGGGCGCGGTGGCCCATTCCTGTAATCCCAGCACTTTGGGAGGCCGAGGCAGGCGGATCACGAGGTCAAGAGATTGAGACCCTCCTGGCCAAGAGTGAAACCCCGACTCTACTAACAATACAAAAATTAGCTGGCCGTGATGGCATGTGCCTGTAGTCCCAGCTACTCAGGAGGCTGAGGCAGGAGAATTGCTTGAACCCGGGAGGAGGAGGTTGCGGTGAGCCGAGATCGCGCCATTGCACTCCGGCCTGGGCGACAAGAACGAGACTCCTTTGTAAAAACAAACAAACAAATCATGGAATCACCCTGGTGTTTCAGATTCAGGTCCCCCGCAGCGGGGTTTCTCGCCTCCGCCGTTGCTTATAACATTAGCGGGTCTTGGGAAGCCTGGCGCTCACTGCACACAGTGTTTGTTTATTTGTTGAAACCTAGTGTGCCCATAGAGTGTGGAGAGTCACCGGCCTGCACCCCGCGAGACAAAGCCTTTCTGACCGGAGCCCTCAAACGTGTGTGTGGCTCTTTCCATCGTTAGCCTTACGGTGCAGTGGGACGCTGCTTTCCAGAGTTCCCTGGGGTCGGTCCCTTCTCTTCTGTGCTCTGCAGCGCAGTGAGCACGCGGCCTTAGTCCCAGGCCTCCTGCGGCATCCTTAAGCCTCTGGCCTGCCCGGTCCCTGTCGCCCGGTCTGTTTTCCCTGCTCCCTTCTCTCTGAGCCACGCCTCTGGGCCCCAGCAGTGCTGGGCAGTGTTGTCATTTTATATCTCTTGTGTCCTTGCATCTGGCGTGATAAATTAGTGGATCGTATGTGGACGGTCGCTAGTGGCCCAGAGTGGAAAATGAAGTTGTTGTTTGTGTTGCACTCACAGCTCCTGTTAGGGAGTTGTTCCTGGTGTTGCCCGTGATTGTTAGAGCTGCCACCGAGCCTGCGTCACAGCCCATCCCTAGCAACTTGGCAACAGTGGCTGCCAGGTGCGGGTGCGATTGTGTCTTGGATACACTGTGTGTGGGCAGCCCAGGTCCAGGGACCCCTCCTTCCAGGGCAGCCTCTGTCTGCGTCGCAGAGATAAGGCCGCAGCCGCCACCAGGATCAGGAGTCAGCAGCTGCTCTGGGAGGAGCCGCCCGACCCCTCCCCGTCATGCCAGCACCAGGTTTCCATGCAGAATTTCCTCGGGCACATACTGTGACTCCAAGCAATGTTGCTTTTTGATTCCAGTTTTTTAAAAAACTGTTCTTTCCATCATAATTAAAAGAAAGACGTGCTCATTTCAAATAATTTAGAAGATGTGGAAGTAAAAAGAAAAACATCACTGGTAATATTACTCACAAGAAATATGTTTTGTTTTCTTTTTTTTGAGATGAGGTCTCACTCTGTCACCCAGGCTGGAGTACAGTGGTACTGCAGCCTCAGCCTCAGGAGAGCCTCCCAGGTAGCTGGGACTGTGGCTGCGCACTGCCCCACCTGGTGAATTTTGTGGCTTTTGCAGAGATGGGGCTTTGCCATGTTGCCCTGGCTCAATCCTGTTGTCTACACGTGGGAAGACAATGGAATCAGCTTACATTTATGATTTTGTGTCTTTCCTTTTCACATAATGTCTTGAGCATTTCTGAGTGTTATTCATTTAGGGGAGGTATATTTACAGTAGTTCTGGGAGTTTTTTGGGGTTTTTTTTTGAGATGGAATCTTATTCTGTCATCACTGGAGTGCAGTGGTGCAATCTTGGCCCACTGTAACTGCTGCCTCCCGCCCGGGTTCAAACAGTTCTCCTGCCTCAGCCTCCTGAGTAGCTGGGACTAAAGGCACGCACCACCATGTGCTAGTTTTTGTAGTTTTAGTAGAGATGGGGTTTCACTATGTTGGCCAGGCTAGTCCCCAACTCCTGACCTCATGATCCACCCACCTCAGCCTCCCAAAGGGTTGGGATTACAGGTGTGAGCCACCGTGCCTGGCCAGTTCTGGGATTTTTGATGTTTTGCTTTGTCACCCAGGCTGGAGTGCAGTGGTGCAATCACAGCTCACTGCAGCCTCAACTTCCTGAGTTCAAGTGGTTCTCCTGCAGTGGCCTCCCAAAGTGCTGAGATTACAGATGTGAGCCACTGTGCCTGGCCAAATGTTTTTTTTTTTTTTTTTTTGACACAGGGTCTCACTCTGTTGCCTATGCCGGAGTTCAGTGGTGCAGTCATGGCTCACAGCAGCCTGAACCTCCCAGGCTCGAGCAGTCCTCCCACCTCAGCCTCTTGAGTTGCTGGGACCATAGGTGTGTGCCATCACACCTGGCTAACTTTTTTGTTTTTAGTACAGATGAAGTCTCACTGTGTTGCCCAGGCTGGTCTCAAACGCCTGGCTCAAGCATTCCTCCCACCTTGGCCTGCTGAAGTGCTGGGATTGAAGGTTTGAGCCACCGTGCCCAGCATCCAACAATTTTTAAAGTAAAAGGATGATGGCAGTACACGCATCAGAGGGTGGGCTCCTGTGAGACGGGGTCACACCGTGGGCAGCTGTGCTGAGGTCTTGATTATTCTCCACCTACCATCTGCACGACTGACATCAGAACTCTTCATTTAGACGTAAGTGGTGCATCTTGGCGAGGTGCAGTGGCTCATGTCTGTAATCCCAGCACTTTGGGAGACTGAGGCAGGTGGATAACATGAGGTCAGGAGTTCAAGACCAGCCTGGCCAACAGGGTGAAACCCCCATCTCTACTAAAAATACAAAAAATTAGCCAGGCAAGTTGACAGGTGCCTGTAGTCCCAGCTACTCGGGAGGCTGAGGCAGGAGAATCACTTGAACCCTGAAGGTGGAGGTTGTAGTGAACCAAGATCTGCACTCCAGCCTGGGCTACAGAGCTAGGCTCCATTTCAAAAAAAAAAAAAAAAAAAAGTGGTCCTTCTCTTACAGGGGCCCTGGGATTCACCAGGCGAATATGCTTGAGAGCCTGGAGTGAGCTGTGCTGGTGTTTCTCTTACATATATGTTTAGAACACCCTTTTTTTCCGAGTGCTTCCTTAGTGTCTGAGAAGGTGTTTGGGCTGAGTGGGGTCCACTCTCTCCCTGCCGGAGGCTGGACCTGCCTCCTGCTGCTTCCCTGTATCCAGCACCGTTGCTCACAGAGAGCAGAGCTGCAGGAAGCATTTGGTGGAGGGTGCTCGGGGGTGGAGGGCTCGTAGGGGTGTGGGGGAGAGTGGGCCTGGGGATGGACAGGCTGCCTGGTGAAGACATGAAGGGCTCCGACGCAGTTGGTGCTGATGTGTGTTTTTCCTGAGGGCCGCTTACAGGTGCGCCTCGTAGTCCTCTTGCGCTCAGCCCCTGCTGGGCGGAGGCTGTACCCCAAGGCCTAGCGAGGTGCGGGAATGAACTGTCGGGCCCCTGAGGCTCTCCTGTTCTGTGAGCTCAGTATCGGGCAGTTCCAGGGGCTCTGGCGCTTTGTTGGTTAGAGGCCCTAGGCTCCCTCACCCCAGGCCCTGCCCGCCACTGCTGCCCCGTGCCTGGCTTCCCCTCTGTAAAATGAAGATAGTAAGAGTGCCTGCTGTTGTTGCAATTAGTATAAATAACTCCTATGCGCTCATATGAAATTATGTATCAAAACCATCAGAAATGACCATAATGTATCGTATTCTATTATAGCTATTATGAACAATTGTTGATTATAATTAACTGCAATTATCAACAGATGATTGCAGTTAATTATGTAATAGTTACTATAGTTAATAGTGGTTGTAGTTGTCATGATTAGTAACAGGAATTACAGTGAGAGTGAAGTGAATTACAGCATGGGACGTCTTCTGGTGCATAGGAAGCCCTGGGTGCCCGCGGTTCGCTGTTGCGATCCTGGCTGTGTAAGTGGCTGGCAGAGGTGTTGCTGCCCTTTGAGGACTGAGCCACTCCTGCAGGAATCTCAGAATGATGTTTCAGTAAGTTTGCGCTGGCGCTGCCTGGACCAAGCAGAGTGCAGATGGGACGGGGCAGTAGAGTTCCTTGAGGAGTCTCGTCTGCTGTGGACTATGGGGTGTGGGAGCCTCATGGGGCTTGGTTACAAGGGCGCTGGTACAAGGATGTGAAGGATCCAGTGCAAATGTCTTACTCTGAGGGTGAGCTGCATGGCTTGGGGTCCCAGATGAGAGGGTCCACGTTGATACAGATGAATGATATTAGAAAGCATGTGTTTCTTACAAAATGCCCTTGGAATAGGAACAGATACCGTTTGTTCTTTTAAGTGAGTTTGCAGGTATTTGGTCCCATTGTTTGCTTGGATATTGTCAAAGTCTGGTTTCTAAACAAAGCCTCAAAGAGACAAAGCAAACACGTGAGTGCTGCAACTCAGTAGTGTTTAATTCACAACAGACGCTGGGCAGGATCTGTGGTGTGCAGGGGGTGCGGCTGTGGCGAAGCCACCGCGGAGTTGCCACAGACACAAGCAAGCGAGAGGGTGGTCCGGTCCTGAAAAGGAAACAACGTTGAGCGTGGTGAAAGTTTCATTGAACTGTGGCAGTCCGGTAAACAGGCTGCAGTGGGCAGAAGCCACATCTCCTACCTGATGTCAGCCATTCTCTTCTGTCCCTGAAATGTCAGCTCCTGGGCAGGCAGTAGGGCGGGCCCTGCTTCATGCTGGTTCTTTGGCTTTGAAGTCAGGAGCCTGTGTGTGCCGGGCGGGAGCGCTGCCTGGGCTGGGGACACTGTGGCGTGCGTGACTATGGCTGCTCTGGGCCGTCGGTGCTGAGTCTTTGTGGGCCCGGCCAGGGAGCTGTCTCCCTCATCTCACTCCATTTTTGTTCATTTTATTTTGGCTTCTTTGTTTTATTATATTTTATTTTGAGATAGGATCTCACGCTGTTGCCCAGGCTGGAGTGCAGTGGCACGATCTCGGCTTGCTGCAGCCTGGACCTCCCGGGCTCAAGGGAGCCTCCCACCTTGGCTTCCTGAAGTGCCGGGATTACAGGCATGAGTCACTGTGCGGGCCTGCTTTTGTTTATTTTAAAAGTGGCATGTTTTAAATGCCGTGTGTGGCAAATCGGGACTCATAAAACAGTCAGTAGTGGAATTGCGCTGTGGATAATGAATACATGAATGGCTGCGTCGGCCGGGAGTGGCCCCAGGCTTGCGTGTGATGAAAAGATGGGACCAAGAGTCACACAGATGAAGTCTGAGGCTCCAGGAGTGGCCGGAGCGGTTGGAGTGAGTGCTTGTGATTTCAGTGATAGCAGCAGGAGCAGCAGTTAACACAGGAACGCTGAGTGCCAAGTGCCAGGTGCTTGCCAAGGGCTTTGGGCGTCCATGACTCTGTGGGTCCTGCCATCCTCCCGTTTTGGAAGTGGGGAGACTGAGGCACAGAGAGGTTCAGGTCACACAGCAGTAAGCCCTGGATCCTGGATTCAGCCCTGGCGGCACCTCGAGGTTCTAGAACCTGACTCCTGCGCTCGTGCTCTGGTTGTTGGACCCCAGAGCATGGATGACACGTCAGCAGCGTGTGGGGTGAACTGTCACTGCAACAGGTTGCTGCAGACATGAGGAGAGCAGCTTGCATTGCTTTGTCATAATTATGCAAACATGCAGGACTTTTAGGGGACTTTTCTGAAGTAGAGCAAACTTCATTAAAGAATAAAAGGGGCCGGGCGCGGTGGCTCAAGCCTGTAATCCCAGCACTTTGGGAGGCCGAGGCGGGTGGATCACGAGGTCAAGAGATCGAGACCATCCTGGTCAACATGGTGAAACCCCGTCTCTACTAAAAATACAAAAAATTAGCTGGGCATGGCGGTGCGTGCCTGTAATCCCAGCTACTCAGGAGGCTGAGGCAGGAGAATTGCCTAAACCCAGGAGGCGGAGGTTGCGGTGAGCCGAGATCGCGCCATTGCACTCCAGCCTGGGTAACAAGAGCGAAACTCCGTCTCAAAAAAAAAAAAAAAAAAAAAAAAAAAAAAAAAAAAAGAATAAAAGGACAAGATTGACTCAGAATTCAGTGCGTTTGGACTTCCCAGTGTTTTCATTAAAGAACAATCAGTTGAATGTGTTTTTCTCAGGACAGTTTTGAGTAAATGAATATTGACTTCAATCCTGCCTTTGCTTCTGTTTTGTTTCGTTTTGAGATGGAGTCTCGCTCTGTTTCCCAGGCTGGAGTGCAGTGGCAGGATCTTGGCTCACTGTAACCTCTGCCTTGGGTTCAAGTGATTCTTCTGCCTCAGCCTCCAAGGTAGCTGGGACTACAGGTGCTTGGCGCCACGCCCAGATAATTTTTGTATTTTTAGTAGAGACGGGGTTTTGCTGTTGGCCAGGCTGGTCTTGAACTCCTGACCTCAAATGATCTGCCTGCTTCTGCCTCCCAGCTAGGATTATAGGTGTGAGCCACCAGGGCCAGCCCCTTTGCTTTTGTTTTTACACCATGGGTTTCAGAGTCCGTTTCTGTCTGGTTCCCTCTGATGCAGCCTGTGAGGAGGCCGCTTCTCCAGGGTGCAGAGCACGGAGGGAATTTCCAAGCTGACACTGGGACATTTTCTGATGCTCCTCCTACGGCTTCCGGATGTCTCAGGTAATCTCCACCTGCTTTCAAGGAGCATGGTGACAATCGAGTGAGAAGGTGAAAGGGCCTTGTAAAGCTGTCTCTCCTACCGGAATGCAGTTGAAGGTGGATGTTTCACAGTCGTTTGGGGTCATCTGCTTCTGTGGGTCGTCTTGGCGTGTGTGTTGATCTTCCCCTTTAGGCCCTAGTGCTGCGGCCGTCAGTGCATGGAATTCTGGTCCTGTCATGTGCCCAGACTTTGCTGGGCTTGTGTGTAGTGTCAGGTTAGAGCTGGGGATAGGAGGGCACTCAGCTTCAAGGCAGGGATCTTTTTTGGGGGTGACAGAGTCTTGTTCTGTCACCCAGGCTGGAGTGCAGTGGCACGATTTTGGCTCATTGCAACCCCCACTTCCCAGGTTCAAGAGATTCTCCTGCCTCAGCCTCCCGAGTACCTGGGACAGGCGTCCCCAAACTTTTTACACAGGGGGCCAGTTCACTGTCCCTCAGACCGTTGGAGGGCCGCCACATACAGTGCTTCTCTCACTGACCACCAATGAAAGAGGTGCCCCTTCCTGAAGTGCGGCGGGGGCGGGGCTGGATAAATGGCCTCAGGGGGCCACATGCGGCCGGTGGGCCATAGTTTGGGGGCGCCTGACCTGGGATTGCAGGCGCCTGCCACGCACAGCTAATTTTTTGTAGTTTTAGTAGAGACGAGGTTTTGTTGGCCAGGCTGGTCTTGAACTCCTGACCTCAGGTAATCCACAGCACCTGGCCTGTTTGTGTACTTTATGAGGTTAAACTAAAAAAGGAAACGGAAGGCTGATTGTGGGATTCCCGGAAGCTGAGAGGGCCGGCGAGTCTTCAGAGGATTCCTGGCCCATCCGGGAGTGGCTGCCGGTTCTTCATCCTCCCGGCCCGTGGCCAGGTGGAGAAGGCTGTTTGCTGGCCGAGGCTGCAGAAGGGCGCCTGTTTGCTCAGACCTTTTCCCTGGTGATGTTTCATGCATTTTGAAGTGAATGATGTTTGTTGTCTTTCACTTGAGTACCTGATAAATAGTTGTTTGAACTGAGGTAACTGGATAAACTTAGAGGTAACAAGATGACTTGCCAAACCTCCAAAAAAACAAACAAACGAACAAAAAACAAGTGTGTTCTGGCCCCCGTAGTGGAGGATTCTGAGCTCAGTGATCCATCGCCCTCTCCCTTCAGGGTTGTTTATGTTGGGGAATAATAGCTAGTGAATCCACGGACATTGGTGAGTTAACTTAAACGTGCAGGCCTGCTGTCACATGCCTGGTGATCTGGGGACTCCCCTCAGTGCTCGCATGCTCACTGGCGCTCAGCTCTGTGTTCATTCTGCTCCGGGTCTCCATGTGCGTCTGCTCCCCTTTTCTGGGTCGTCATTTCCTGGAGAGAGTGTACTGTCCAGAGCGCAGGCCTACTCTCCCTCTCACACCGTAAGTCAGTGCGGGACGCCCATCATGGTGAATGAGTGGGTCCTGGTCCTGATTGCCGGTGCCTGGAATGCTCATCTGTGCCCCGAGACGGTGGTCAGAGAGCTCAGTTACCTTGGATGGATCTAACCAACCAGTCTTTCACCAACAAACCCATGCTGTGGCTGTTTTTTATTTTTTTATTTTGAGACAGGGTCTTGCTCTGTTGCCCAGGCTGGAGTGCAGTAGGGATGATCATGGTTCACTGCAGCCTCCACCTCCTGGGCTCAAGTGATCCTCCCACCTCAGCCTCCCAAGTAGCTGGGACCACAGGCATGCACCACTACACCTGGCTGTTTAAAAAACTTTTTTTTGTGGAAATGAGGTCTCTCTGTGTTGCCCAGGCTGGTCTTAAGCCCCTGGCCTCAAATGATCTTCCCACCTCAGTCTCCCTAAGTGCTGGGATTATAAGTATGAGCCACCATGCCTGGCCAGCGGTTCTTATAGTCTTACAGAAACCAGACCCGAATTTCTGCAGTGATCTTTTGGACAGAGTTCCATACGTTGCTGATTCTGCCAGTATCACCGTTATTCCTGAAGAAACCTCAGGCAGGGCTGCTGTGTTTTTAAGAAAATACTCTAGATGACAGTCCACTCCCAGAAAAGGGCGTTCGGACAGCAGCTCGTCAGCCCTTTTTGGGTCAGGACCTCCTTACATTCTTGGAATTGAGAACCCCGAAGACTACTGTTATAAGTAAAATTTTGATGCCACAAAAGAAACAGCACTTGAAGATAAATCCTCTCAGCAAGGCAGTTTACTTCTGTAGATGGGCACATGGATGGAGCAGTGGTGACTGCACATTTGGACAAGGGGGGAGAGGGGTACTTCTGTCTGATGGGGGTCTCCTCTACTGCTGTGTTGTTCCCGTTGGCTAGGTTAGACCACACAAGCTAGACTAACCCCACCTGGCTATTTTAGAGAGCAGGGGTCCGAGCTGGAGTGGCAGGGTGGGTGTTTTGGTGGGAAGGACGGTTATACAGGCAGGTCAGAGCAGGTAGCCAGAGGTGACCTAGGTCAAAGAAGGTGACCGGAACAGGTGACTGGGATGAGTCAGGATGGAACAGGGGGAGGAGGTGGCGGGGAATGGACAGATGTGAACTACTGATTAGAACCAGTGGAGAAGGTTGTTTGCTGGAATTACAAGGAAGTTAAACTGTAAAATAGAGAATTAAAGAATAAGAGTTGACCAGGCTGGGCACGGTGGCTCACAGCTGTAATCCCAGCACTTTGGGAGGCCGAGGCAGGCGGATTGCGAGGTCAGAAGTTTGAGACCAGCCTGATCAACATGGTGAAACCCCGTATCCACTAAAAATACAAAAATTAGCCGGGTGTGGTGGTGCATGCCTATAATCCCAGCTACTCGGGAGGCTGAGCCAGGAGAATTGCTTGAAACTGGGAGGCGGAGGTTGCAGTGAGTAGAGATCGCACCATTGCACTCCAGCCTAGGCAGCAAGAGCGAAACTCCATGTCAAAAAAGTATATATATTTAAAAAAAAAATAATAAAAAGAGCTGCATACTGATTCTTTGAAGAGAAAGTTGGGGTTCACTATAACACCATTTATTTACGTGGATTATATCTACTGTATTACACATTCAAAGAGGAGTTTCAAAAACATTTGATATAATACAATGTCACTTTATTATATCAAATATGTATTCATATAAATGTTTTTATGAAAGGTAACTTCTTCTAAAACAAAATGTAATGAAAAGAGTTGCGTAGTATTACATTTTCCTGAATCTCCTTAAGGTCTGCCTTAATAGAAAGCATCAGCTAGGCTTCTGGATTCCCTGGACAGGGGGGAATATGTTGTTTTAGCTGAAGTGTAAAAAAAAAAAAATTTGGCCTCATGCAGCTATGTAGCTGGAAGGGAGGGTTATTTTCATAGTCTTTTCAGATAATTACGGTTATTTCTTGCTACTACACCAAAACTTGAAAAGCAGTAGTGTTTTTTTGTTTTTGTTTATGTTTTTTTGAGACGGAGTTTTTTTCACTCTTGTTGCCCAGGCTGGAGTGCAGTGGTGCAATCTCAGCCTACTGCAGCCTCCGCCTCCTGGGTTCAAGTGATTCTCCTGCCTCAGCCTCCCGAGTAGCTAGGATTACAGCCACAATGCCTAGCTAATTTTGTATTCTAGAGACGAGGTTTCACCACATTGGCCAAGCGGGTCTCGAACTCCTGACCTTAGGTGACCCACCCACCTCAGCCTCCCAAAGTGCTGGGATTACAGGCATGAGCCACTCCACCTGGCCAGAAAAAGCAGTAGTTTCTTAAAAGTCAGCTGCAGTGTAGAATCTGAAACCTTGTTAGTTGCAGCTCAGATGCATCTTGTCCTCCATGTGGCTTATCTGTCATGCACCAGGCATTTAACACACTGGCCCACGGAGTGACACGGGTCTTCCAGCACTGACACATTTAACTGCACAGTTCAAAACATCCCATTCATGAACACTGCTGAACTCACCAGAAGTCTTTTAAGTATTTGGAAGCTTGGCAAATGTAAGTTTTCCACAATTCTGATTTTTATATTAAAGCATGAATTTTATGATTGCAACAAACAGCGTCAGCCATTTTCTTAGAAATACAGGTCACTCGGTCTGCTTGGAGAAGACATCTGACCCGCACCCCACTCCAGGTGCTCGCAAGGCTACACTCTGTCTTCGGGGTAGCCTCACGCTTAGGGGTATGTTGGTATGTGTACCTCTCAGTTCCTCACACAGAACATTCAAAAGGCTTAAGAGGCTGGGCACATTGGCTCACGCCTGTAATCCCAGCACTTTGGGAGGCCAAGGTGGGCAGATCACCTGAGGTCGTGAGTTCGAGACCAGCTGACCAACATGGAGAAACCCCATCTACTAAAAATACGAAATTAGCTGGGCATGGTGGCACATGCCTGCAATCCCAGCTACTAGGGAGACTGAGGCAGGAGAATCACTTGAACCCGGGAGGTGGAGGTTGCAGTGAGCCGAGATCATGCCATTGCACTTCAGCCTGGGCAACAAGAGTGAGATGTCTTAAAAAAAAAAAAAAAAAAAAAAGCTGGGGGCGGTGGCTCACCCCTGTAATCCAGGCACTTTGGGAGGCCCAGGCAGGCGGTTCATCTGAGGCCAGGAGTTCAAGACAAGCCTGGCCAACATGGTGGAACCCTATCTCTACTAAAAATACAAAAATTAGCCAGGCCTGGTGGTGGGTGCCTGTAATCCCAGCTACTTGGGAGGCTGAGACAGGAGAATCGGTTGAACCCAGGAGGCGGAGGTTGCAGTGAATTTAGATTGCACCACTGCACTCCAGCCTAGGCGGCAGAGCGAGTCTCCATCTCGAAATAAAAAGGGCTTAAGAGTCAATGTGGAATAAACTTGGCGCTTCTTGCTGCTTTCTCCCGGACTTGTCAGGTAGGCCGGTTTCACCCCTGCGCCGTGTGTGTGCTGCGGTGGTGAGTCACACCTCCGAGGGTACCGCCTGGCACTGCCGCCTTGAGCTGTGCAGATGCACTGCAGTTTTACCAGAGCCGCTGGAGCAAATGTCAGCACAGGGAAGACATAAGCAGCCCTGGCCCTGGGGACCCCCCTGAAGCTCCCCAGACGACACTTAGAGAACCACTAAGTCAGAAGACCCCCAACACCTGTTCTGTTTAACGCTGTTGAATGATCTGCATATGCGAGTGTGTCTACTTAATCCCAGAGTGTTTCAGAGAGATGTTCCAATTTAATTCAGTTGCTTCATGATTTCCCAACTTACTTTAATAAAACCACCCAAGAAGACCATCTGATTTGGAATCTAAAATTTCCTCTGCATGGAATGACTTTCTGGCCGAGTCCGTGAGGGATTTGGGTGTCTGTGTGTTTATTTATGAAGTCTTTGGATGGAGTTGCTTTGAGCAGATGGAGGGATTGGCCGTGGGCAGGACACGGGCTCCTCAACCCTCTGGTGCAGAGGCAGTAGGGCCCAGGAGCCTGTCGCCTTCGGTAGCCAGCCTGGGCTGGGCCTGTGTTCTCTTTCGGACTGCAGGTGTGGGAACCGGGCTCCCTGCTCATGGTGAAAATAGGCTGCTTTCGGGAGCAGTGTCTTCAGAGGGTTGGAATTCTCTTTGTACTTCGTGTGGAGAAGTTTTTAAGTTATTCCCTTATTAAGAAAGCCTCTGACTGGGTGAGGAGGCTCAACGCCTGTAATCCCAGCACTTCGGGAGGCTGAGGTGAGTGGATCACCTGAGGTCAGAAGTGACAGGATCTCGCTCTGTCACTCATGCTGACGTGCAGTAGCTGATCATAGCTCAGTGCAGCCTCAACCTCCCTGGCTCAAGCAATTCTCCTGCCTCAGCCTCTGGAGTAGCTGGGATTATGGGTATGCACCACTACACCCAGCTTTTTTATTATTAATTTTTATTTTTATTCTATTAATTTTTTAAAATGTAGAGTCAGGGTCTTGCTGTGTTTCCCAGGCTGGTTTTCAATTCCTGGGCTCAAGCGTTCTTCCTGCCTTGGCCTCCCATTGTGCTGGGATTACAGGTGTTAGCCTCCGTGCCCGGCCTTTGCAGTCTGTCTTTTTCATTCATTTGTTTGTATATTTAATGTCTTGAGCACCTGCTCTGTGTTGGGCCCTCTTCTAGATGCTGAAGAGAAAGCAGTGACCAAAACAGACCATTCCTGCCCTCAGAGAGCTTATGATCTGAAGGGGGAGATGGGAAGTGCCAGGTATGTGCAGGCAGGGTGGTGAGGGAGGCCTCATTGAGATGGCAGATTCCAGAGGGAGTGAGGCTGCTGCTGTAGCAAAAGTGATGGTGAGGCGGTGCCAGAGCCATGGGCACAGGTGGTGGGCGGGCTACCGTGCCGACCTACTGTGACCACACTCCTACTTGCAGAGCCTCAAGGTTCCCAGCTGTTTAGAAAATACAGCCTGACCTCAGGCGTGGGCTGGAGCCCTGTGATCTCCCCAGCCCACCCGGCAGGCCCCGCTGCCCGCCACCTGCCCTGCCGGGTGTGATGCCCATCCTGGGTTCCCCCTTTCTGCTCATTGAACTTTCTTCTTTCCAGGATTGGTTCAAAACGGGTTCTTTCTTTTTTTTTTAAAGGCCGTGGAAGGCAAACAGCCTTTCACTACCAAGAACCCAGTGAGCTGAAGGAGTGCCTGACCAAAACGGGTTTCTTAGGGAACATGGAACCTTGCCAGATAGCTGAGGCTCCCGCAGCCCTCTCTGCAGCTGCTGCACTTGGCTCGAGCTGGGTTTTCCTTTCCCTTCTGGTGATACGCACAAGCCCATGGCCCCAGGGAAGGGCTGGGAGGCCCTGAGGTGGCCTCTTGCTCCGCAGCCCCTGCCCCAGGCACAGCTGAGCCTCCAAGAGACGCTTGTCGGATCTGCGGACATTTTTTGGGGTTCCATGGCTGTTAGGTCTGGGGAGGCAGTGACCCAGCGCTAGAACCAAGGTGGTGGGCAGGGAGGGGCTGTGGCATGCATGGGAGGGGCAGGGCCTCACCATGGGCCCCCTACCCAGTTGCAGATTCTTGCAAGGGGTGCCCCATCCACCACAGGGCTGAGTCAGGTTTCCAGACATTGCCAGACACTGTTCTGTGACCCTTGCTGTCCTGGAGGAGCTGGAAAATAATAGATTTGGCAGGGACACCCCTCGCTGCTTTCGTCTGACTTGCGTGTTAGGGGTGCTAGAACAGTGGCCCCAAACCACAGGTGCTTGGACTGCCTAGCGGATGCTGGGGAATGGCCGGTGCCCGCCGGGGCAGTGGTGGGCGTAGTCCCAGGTGGCACATAGTGCCGCCAGCTGTAACCTCTCAGCCCAGACCTGCTCTGTCCACGGTGTCTGCTCAGGTCCCTGCTCTGGTCCCCTGCTTGCTCAACACCTGCCTGCCGGCTGCGGGCAGCTCGGTGCCCTGAATCGTGCTGGGAGGGGCACAGAGCCGGTGAAGCAGAGGCGCTGCAGACGTGTCTGTTGTGGTCTCCATGGATTATGGTGGAGAGAACAGCATAGGGTCATGTGGCTGATGTCTCTGGGACTGTGGTGATTTGCACAGAGAAGGAGACGAGGAAAGTGACCACTGTGCTGCCAGAGCTCTGCAGATTTGCTGCCCGCCCTGGGGATGAGCCAGGAGACCGGAGCGTGCTGGCGGAGAGAGAGGTCAGAATGGTACTAAATAGCGATGTGCAAAGTGCCAAGTGTGACGTCCACCTCTGACGCGCTGTCTCTGTCTGTCTAATGCGAATGGCTGAGAAACAACAGCTTCGCTTTCTCCAGTCGGGCCCAGATCACCACGGTGTGTTCAGGAGTGATGGGTAAAGACCTGAAGAATCTGTAGTTGCTGAGAATTCATTCCTTCAGTGTGCTTTTCACCAAAGGCCGCAGGGGAAGGTACCAGTTCCTCCAGGGGCAGCATAAAGGAGCTGAGTGCTGAGCAGATTCATTGATTATTGATTAGATGTTACATGTTTGTAGAATACGTAGAAGAAAACATGGACTTGCTGAAAGTACATAATTCAGCTGCGTTAAGTACATCATGATGTTGTGCGTGCCTCACCTCTGTCTAGGAACAGAACACTTTTGTCACTGGGAGCAGAAGCTTCCCGTGGCCCCCTCGCAGCCCCTGGCACCCACCGCTCTGTGCTCCATCTTCATACATTGGCCTGATCTGGATGTTGCATGTGCCTGAGATCATCCATGTGGCCTTTGTGTCTGGCCTCTTTCGCCTAACAATGCTTTAAAGGCTCATCCATGTCATAGCATGTGCCAGTGCCCCGTTCCTTCTCATGGGTGTGTAATACGCCCCTGTAGGGATGGAATACATTTTGTTCATCCCTTCATTCATCAGTAGACATTGGGTTGTTTCCATATATGTGTATATATAATTTTTCTTTAAGGGATGGGGTTGAGATGGGGGTCTCACTAGGCTGCCCAGGCTGGAGTGCAGCAGCTATTCACAGGAACAGTCATAGCACACTACAGCCTTGGATTCCTGGGTTCAGGCAATCCTCCTGCCTCAGCCTCCCAAGTAGCTGGGACTTCATGTGGACACCATTGCACATAGCTCATTTTAAAATTGCTATGCTTCCAAGCCTTGCCAAAATGGTAACTTTGTCAAAATGTATCGGCTTAGTTTGGCTGTTTTTTCACATTATGCCAACAGCATCAGCTTTTGGAGAACATTTAGTAAGTCCTCACTTAACGTTGTGGTTCTTGGAAACTGCGTTTTGTTTTGTTTTGTTTTTCTTTTTTGAGACAGAGTCTCGCTCTGTCACCCAGGCTGGAGTGCAGGGGTGCGATTTCTGCTCACTGCAACCTCCACCTCCCGAGTAGCTGGGGTTCAAGTGATTCTTCTGCCTCAGCCTGCCGAGTAGCTGGGATTACAGGCGTGCCTACCATGCCTGGCTAATTTTTTTTGTATTTTTAGCAGAGACAGGGTTTAACCATGTTAGCCAGGATGCTCTCGATGTCCTGACTGTGTAATCCGCCCAACTTGGCCTCCCTAAGTGCTGGTACAGGCGTGAGCCACTGCACCCAGACAGAAACTGTGTTTTTAAGCAAAGCAAAGTACATCAGGTTCTCAAATAATGCTGTTATGTTACAGTGTTGATTAGGAAAAAAAATGGATTTGTTAAACATCATGTCACTTAAACTCGCAGTTTCCAGGAACTGTCAACAGCGTTAAGTGAGCTGCATGCTCCTCGCTTCTTCTTGGGGTAGGTGGAGACTCCACGCTCCTGCCTGCAAGTTCTTCCTGTGCTGGAAATGGGCAGAGGCAGCTCCCCGGGTCCCCTCCTTCCTTAGGGATCAGAACCTATTTGGTTTCTTCAGAGAAATTACAATGTCATTGATGCCTTGGAAAGATATACTTGTTGGTATTCCTCAGCATATTTAATTATGGAAAAGTCTTACCTTATTTATAGTGAACCTTTCTGAGTTGCAAATATTTTACTGGGAGCATGACTGATTCATAATTATGAAAAAGCAGCCTTGTCTGCATCATTTGTTTAAGCCTCGAAGCCATGGAATATTGAGCAGAGTGCGGAAAAGAAAGCAGTTGTTGGCACAGTGCTTCCCTTCACAGGTGGTAATTGACTTGTCCATTTGCTAAGGACTTCACCCCACCCAGCAGCCTTTCCTGCACACTAGCTGTTCCATTTTCCATTCTTGCCTTGCCCCTGCGCCATTTCTGAAGCCTTTGAGCAGGTTTGTAACTTTCCCCTCCCTTCCTCTAAAGTGCTTTTAATTTAGCTTCATCTGTCATTTGTCATCATTCCTTTTCTTGTCCAAGTTTACAGTCAAAAGCGATGGCTGGGAACCAGAACTACCCCTGGACCAGCCGGGGAGGTCTTCAGCTGGGTCCCAACATGGCTTCTGACCTACTGCTGGGCACCCCTTTGAAAGCTGCAGACCCTCCCCTAGAAGACAGTACATGGTGGCCTTGTGCAGCCTCAGACACACCTGACGTGGTGTCCCTGTGTGTCCTCCCTGTCCCAGAGCCCTGCACCACCATCTGTCTTCAGCCCAGGCTGAGTTATCCCATTTGATTTTGGTCATTCCTTCATTTGCTGGTATATTTGTTTAAGCTTTAGAAAATACTTTTAAGGGTGGGTGCATTGGCTCACACCTGTAATCCCAGCACTTTGGGAAGGTGATGCAGGCAGATCACTAAAGCTCAGGAGTTCGAGACCAGCCTGGGCAACGTGGTGAAACCTGTCTCTACCAAAAATACAAAAAATTAGCTGGGCATGGTGGCGTATGCCTGTGCTCCCAGCTGCTCAGGAGGCTGAGGTGGGAAGATTGCTTGACCCTAGGAGGTGGAGATTGCAGGGAGCTGAGATTGTACCTCTGCACTCCAGCCTGAGCAACAGAGTAAGACACCACCTTGAAAAGAAGGAAGAAAAATTAAAATATGTGTGAAAGGAGAGAAAGTCTAACATACTCATCACCCAGCCCCAAGCAGTATCAACCATAGCCAGTCTTATTCCCTTACCTGAATATTTTGAAGCAAATCCCACATATCACACATTTATCCAGAGATACTTAAGTGCCCATCTCAGAAAGATGAGGAGTCTTTTAAAAAACGGAATCACTGGCCGGGCGCGGTGGCTCAAGCCTGTAATCCCAGCACTTTGGGAGGCCGAGGGGGTGGATCACGAGGTCAAGAGATCGAGACCATCCTGGTCAACATGGTGAAACCCCGTCTCTACTAAAAATACAAAAAATTAGCTGGGCATGGTGGCACGTGCCTGTAATCCCAGCTACTCGGGAGGCTGAGGCAGGAGAATTGCCTGAGCCCAGGAGGCAGAGGTTGCGGTGAGCCGAGATCGCGCCATTGCACTCCAGCCTGGGTAACAAGAGCGAAACTCCGTCTCAAAAAAAAAAAAAAAAAACGGAATCACTGTTCCATGATCCATGATAAATGGTCATTCCTCCACGTCACCAAACACAGTCACCTCCCAGATTTTCCTAGTTGTCTTGAAAATGCCTTTTTATGGTTGCTTTGTTTGAATCGGTGTTTGTACACGTAATTAGCTGTTAATTTCAACATGCCTTAGCATTTTTGCTTATGTGATTTTCAAGTTCTTGAACATGCACTCTTAGCTGGATGAAAGGTGCCACTGTGCAGAGACCAGCACGGTGCATCTGACTCTCCGATAGTGCACAGCACGCTTCGCTCATTCCGATGAGTTTGAGGAGTGTCTGCCCCATTCTTCATCTCCCTGGTGTACCTCAAACCCCTGTGGTCCACAGCAGTGTTTCCTGCTGTGTGTGAGCCTCCGGGGCTGCTGGGGCTGCAGGACCAGTGGGACACCTGGTCAGGGGCCAGCTCAGCCACTCGGCCCCCTTGGCTAGGGCCTTTCATGGGCCTGGATGATGGCCCACTCCATCTGGCTCCTTTGTCCTGAGAGACGGGTGGCTCATCCCAGGAGGTGCGAGTCTCAGCAGCAGCAAGAAAAGCGGCGGTAGGCAGCCTTGCGAGCCCTGAGGGATGCAGAACATTTGGAGGGTGTCCGTTCAATCCGGCCCCAGCGGAGCTCAGACATGGCTGCAGCATGGGTGAGCCGTAAGGCCGGCATGCCGCAGGGGACAGGGGGCGCCAGGCGCAGGGGACCACACGCTCGACTCCACCTCTGGAAATGTCCAGAACAGGCAGAGCCATTGAGACAACGCAGGTTCGTGTGCCAGGGGCTGGGCTTTGGAGGGAAGGGAGCCTGACGGCTTAGTTGGGCATGTGGCTTCTTTTAAGGTAATGAAGGCGCCCAGGAATTGGGTGGTGGTGTTGGCTACACAACACTGTGAATGTGCTAAAGGTCACCACAGTGCTCACTTGAAAATGGCTTGGGTGGTAAAGGTATCTGAATTCTAACAAGAGGAAGAAAGAAACCTGGCCCGGGATCCCTCCTCCCCATAAACGTTTATCATCCCAGCTCTCAACCAGCCCGGCCTGGAGCCTGCAGGCACCATGCGCTCCGCTTTGACGTGTGTGTTTTTGGCTGACAGACTACCAGGTGAGATCTGGCGTCCCACCTTCTGCTAAGCTGGGTCCGCAGGGCCAGGTTAGACCCTGCCAGTAATCTCCACTGCGCCACCGTGGGGGCCTCAGTCAGCCCCCACTGTCCGAGGGGCCTGCCTTTCTGATAGCAAATAATAGAAGGACGTCCGTAATTATGTCATTAAAAAAAAGATGCGGCCAGGACACTGTGCCTGGCACCGCCTGGGATCCAAAATGCTTGCAGGTGTCGTCGTTAACTTTTCTTTGGTCCTCTGAGGAAATAGAGCACCATTTCGATTTGTTTTCCATTGTAAGCTCCTCTCTCTTCAGGAAGGAATTGATTAAAGAAGCAAACACTCCTGGATATTTTGTCTGCTTGATTTTGAGCAATTTACTCCTAATTAATTATTCTGACTAGGAGAAAAATGGTACCTCTTTGGGATGCCCGTGTTTAGAATTGACGTTTCAAATAGCTGGTTGGACAAATTGGGGAAATTTTCTGATTTCTGTCATTTGTTAAATTTGCTTTTAAGTATCCCTCAGGGAGCTGTATTCATTCCAAGTGTGGGGAATTAAAGTTGAATCTCCATGCAATTGAATTAGCCCGAGCCCCGGGGATGGGCTGCAGAAGCCTGCTGAAGCTTGCAGGGAGGTTTTACGTCAAGCTGAGGCTTATTTCACACAGTGCTTTCCTAAGGTTTTCTACCACCACCCTGATGTGTGGTTTATTAGTCCACGTGTGCCCTGTTTATTAACATTAGAACAGTACTTCTTTTCCCAATGCACCATGATTGTAATTTAAGATAAATGTGGGAGTATTCTCATACCTAAGAAAATGCTGAGTTGAAATGCTGGATTTCTAAATATATCACTGAGAAGAGGACAGTTTTTTCTTTTTATAATGACAGTGTTGCCGACATGACCTTACAGCTATGTGGGCTGGGGAGATTTTGATGTGTAATAGGAAAATGTCACAGGAGGGATAACATCAACTGAGGCTAAACTTTCCCTGCGTGATACTTATTTTTAACATCTATTTTACTCTGTTAAAAAATACGGACCCTCGTGTTCATGTGGAAAACATAGTGACTAGGGGGAGAGGGAGGTGATCCTTGTGATGGATGAAGTTCTTAAAACACATAGATGCAAATGCGGTGGCTCTTGCAGGAATACAAACCCTGTAGAAGCTTATTTTTCCTTCATGCAAATTTCCAGGGCGTGTGGGCTTAGCTGCTCGGCTCCATGCAGCTATTCAGGGATTCAGGCTGCAGGTTATCTTCAGCCTGAAGGCGAAAGACCATGGAAGAGGGGGCCTGTGCGGTTTCTGTGTGCTGGCCGGCTGCTGACTGGCCTGTGAGGTAAACCCACCAAAGCAGGTGCCTCACCTAGGGGTAGAAAATATTTGGGGGGAAAAAGCAATAAAAAAAAAAAATCCAAAATTTAAGTCCAAAAAAGTATAGTATAATAACTATTAATGTAGCATTTACATTGTTTGAGGTATTGAAGTAATCTAGAGCTGATATAAGGTAGATGGGAGGATGCGTTCAGTTCTAGGCAAATATCGCCAAGAGACGGCACTATCCGGCAGCCACATGCTCCGCTGCTCCAGAAAAAGAAACAACCAGACTGGGGCAGGCAGCCCCCGACTGTGCCGTGGTAGGGGAGCAAAGTTAGAACCTACCTGGAGACCATTCCCCACGTGGTTCACATCCATCAGCCAGCACTTGGCAGACGTGCTTCTAAGCACTGGGATAGAGCAATGAACAGAAACAGAGACGTTCTCTTTGGGTGTTCCTAGTGCAGGGAGGATGGGAGATGGAGTGTGCCAGGCAGCAGGCGCTGTCAAGGCGAGCACAGCGGGTGGCCTGGAGCTGCTGGGGGCACGCACCGCATTTACGAAGGCAGTCACAAGGCAGTCAGCAGTCTCTAGGGAGGTGACATTGAACAAAGACCTGAAGGAGGTAAGTGGGTGAGCAAACCGCAGGGATCTGAGGAAAGCACAGACGGGAAGTGCAGAGGCCCTGGGGTGGGAGTGCACTGGTGCCTTAAGGCCAGAGCCCGTGGGAGCCTGGCTGTCACGTGTGCGATGAGATGCTAGGGGGACTTGAGAGTGGAAGGATGAGCCGGCCGCCCTTCCTGGTATCTCTGGCTGCTGTGTGGACACAGGGGACTTTGGTAGGCACTGTGACGTGATCCAGTTGGGAGAAGATGACGGCTCTGGCCTGCATGCTAATGGTGGAGGTGAAGTTGACAGATTCTAGATGCAATTCAAGATTTCAAGCTGTTTGTTTTTTTGAGACAGTCTCACTCTGTCACCCAGGCTGGAGTGCAGTGGTGCGATCTCAGCTCACTGCAACCTCCACTTCCCAGCTTCAAGTGATTTTCCTGTCTCAGCCTCTCGAGTAGCTGGGATTACAGGCATGCACCCACCATGCCCAGGTAATTTTTATGTTCTTAGTAGAGATGGGTTTCGCCGTGTTTACTCTGCTGGTCTTGAACTCCTGGCCTCAGGTGATCACCCGCCTTGGCTTCCCAACATGCTGGGATTATAGGCCTGAGCCACCGCACCTGGCCCTGAGTTGACTTAAAGGTAGGGCCCTAAGAGTGTCAGGAGTCATGTGTGGGGTGGGATGGGACTGTCTGGGCTGGAGACTGATCCGGCCTGAGCACTGTCAACCACCCTTCCTCTCAGTTACGTGACCCTCCTGTCCGCAGAATCCTAACGTGAGACAACCACACGGGATCTGGTGTAACTTTCCTCTGAATGGGGAAACAGCGTGTTTGGATCTTTAGATCCCCATGACGCCAGCTTCTCCACATGTGCTGCAGGAGTCTGAGCAGAGGCCACGAGGCCAGGAGGCAGAGCCCTCGCCGAGTGCAGCAGTAATTCAAGAACACGTCTTTCGCGTAGACTTCATACCTGGCCCGCTTTGGTGCGTTACAGCGTTTGTTGTTTACAAATGACATCTTTGTAAAACCAGCTTTTCTAATCATTGCCTACATATAGGAGTGCATTGAGGTTCATCAAGCTGGCTGGATTCTTTCTGGCTCTTAACAGTGCGCCCGCCAAGGCATCTTCTCTTCATGGAGGCCATCATGTCGTCTGAATGGGTCTTCGTGTCCATTTGCCTTTGAAATCATGAGAGGGCTGGGCATGGTGGCTTATACCTGTAATCCCAGCACTTTGGGAGGCCAAGGGAGGCAGATCACTTGAGGTCAGGAGTTCAAGACCAGCATGGACAGCATGGTGAAACCCCATCTCTAAGAAAAATAACAAAGTTAGTCAGGTGTGGTGGCAGGTGCCTGTAATCCTAGCTATTCCGGAGGCTGAAGCAGGATGATCACTTGAAGCTAGAAGACAGAGGTTGCGGTGAGTCAAGATTGCACCACTGCGCTCCAGCCTGGGAGACCGAGTGAAAACCTTGTCTTGGGGGGAAAGAAATAATGAGAGGGCCTTGATTTCCAGACAGGTAAAAAGATGTGAGTCATGTAAGGGAGGTCTGCGCGCCCAGTGCCTCAGTTAGACAGATGGCTTTGAGCACCGCCGCTGGGTGTGTTAAATTTCTCGCTTAGCCGGTGGCCTGGACCCTATAGGTAGTGTAAATTCAAGACCCAGACCAGGGCATGTAGGACCCGGAGCTGCAGTTTTGGGGGTGGGGGATTCACAGGCCCTCCCGCTTCCCTTCTTTCGGCTCTAGCTGCTCTTGACCAGGCTTTGTCTTCATCATCACGAAAGATGTCGATCCCTCAGAATCCAACAGACTTTGTTTCAGATGCTAGCGTGCGTCTTTCTGCTGTGGCCCGAGCGGTTAATCTGGCTGCCCCTATCTCATGTACGCATCTCATTGCATACACGAGATGGGGGGAAGGGGCCAGATTAACCGCTGGTCACAGGATTTTGTGTACGGAGACCACGGCCATGCACTCCGCGTAATGGGCGTTCGGCGCGCGCCTCTTTTAGACGCTGGCCTGTCGGTGGGTGGCAGAAACTATCCACGTGTGGCGATGGTTCTGCTTTGGGGACTGCTTCCCGAGCCTGTGCCTCCTGCTGGATTTGAACACTGCCGGGCACTGTGAGTGCTGGCAAGATGAGGAGGCCCACTCCGTCCTCACGGGGCTCCCGGGTCTGAGGCGAAGGCTCGCACTTCCGCCTGTGAACTGCGGAGTGGGGGGTACGGTGGCCTCTGCTTGGCAGCCTGAGCAGCAGGGTGGGAGAGCTGGCTTTGGAGACAGTGGCCCTGTTGTCATGTGTCTGTCGTTGAGCAGAATGAGGAAAAGCAGAGGCAGGAAGAGGCATCGAGAGGCTGGTGGTGCAAGCCCATTGTTGCGATGGGTCTCACGAGGAGGGGCTGGGTTGGGGCCCCGAGATCTCCGGAGCAGAGCGGCTCTGCTGTGCAGGGGTGTTGTGCCAGTTAAGGTAATTCTGCCCCTTTGGGGCAGGTGTAGCTCCAGTTTTCAGAGGCGGAAGCAGGGCGGGGAAGGGTGGGCATAGGAAGCAGCAGGCCACTTTCCTTCAGTTTTACCAGGAGAAACTGTAGGAAAAACAGCGTTGCAGAGCAGGCGGAGAGCAGCTGGCACGGGCTTCTTTCTGCTGGGGCTCAGACAGGGCTCGGCACGCTGGGCCGTCGGCGAGTGGGACGAAGGGCTGCAGCTCCGGGTGCGTGGCTGCCGTGCACAGAGTGGACCGTGGGCTCAGACGCACAGGGAATTGGAGGCACTCCCAGAGGAGCTGGGTGTCAGGCCGGGCACGGTCGGAGAAGGGCTGGGCCTTCTCCTGGTAAAGCTGTAGCTAAGATGCCCGCAAGCAGGAGACATGCAGACTCTCTCTGGGTAGAGATGGCAGCAGCATCTGGTCTTCCTCGTCACGGAACCCAAACTTCTGGTTGCTGGTGGGTCCTGCCTTTGCCTAAGAGAATCTTGGTGGTGCAGCGGTTTCGAACACCTGACCTGAGCCCTGGAAGCCATCCTCCAGAACAGAACATGTCGTCTCAGCGTTCAGGCATCTTCCCACATGGGACATGGATGCTCGTGTGGGTGTCCGTTTGCCCACCCCAAGGCTGGCAGTGGCTGAGCTGCTGTGTGGCACCCCTGGTCCCTCTCGCTGTCCTGTGTCATCCCCTCCTTTCTCACCCTCCTGGGTTAGATCTTGTACAAGGCTCAGTGTTGGACCTGGCACCCAGAAAAGAGAGCCGTGTGCCTTACAGCCCTGCATGGGGCCCCACCAGGGTCAGGGCTGCCCACGGCCCAAGCATCCGCTGGCGCTGATGCTGGCATCTGCTGTGAGGCCCCTGGCAGGCAGGGCCATCTCTTTATTTTTTATTTTTTGTTCTCTACATACTCCTGGAAAAGCAGGGCCATCTCTTGGTCCTCCCAGGTGGCAGATGATGCAACACCCGGTGATGAGTGGCACGGGCATGTGTGTTTCAGCAGATGAGCAGGAGATGTTGATGGGTTTTGCTGCCTCGCTGATAAAAATAGGCATTTATTCTTTTCAAGACAGGCAGAAAGGCTAAGATGTGTTAGTAGCCCTGTGGGACAGAACTCAGATGGCAGTTTTTCGTTTTTTATGTCAATTTTTTTTCCCTTGATCCCTTTTCTCTTAAAATTAGGCCTCACGAGTGAATCCTGTAGATCAGGCTAAAGCTGACAGCAGTGAGCCTGAGATTTCTGAATGCTCATTTATTCTCATTCCATCGTTGAGATTCAGGCTTGAAGCCAGGAGGCCATCCCCCTGGAAAGGTCCCTGCTCAGTCAGGGAGGCCAGGGGTGGCCCAGCCCAGCCCCCGTCAGTGTCCGTGGCTGCAGTCAGAGAAAGCAATGTCAGCCAGACCTCAGCTGCAGCTGGGCGCGGGCACCGTGAGCCACCGCTGCCCACGCCGCCCTGTATTCGCGCTGTGCCGCGTTGGCTCTAGAGAGGCAGGGAGGCTCTGGGAATTGGAATCCCTGGCTGTGCTTGCTGGAAAGGGTGTATGTAAATGAGGCGGTTTTCCTGCCACCTCTGCAGATGATTCAGCCCAGCAAGTGTGAGGAGGGAGGGGACGTCCCTGCTGAAGCGGGCCAGGCCCTCCCCACACAGCGCAGGGGCGTGGTTATAAATGAACAAAACAACTCTTCTGCTGAGATTTTTTTTTTCCTTCTATACAATTCCAGTGTGAGTTCCCTTTAACCATGATGTAAAACCCACATTGTGGCTTTAGTTATTTCAAACAACAGGTTCTCCAGCAACGGTGCAGAACAGTGGATGCACTCTGGCAGCTGGGTGCCTTGTCTGCGTCCTGGCTGGCTGGCTGGCACTCTCGGGAAGTTCTCCAGGACAGGGCTGTCACACAGGGTGAGGTAGCAGTCAGGAAGACACAGTGGCCATGCGATGACATGGGCGCACCCTCGACACCGGCCATGTGGCTCTACCCTGCCACTTCACTGCCTACCTTCCAGCCTCCATGCAACCAGCATGCGCTGCTTCACCTGTAAACGCCACTGTGCCTCTGTGAGAGTACACCGGGAAAACTGGCTCACTGCATATCTTGAATTGGGTACTTTTTAAATCTCTCTGAGCATCTGTTAAGTGGCATAATGACTATCTGTGCTGAGATCTTAAGCTTCTATTTTCTTTCTTTCTTTATTTTTTTGAGACAGAGTTTGCTCTTGTTGTCCAGTGCATTGGCGTGATCTCAGCTCGCCGCAACCTTCACCTCCTAGATTCAAGCGATTCTCCTGCCTCAGCCTCCCAAGTAGCTGGGATTACAGGCGCGTACTACCACACCCGGCTAATTTTGTACTTTTAGTAGAGACAGGGTTTCTCTATGTTGATCAGGCTAGTCTCAGACTCCTGACCTCAGGTGGTCCACCTGCCTCGGCCTCCCAAAGTGCTGGGATTACAGGCGTGAGCCACCACACCTGGCCAACTTCTGTTTTCTTTAACTTAGGAATATGTCAGAGAAAAATAGAATGATGAATTCAACACTCATCCTTCTCCCAGAGTTTGTTTGTATTTTTAAAAACTAACTTTAGTTTTAAATAACAAATACATCTACCTAAAAAATGCAGAAGCATCGGCCAGGTACAGTCAAGCCCATAATCCTAACACTTTGGGAGGCTGAGGCAGGAGGATCATTTGAGCCCAAGAGTTTGAGACCAGCCTGGACAACACAGGAGGGCTCCATCTCTGTCACCTGGCATGGGGGCGCATGCCTGTAGTCCCAACTATTCAGGAGGCTGGGGCAGGAGGATCGCTTGAGCCCTGTGATGCACCACTGCACTTCTGCCTCGGCAACAGAGTGAGACTCTGTCTGGTTAAAAAATAATAATAAAATAAATAAAATATAAAATGAATAAACAGAAGCATAGAGAAGAGTAGAAATACTAACCGTAGCTTGACCACTCAGGAATAGCCACTATAAATATTTTGTTTTATAATTATCCTATAAGTTTTCCCTTTCATACCCCAAATGTGCACATGTGTATAATATAGGACAGATGGGATTGCATCAACCACGATTTCGAAGCTTTTTCCCACTTACCAACACATGGAGCTCTTCCTTGTAACTGATGGAGAGGCATCGTGTCACTGAACTCTCGCACAGTTCATTTAACCCGTTTTCCACCGATGGACCTTCCAGCCCTTCTCAGTCTTTGCTGTGCTTTCGTGTGTAGAAGCCTGAGTATTTCCTGAGGACCGATGCCTACCTGTTGAGTTACTGGATCAAAGGGCATGTAATTTTGGAAAGCTTCTGAAACAAACTTGAAATCCCCCTGTATGGATGGGATTGACCATTTTTTCTTATATGCACTATCCAGTCGTATCCCTCACCTGTTTTCTGTTGGAGTTTTTGACTTCATTAATTTATATAAACTGTATAATTTAGGTTATGCCTTTAGGTTTGTATATTTATGATGTCACACGAATTTCTAGTTTGCCATGCAATTTTATATATATAGTTTTCTTCCCCCCGAGACAGAGTCTTGCTGTGTCACCCAGGCTGGACAGATTGGAGTGCAGTAGCGTGATCTCAGATCACTGCAGCCTTGACCTCCCCAGGCTCAAGTGATCCTCCCATCTCAGCCTCCCACGTAGCTGGGACTGCAGACACATGCCACCATGACCGGCTAATTTTGTATTTTTTTTTTGTACAGGTGGGGTTTCGCCATGTTTCTCAGGCTAGTCTCGAACTCCTAGCCTCAAGTGATCCACCTGCCCCAGCCTCCCAAAGTGCTGGGATTACAGGTGTGAGACACCACATGCAGCTGAAAATCATCTTCTGCAACCTCTTTTTGGTTCTGAGAAAGAGCATTCCCACCCCAAAACTATAAAAGATCATTAAATTTTAAAATATTTCTTTGGGTGTTTTTGTTTCATTTAAAAATACTATGTATTTACAGTTTCTATTTGAAATTTATTTTGTAATAAGATGTGACAGGGAGCTCACCTTATTTTTTTCCTTCAAATATTTAGAAAATTGTTCCGAGTTCTCTCCCGTCCCCTTAGCTGGCATGCCCACTTCGGCCATCCTGAGCGCTGCCAGTGTGCCTGGTGTGTAGGGAGATGGTGATAATTTTCCTCCCTGTTCCCTTCCGAAGACGAGCACCCTGAGAGCCGTGGTAGGAGGTGCTCAGGCAGTGTAGGGTGAGCGGCGTCGTGCAGTGCGATAGAGCGTAGGAAACCCTTAGCATGGGCTTGGCTGGGGTAGACCTCACTGGTGACCAGGTGTTCCTGTGCTCACAGATGGAAATGAGGGAACCCGGTGAGGATGGATGGTCAGGCACTTACTTAGTTCCTCCAGCTCCTTTGATTTGACTTAAGCATAGGTGTTACAGAAAGGGATCAAGGCTGCCCGGCCTGGTGGCAAGGCTCGCTTGCTCTGGTAGCCGTGACTGCTGTGTGTGAGTCCCAGCTCTGTCTGTCAGTTAACTTGCAGACACCTGGAACCACATGTGTAGGATGGGATCCTGCCTGCCTGGTCCATGGTAAGGAGTGAGGAGGTGATTTGCGTGAAGGTGTCTGTACTGTACCTGCTGCAGTGGTGATGGCCATTGCTTCTTCAGTTATGGCAACTTAAAATGTGAATACACATGTTAAGAAGGGAAGCAAACAGAGAAACGTACCAGGTGTCTAGCATGAGTTACTGTAAAAGAGCACAGAGGTTTGTTATTTATTTTTTAAGTTTCCTAGCTGCTTAGCACAGATGAGGGGCAACAGGGTGGCAGATCAGTGTATGTTGGCCAGGCGTGGTGGCTCACACCTGTAATCCTAGCACTTTGGGAGGCTGGGTGGGCGGATCACTTGAGGTCAGGAGTTCGAGACCAGCCTGACCAGCCTGGCCAAACTCTGTCTCTACTAAAATTACAAAAATGTAGCTGGGTATGGTGATACACACCTATAATCCCAGCTACTTGGGAGTCTGAGGCAGGAGAATCACTTGAACCCAGGAGGTGGAGGTTGCAGTGAGCCGAGATCACACCACTGTACTCTAGCCTGTGAGATAGAGCAAGACTCTGTGTTCAAAAACAAGAAAGTTTATGTCTATTTTTATTGATACGTAATAGATGTATATATTTTCAGGGAACATATATATGATAGGTAGGTCAGATTCTTGTATGTTTTGGGTGAAAAGAGGATTCAGGTTTTTTTTTTTTTTTTTTTTTTTTTTTGAGACGGAGTTTCGCTCTTGTTACCCAGGCTGGAGTGCAAT
Organism: Saimiri boliviensis; assembly: GCF_048565385.1. Classification (NCBI taxonomy): domain Eukaryota; kingdom Metazoa; phylum Chordata; class Mammalia; order Primates; family Cebidae; genus Saimiri; species Saimiri boliviensis. The sequence continues at coordinate 88,463,297 of NC_133463.1, read as the reverse complement.
GGTGCGATCTCGGCTCACCACAACCTCCGCCTCCTGGGTTCAGGCAGTTCTCCTGCCTCAGCCTCCTGAGTAGCTGGGATTACAGGCACGCGCCACCATGCCCAGCTAATTTTTTTGTATTTTTAGTAGAGACGGGGTTTCACCATGTTGACCAGGATGGTCTCGATCTCTTGACCTCGTGATCCACCCGCCTCAGCCTCCCAAAGTGCTGGGATTACAGGCTTGAGCCACCGCGCCCGGCTGAGGATTCAGTTTGGAGAACAAGGTTCTTTCTGAAGTATAAGAGATGTCACATGGACCCTTGTCCTTGTCAGGGCAGTGGCTGATTTGATGGCTGATGTGGGCGGAAGTGTAAGCTGGAAATTGCAGTCCTAGCCCTGTGGTCTGCTACCCAGGTGCCCTGGCTGTCACTTCACCCCATGGAGCTCCTGGCTCCTCATCTGAGCAATGAAGACAAGTCAGAGTGGGAATGAGAAGAGACATAAATATGCTGGAAGTCTCACGCTGGAATCATGTCGATGCCTGATAAACGCTGGCTTCCTTAGTTGAAACAGGCCGGGTGCCATGGCTCAAGCCTGGAATCTAGCACTTTGGGAGGCCAAGGTGGGAGGATCACTTGAGGCCAGGAGTTGGAGACCAGCCTGGGTGACATACAAGACCCCTGTCTCTACTGAAAAGGATAAAATATAAAATAAATAGTAAAGACTATTTGTAAAAGTAGAGTAATCGTCTTCCTATGGATGCCTCATGATTTTGTCCTAAAAACACTTGGCATTGAGTCCTAAACCCAGATGGCATTTTTACTAAGAGTCAGTGTAACAGCAAGATACTCTTTTATTCATCTGTGTATTCATTCAGTGAACAGTTGCACAAAAACAGACACAGTCCTTGCTATATTGCGATGCCTACTTTCTAGCGGGAGAGGCAGATACAGAGTCAGAATCACAAAAAAAAAAAATCCAGAGTTGAAACCAGAAAAGGCTGCAGAGAAGAGTCAGAGAAATATACATGTAAGGCATTCTTCACATCCGCACTGAGCGTGTCAGGCTTCCAGCAGTGCTTCGCCAGCGTGCAGGGGGTCTGTCCTGGTGAGGCCAGTGGTGGGGATGCTGTGGTCTCTCATCAGCTGCCTCGGTTGAGGAACGTTTCTGTAGGAGGTAACTTACGTTTTACCAGTATTCCTTTAATTCCTGCTTGTATTTATTATAGTATTTCTTTTATCTTTTTCCTTTTTTTTGAGATGGAGTTTCGCTCTTGTTGCCCAGGCAGGAGCACAGTGGCGCGATCTCAGCTCGCTGCAGTCTCCGCCTAGTGATTCTCGTGCCTCAGCCTCTCAAGTAGCTGTGACTACAGGCTTGTGCCACCACCATACCCGGCTAATTTTTGTATTTTAGTAGAGACTGGGTTTCACCATGTTGGTCAGGCTGGTCATGAACTCCTGACTTCAGGTGATCTATCCGCCTTGGCCTCCCAAAGTGCGGGGATTACAGGCATGAGCCACCGCGCCCAGCCTTATTACAGTATTTCTAATACCGTTGAATAAAGACAGATGGTGGATCAAAGGGGATGTTTTTGACTTGTAAGGAAAAATTTATTCAAAATTTATGGGGGAAGGTGTGCTTCGTAAAGGTCACAGGGGAGGCTTTGAGGACCATTTCTCAAAGAGATAATGGTGGTTGCAGTTTCAGGTTGAGCCACAAGCATTTATTTAAAAAAAAACCCTGTGGAGGAAATTCCGTGTTGGTTGTGAGTCATCGGCAGTTTAGTCGGATGTTTGTTTTGTAATCAGTCCTAGACTGTACGGGTTCATCATCTTCTTCCTGTGCACGCTGTATTGCTCACTAAAATAAGGTTAAAATGTTTTCAGGCTATTACTCATTAAACCAGAAGAAGGGAGTGAGTGGTTTAGGGGTGACTGTCAGTCTGATCTGGGGACGTGGGCCGCCTGTGTTGGCCTCAGCGACGGCGCGCCAGTCTCTCCTGGGGGGGATTCTCCCTGCTGTCCTCACCCAGCACCTCCACAGCCCCTGCCTTTGGGGTGACTGCTCCTGCTCACGTTGCCTCCCATGGCCCCTTCTTCTGGTGTTGCCAAGAACCGGGCTGAGACAGGTTGGAAATGCTCCAAGACTTTCTACTCAGGGAGAACAGAAAGGAAAGCCTTCCAGGAACCTCGCCCCCAGAACACAGAAGTGTTCAACACAAGTGCAAATGTGTCACCGAGGACGGCCTGGCTGCCCCCACCCAAAGCTGCCGCCACCGCCACCGCCACACCGGAGACTACACCCACCCGGGGCTGCTCCCACCCTGGGTCCCCACCCAAGACTGCCTCCACCTGAGGCTGCTCCCCCCCCCACCCAGGGCTGCCCCCACCTGAGGCTGCTCCCACCCGGGGCTGCTCTCACCCAAGGTTGCTCCCACCCAAGGCTGCCCCCACTGGAGACTGTTCCCACCCAGGGCTGTCCCCACCTGGGACTGCCCCCACCCGAGACTGCTCCCACCTGGGGCTGCCACCACCTGAGACTGTACCCAACCGGGGCTGCTCCCACCCGGGGCTGCCCCCCATCAAGACTGCTCCCACCCGAGACTGCCACCATCTGGGGCTGCGCCCACCCGGGACTGCTACCACTCAAGACTGCCACCAACTGGGGCTGCCCCCACCTGGGACTGCCCCCACCCGAGGCTGCCCCCACCCGGGGCTGCACCCACCCAGGGCTGCACCCAGAATTTCCTTCCCTCCTTCATTCCCACCCACCCTTCCCACGGGCCCGAGTGGAGGCAAAACCTCCTTCTCAGGGAGCGGATGCAAGCAGAGAGCAGCAGTGGATGGCTACACCCTGTGTCCCTATGCCCACAGGAGGAGGGGCAGGGGCCGTTTCCTCAGCTGGGACCCATGAGGTCCTAGGGCTGTGGCAGGGTCCGTCCCTGGGGCGAAATGGTCCCAGGACTCCTGTCGATGGTCAGCGTTCCCCGGGACATATTCTCTGAGCCTGGTGCACCAGCTGCCCACTTCCACATTGAGATCCCTGGATGGCATCAACTGGCTCCTGGGCCGATGCCCCTGGTTCTGAGGAGCACTGATGCAGCAGCTCCTGCTCAGGGCTGGAGAGTGCACTCTTTTCTCCCGCTGCAGAGCTCTGGCTGGCGGCAGAAGCAGCCTCCCCTGAGGAGGGGGGTGACCAGCCGCCAGCTGGGTGGGCTCTGTTGACTCCCTTCCACATGGGACATGTCTGTGCCTCCGCTTCTTCAGCATTTGTGTTCAGGCGGGTTCTGGGGTTAGGGACCCAGGACCCCTGTCTGTGCCTCCGTTTCCTCTGTGTCTGTGTTTGGGCGGGTTCTGTGCCAGGGACCTGGGACCCCCAAAGCACAAGAACTCCATTCTCCCCTGTCCATCTGGTCACATTTGACTTTCGGTGTGTCCTCACAGACCTGGGGGGGCTCCAGCACCCCCGTTGAGGTCAGTTTGCCCCAGTTTGTGAGTCAGATTGGGGGTGGTGGACCCAGTGGCAGCTGTCCCTGCGCAGCCATGGTGCCTGGGCCGGACACATCTCTGAACGCCGGCTGGGTGAGGCTTTGGCTCTGGCTCACCGTGGGCTTGGTGGCCCTGGCCTGGCGCGGTAGACAGCGTACAGTTGTCTGCACTCCGGATGACAGGAGCAGATGTTCCGTCTGCATTCTCAGTACACATTTGAGACTGCCTCCATCCATTTTACCAAAAACACTGCCGTGACTGTGTTTAGTGTCAACTTGGGTGGCCACAAGGGAGGCTTGCCTGTGTAGACGGCAGGTGAGTTGTCACCCACATGTCCTGATTTTAGCAGGAGATTATAGCTTGGTAGCATCTCGTCTCCAGGCTGTGCTCACTGGGCTGTCACCTGTCCTGTTCCATGGCTCGTGCTAATCGCACAGATCTCAGTGGCTGCTCTGCCACTGCCTGGCCAGGGCACCCCTGTTCTGGCATGACAAAGACCAGGTCTGCACCCGGCTTGGCGCAGGATGTGGCACAGAAGTGCTTAGCAGCCCTCAGCTATCTTTCTCGTGTTCTTTAGCCTGCACTCTGGCTGATGCCCAGTGTCATGAATGCAGACTTCTAGGAGGACCGTGGAGAAGCATGGCTTCAGAAACAGCTTTGTGTGGCATTTGGGTGACAGATCTTTAACCGTTTGCATCCTGAGACATGGGTGCTGAGCCCTGGGCCGGTTCCTAGGAGACAGCCATGGGCCCCTGTGCCAGCCTCACAGCGAGGCTGCCACCCAAGCTTAGGCCACAGCTGTGCAGCCTGTGGATGCCAGCCTGGGCCTGTGGTTCACTCACCGGTAGTCAGATCGGCTTCATGGAAGAGCTGGGCCATTCATTTATTTAATGACTCTGAATTAATGCTGCTGCTCTCCCCACTCCAGGGTACATGTCCGCGGGGGATCCTGGCAGGCCCTCACTTTCCTCTTCATGCAGCAACTTTCACTTTCCTCTTCATGCACCAACTTTCCCCAGTCCCTGTCCCTTACTTAGATGGCCCTTGGGGCAGGTGGCAGGAGTCTGCCCCAAATCCCTCCCTGGAAAGTATAGGAGGAGCCAACTCCGAAAGGGGTTTCTTTGGGGGGGCCACCTGCTGGCTTGCTGCCCGCCTCTGCTGACGTCCGCTGTGCATACTGAAACTCTGTGTTCCCCGTGACCCAGTTGCTCACACAGGAAGCTGATTACTCATTCACTGTGTTTCGCTTTCGCTGTGTGAGATGCGGCTCTAAAACTGGAATCTTAAATAAACATGCTGAGTGATCTCGATTCAGCAAACACAGCACGGCTGTGTATGTGACGCTACGCTGGTATCCAGGTCCTGCCCTCAGAACTCACTTTCCAAGGAATGGGTATGGCCTTAAGTGCAGCGGGCCTGCCAGCCCTGGGTCCTGGGGAGCCATTGCCCCTCCTAGCAGCAGCTGAGGTCCCTTCCAACCACAGGCACACCTTACTTTATTGCCCTGCACAGATAATATGTCCGTCAGTCTGTCCGTCCGTCTGTCCGTCTGTCCGTCCTTCCTTCCTTTCTTCCTTTCTTCCTTCTGTCCCTCCCTCTCTCCCTCTTTCCCTCTCAGCCCCTCTGCCCCCTGCCCCCCTCCATCCTTCTCTGCCTCCCTCTGTTCCATTATTTACACACAATCCTCTTACACACTTGCTAGACTGCAGTATAGTACAAACAGAACTTTTATATGCACTGGGACACTTAAGCGTGGCGAGATCTGTTTTATCGTGTTGAAATTGAGCCTGCAGTGTGGCTGAGGTGCACGGTGCTAGGATCCTGGGATTCCTGAATGAAAGAGGATTTGCCTTTCTGTTCCCAAGGACTTCAACTTTCAGTGCAGAGACAAGACTAACACTTACGGAAACAACTGGAAACCCATTTAAAATAAAACTGGTTAGCTGCTGGGTGGGACATGTGGCAGGGCATGTCTCAGGAGGAGGTGCCCATGGGGTGTCTGGGGAGAGCGTCCACGGAGAGGTGATGGCTCCTTGGAGCATTCTTGGAGGCTGGAGGAGACAGAGGAGGGTGCTGCCAGCGGGTCTGGTGGTCGTGGGGAGGTGAGTTTGGGTCTTGGATGCAGAGCAGGGATTTGGGACTCAGCTGTTGGACTGGACAGGCAGCGGGAACCAGGACCCCTTCTGTGAATGCCAGTGCGGTGGCATGTTCTCAGTGAAGGCATCCTGGATACCTCCTCCTTGCAGGCTTCCATTTCTTCAACAGAGAGCACTTGGAGAATGTGTCACAAGGTGGTATTAGAATTCCCTTTAGAACCATCCGTGTCAAATGGGATGAGTGTCTGTGTGTCCCATCCATGTCTTGTGGCCACTTGTACATTTGGTCCCCATCTTAGTGCATGATTCACCTGCCGGGGCCAGGGCTCACACCCGGGGGCAGGGTGGGGGCAGCCAGTGCCCTTCTCGTCATCTGTCATCTCCTCCTTCCTTGTGCACGTCCGCACTCTTCTGCTCCGTCACCCCCCTCGTGCACGGCGGCCGCGTCCGCACACTTCTGCTCCGTCTCCTCCCACACGTTCAGCTTTGATCCTCCAGCTTGTATCTGCAGCTTACGTGTGGGACTCCCTGTGTACGATCAGAGTAGATTTCAGGCACCCCGAGGGCTCCAGTCTGCAGAGGTGTCCTCGGCAGGGGAGGTGTCTTCCCGAAGGTTCGGGAAGATGGGCCCTCCCGGCCCCTCGGCCTGGAAAACTTTTACATCTTTAACTTGTCCTATTCCATATGCCTTCACGTGAAGTATCTGTATTTTCATAATTAAGAGCTAGAAGCAAGAAAGAACTCTCTTAGGAAATTGCAGATTTTATGAATTACCCCTGCATTTTCTCATTGCTTTTATTCACAGCAGTTAGTAACGGTGGCTGCATGCAGGTTTCCCGTCTCCCATGGCAGGTGTTGCGGGGTGGCGGGGAGGGGAGGGTCTCCTTAGGAGAGAGAGGGTCAGCCTGAGCCCTGGGCCTGGGCGGCATCTGTGCTGGGACTGTGCTTGGGGCCTGGGTGGAGGAGCCTGGTTTGGAGCTGGCCTCGAAGCTCTGCTTCACCTGTGAGTTACTTGTGTTCCAGCCCCACACCTCGCAGCCAGCAGCATGCCCCTTTGTGATGTGGTTGTGAGGCTCGGTTAAGTAATTGCATGAGCATCTTGTAAGCTGGGAGTCACCAAAGGACAGTGACTCTCCTCCCTGAGGGGAACACGCCCTACCTTGGAATCGAGATTGGCCATGGGGTCGGATTCCTGGCTCTGTCCTGGAATTTTCTGGGAGCCGTCTCACTGGGTGGGTGGAGCCACCTGAGAACAGGGCCACGTGTTGGTGAGCACTTTGTTCTGCTCCAGTGTTGGTGTACGGCGAGGCTCAGTCGGCCCTCAAGGGAGTGGCCGGCTCCGCTGACCTACCTGGACTGCGATGTCCACTCCTGGTCACCCTCAGGGTCCGTGCTGGGAAGGATCTCAGTGAGCTGCTGAGCTTATGAAAAGCCATCAGACGCCATCCTGTGGATGACTGACAAGCGGAAACCGTCTGCATGCCATGGGAACTGCTTAAGGACTTGCTTTTTTTTTTTTTTTTGAGATGGAGTCTCTTGCTGTCACCCAGGCTAGAGTGCAGTGGCATGATCTCGGCTCACTGCAACCTCTGCCTCCCAGGTTCAAGTGATTCTCCTGCCTCAGCCTCCTGAGTAGATGAGACTACAGGTGCACGCCACCACGCCTGGCTAATTTTTGTATTTTTGGTAGAGATGGGGTTTCACTATGTTGGCCAGGCTGGTTTCGAAGTCCTGACCTCAGGTGATCTACCTGCCTTGGCCTCCCAAAGTGCCGGGATTACAGGTGTGAGCCTGGCCCGACTGGGTTCATTTTTGTAGCCTTGGCCCAGGGCATGGTGCCCAGCGCACTGGGGCATGTGCTGTTTGCCATTGACAGAATGGACTGTTGTGGAAGCCCACAGATGTGTCATCCATGAAGTCAGGACAGCTTGGTGGAAGACCAAGCTGCCGTGATCATTCCAAATGGTGTAACTCAGCGAGCTTAATAACCTTTAAAGCATGTTAGTTTTCTCATAGGAAACAAAATAAAAAAACAAGTAATTCAAGGAGTCTCTGGGTGTTTCTAGGTCCGAAATACAGTAAGAACAGCTCCTATTATTTGTAGTAGAGTACTTTATCTTTCTGGTGAATGTCAGCAGGGATTGAAGTATAGGGGATTTGTTTTAAATGGAGAAGGGTTTTTTGTTTGGTTTTGTTTTTGTTTTGTTTTAGCAGACAGTTGAATGAAAATTGGAAGTATTCTATTATTGGAAAATACTTATTTTTCTAAACGTACATTTTGAACTTTACTAACATGGAGCCACTGAGAACTTGAGTTGGGATGCATTTTCTACTGCATATGTAAAATGAAAAGCATTTCCTGAGTAAATGAATAAACAGCAACGAGGCAGGGGCACCACCTTGACACTTCCGGGCTCTGCCTTGTCTCCCTTGCTGCTAATTCAGGCTCTGTGGTCTGTCCAGTGTCTGACAGGAAGAAAGAACAGAGATGGATGTAGCAAGGTTTGAGTTGTTACGATACATTTTCAGTCAGTTATTGGCTTAAGGTTGAGACGCTGCCTCTGTGGAATGCCATATTGGCCTGGACATGAATGGAAACAGCAGAGGGGGCGTGTGGTGGCTGGGGCCGAGGGGCGGGAGGGCCTCGGAGCAACCGTGCTCCCCGTAACGGCTGTTCTCTCTGCCATTGCAGCGCTTGTGCCTCCCGCGCCGCCGCCACCCCCCATCCAAGGATATGCCTTCAAGCCTCCACCGAGACCCGACTTTGGGACCTCCGGGAGAACAATCAAATTACAGGCCAATTTCTTCGAAATGGACATCCCCAAAATTGACATCTATCATTATGAATTGGATATCAAGCCAGAGAAGTGCCCGAGGAGAGTTAACAGGTATCACATTTCATCCTTCGGTGACCTGCGTTACGTGGTCTGCGAGGACAGACACAGCGTGTAAACTGATCACTCTTAAATTCTCAGTGAGCTCCATCTGAATTTTTTCCAGAATGTTGCAGCTGTATTTGGTTTTCCCAAAAACAGGTTATCGGAGTCAAACCTACGTACTGCAAACACAACAGAAAAAGAGAAAAGGTTTTTGTATTGAGATGCAATTTCGGGATAGTGAAATACGTCATGAATGTACGACTCAAAGAATTGTGACAAATGTGTATACTGGTCACCCTAGAAAGTTGCCTCGCTGCCCTCTTCTAGTCGTCCCCAGACCCTAAAGTCACCGCGTTCTCGTGTGTGTCACAGATGAGTTTCTGGGTCCATATAGTGACACGGCCTGAATCCAGACTGCTTCTACTCAGCAGAATTCGCGACACCCACCTGCGCCATTGTGTGTATTCGCAGCTTATCGTTAGTGCCGACTTCACAGTCTGTTTTTCATCTTCCTGTAAACACATGGGCAATCCAGGCTGTGGCCGTTATGAACAAGGCTGCTGTGGACCATTCTTGTTGAAGTTCTTTTTGTGAAGGTGTTTTCATCTCTCTTAGGTAACTACCTGGGAGTAGAATTGCTGGGTCGAAGGGCAGGTGTACGTTTAGCTGCATGTGAACCCGCTATGTAAATGCTGTTCCCATGTGCCCAGCCCGTTTTCCTCCCGTCAGCTCTGCTGGGTATTCCCGAGGCTGCCCACCCCCACCAGCGCTCGGTGTGGTCAGGCGTTTTTATTTTTGTGTTTTGGCGTGTGGGCAGTGGCTTCTCATCGTGGTTTTAATTTTCATTTCTCTGGTTACTGATGAGCTGAGCATCTTTTCACGTGTATATATGCTACTTTCATCGGTTAAGCTATATATTATTTCTAGCAAAGTGTTGAAGTCTTTTGCCTGTTTTACTGAGTTTCTTGTCTTGCTATTGATTTGTGAGAGTTTTTATTATATTCTAGATGCAAGTTGCATTTGTCAGGGTCCTCCAGCGTGACAGAACCAATAGGATAGAGGGACGGTCTTGTACCATGTGACAACATTTGACCAGTGACAGAACACACACACCGCAGTGGTCCCAAAAGATGATAAGGGAGCTGGAAAATTCCCGTCACCAGTGCCGTCATAGCCGACATAGATGTTGTAGAGCAATGCATTACCCTTTCTTAGTTTAGATTTTTTTATTTTTTATTTTGAAATGCAGTCTTGCTCTGTCACCCAGGCTGGAGTGCGGTGGCATGATCTTGGCTCACTGCAGCCTCTGCCTCCTGGATTCAAGCAATTCTTCTGCCCCAGCCTCCTAAGTAGCTGGGATTACAAGCATCTGCCACCATACCTGGCTAATTTTTTGTATTTTTAGTAGAGACAGGATTTTACCATATTGGTCAGGCTAGTCTCGAACTCCTGACCTCAAGTGGTCTGCCTGCCTCAGACTCTCAAAGTGCTGGGATTCCAGGCGTGAGTCACGGGACCCGGCCTAGGGGTATTTAGATGCACACATGCTTACTGTGATGTTACAGTTGTCTGCGGTGTTCAACAGTTACATGCTGTACACGTTTGCGGCCTAGGTGTGCAGTAGATTATACCTCCTACGTGTATATAAATATGGTCTATGACGTTCACATTGCAATGAAGTCACCTAAGTGAATTTCTCAGGCCATATCCCCAGCGTTAAGCCACGCATGACTGTACGTGTATCTGTAGATATGAGAGTGGATTTATTAGGGGAATTGGCTCTTTTTATTATAGAGGCCAAGATGTCCTACAGCAGGCCATCCACAGGCTGGAGACCCTGGAGTGTCAGTAGTTGGGCTCAGGCCAAGTCTGAAAGCCTTATAACCAGGGAAGCCAAAGACCCATAACCCACGAGGCTGCTGTTAACTCCTGGATCCCAAAGGCCAGGGGGCCTGGAGTTCTGATGTCCAAGGCAGGAGGAAGACAATGTCCCAGCCCCAGCAGGGAGAGAGGAAATCACTCTTTCTCTCCTTTTTTTTTTTTTTTTTTTCCTGTCTGGACCCCCAGCTGTTTAGAAGGCACTGCTCACATTGGGGGCAGATCCCTACCTGGTCCCTGACTGACATGCAGTCCCTGCTGGAAGCAGCCACACAGACACACCCAGGAGTCCCACATTACCAGTTCTCTGGATTTATGCTTTAATCCAGACATGTTGGCACCTAAAAACCACCATCATGTAAGATTATACTGGGAATATTTTCTTCTAGTCCAAAGTTTGTCATCTCACCTTCCTAATGGTGTCTTTCTTTTAATGAGCAGAACTTTTTAGTTTTGTTGGAGTCCAATTTATAGATTTTTTAAAATAGCTGTTACATAGTGTATTCTCTCTAGGAAATTTTTGCCTACCTAGGGATGATAAAGATATTCTCCTGTTTATATTTTAGAATTAGAGTTCTCACTTGCATATTTAGTCTGTGATCCGTCTTGAATTAATTTTTATGTATGGTGTGAGGTACGGGTCTGTTAAATACTTTTCTTTCCCCTCCTGATTTACTTTTTGACCTTTGGGAAAGAATCATTTGATTGTATGGGTTGAATATCCCTTATTCAAAATGATTAGGACTAGAAGTGTTTTGAGTTTGCATATATTCATTTATTTGGATTTTGGAACATTTCCATTATGCATATCAGTTGAGCATTGCAGATCTGAAAACCTGACACTCAAAATGTTCCAATGAGCATTTCCTTTGAGCATCGTGTTGGTGCTCCTAAAGTTTCACATTTTGGAGCATTTTGGATTTGGGGTTTTTTTGATTGGGGTACTCAGCCTGTATATGTGTGTGGATCTATTTCTGGAATCTCTTCTGTGTTGCCTTTAGGCCAGGAACTCTTGGTCATTTTCACTATAGTTAAGGGGTAAGGCTTGAAATCTGATTAAATAATTCCTCCAAACTTGTTTTTCTTCACAATTGTTGTAGCTATTCTGGATCTATTGCGTTTCCAAGTACATAAAATGATAAATATAAACAACTCATCAATTTCTGCTAGAAAGTCCCTTCAAATTTTTTATTGTGGTTGCTCTGAATCTAAAGTATGTTATGTTCTTTGATGCCATTATAAATGGTTGTGTAAAATTTTCTTTCCCTGGAATGGTGGGAAGTGACTGCCGTTGAGTGTGGTGTTGCTTTCTGGGGTGGTGAAAGTGTTCTAAGCCGTGGTGATGGTTGCAAAACTCCAAATATGCTAAGAGACAGAATGTCTGGGGACTTAGTTCTCATATCTGTAAAACTAAGCAGTTGAATTCACTCAATGTGTCCAGAACATGTTGAGAGTTACATGAGCTTCTCTAAATACGCACTTACTAAAACATGTTTCTGAACAAAAGCTATGTGCACCACTGGGTTAAGCAGCTTTCTTTGCTAAAGGTCCTCCTAGATCTTTTAGTGCGTGTCATGCTGTGTGGTTCTCCATCTGTGGGGCTGCTGCTTGGTTTTTGCATTTCTCTGGAATAGAACCTTATGTGAATCTGTGGTTTAGGGAGTACCTAGAACCAGAAGGAGGGCATGAAGCAGCATACACATTTCTTTTCTTCTGTCTCTCTCTCTCTCTCTCTCTCGTTCTTTTTTTTGGAGACAGAGTCTCACTGTGTTGCCCAAGCTGAAGTGCAGTGGCATGATCTGGGCTCACTGCAACTTTCACCTCCTGGGTTCAAGCGATTCTCGTGCCTCAGACAGCTGTCTGGCGTAGCTGGGATTGCAGGCATGTGCCACCACACCTGGCTAATTTTGTAGTTTTAGTAGAGACTGGGTTTCACCATGTTGCTCAGGCTGGTCTCAAACTCCTGGCCTCACGTGATCTGTCTGCCTTGGCCTCCCAAAGTGCTGGAACTATAGGGATGAGCCACTGTACCCAGCTAATTTTTGTATTTTTAGTAGAGACGGGGTTTTACCATGTTGCCCAGGCTGGTCTCAAACCCCTGGCCTCAAGTGATCTGTCCATCTTGGCCTCCCAAAGTGCTGCGATTGCAGGTATGAGCCACCGTGCCCAGCCCACATTTTCCGGACTGTTGACTAGTATGGTGGCAGGTGGGCCCGTGGGCCATCGACCACAGTACACAAGCAGCTTTCCTTTATGAAAGTAGGCGTGACCAAGCTTTGTCATCTGGCACCAGAAAGAGGCTGAGGGTGATGAGAACGTGGTATCTTTCCAGGACTGTGCTGCTACACTCCTGCCCGGTGTCACCTGACAGGGTTGGGTCATGCAGCTGGTCGGCAGCAGATGCGGGCAGGGGCCGCGTGCTCAGGGCCAAGGCCAACCTGCCAGGCTGGGAGCCAGCTGGAGGGTTGCTGCCTAAACAGGAATCTTTAGGCCCCATCTCAAAATGACAGTCCATCAGCACAGCATAAAAAAATGTCAGAAGTAAAATGTTTGTGCTTGCAAGACCTGTGTGGGAGTCCCTGGCCTGCCTCCTCCCTCCTGCCATGACCCACGTTCCTGAGACCCCTGCCCAGGCATCAGTTCAGTGCCCTGGGGGTGCATGGGTGGCTGAGGCAGACACAGCTCCTGTCCCCAGTGGGGAGGTTGACAGTGCTCATGGTCAGCACCGCTCCGAGTGGACAGGGAGATGGAGGTAGGACCCTGAGTCCAGCGTAAGTCGGGTCCAGGGAGGAACTCCAAGCTGCCGCTCATTTCTCTTACCTGTGTCTCTTACCACACTGCAGTCTCTGTGAGAGCAAGGATGGTGTCTGAGTCGTTGTCCAAAACCTGGTCCAATGCCCTGGGTAGATGTTTAATGAGTCCAACACGGAGGCTTTGTCCAAGGCCATGAGAAAAATGCCCATGCCTCTCAGTCACCTCCGTGCGGTTCTGACAGCTTCATGGGGAAGCAGCTCCAGTGTCCTCAGGCTCTGCAGTACAGTCGGGCCCTTTCCTGCGGCTGCCAGGGTGGGGTTCCTGCAAGCAAGGGCCCTCCTCAGGAGCCCTCCCGTACAGCTGTGGGCACCGAGCTGGCTGCACGACACAGTCAGTCTTGAGCCAGCCCCCAAAGCATGGGAGCAAGCCCGCACCACCTAAGCCTTGCAGAGGTCATGCAGACGCTGCCTCCATGCTCTGTGCTGAGAAGCATGCGTGGGCTTCAAGGAGGAGGTGGGCTCCTCTCCCTTCCCTGCCCCTGTTCCTCCTTGTTCGTCTTGAGCTCTGTCAAGTGGCCCCAGAAGAACCTGCAGATGCGATTGCCCTATGCCTGTGGAGTGGGGGCGAGGCAGCATGGCTGTGTCTCACTCGGCCTCCCACCTGGAGCTCTGTGACTCTGGGCACGAGCCATCCACAGGAGGGCAGGTGATCCAGCCTCTTTGAAAGGCAGCCTGGTGTGTGTATTAAAGCAGAAACATCATCTGCCCTCCGACCCACCACTTCTTCTTCTCAGTCTTTATAACTCAAGGAGATGGATAGGATGACTACTCTGAAATTGAAAAAACCCAACAACAAAAGACACCATCTAAAGATCAGCAGGAAGTGGCGGGTTAGAGGAGCGGAGCTCCCAGGCTGACCTCTAAGCCCCGAGCGTGTTAAGGCGGTAAGCGCTGAGGTGCAGGAGGACTGTCTGTACTTCTCCACTTGGTGGCTACATTATATACAGTTAAGGGAAGATCTCAGAGACACAGCAAACCTTGCAAGTGTGGGTTTGATGCCATGTGTATAAAAAATAATAAAACAGTGTATTTGCAGATACCTGTGTGTTTGTGTCTACGTGACCGTAGGCTTGAAAAGGATAAAGTTATTTCTTAGAAGGGGATTCAGATGAGTGGGTAGTGTAAACAGACTTTTAGGTTTTTTTTTTTTTTTTTAATTTTTGAAACAAGGTCTCGCTCTGTTTCTCAGGCTGGCGCAGTCATGGCTCACTGCAGCCTTGACCTCCCGGGCTCAAGCTATCCTCCCACCTCAGTCTCCCAAGTAGCGGGACCACAGGCACGTACCACCACACTCCACTAATTTTTAAATATTTTGTAGAGATGGGGTCTGTCTGTGTTACCCAGTCTGGGACTTCTAGCTTTATCAGTTTGTGAAACTTAACAATGAGAACATATTAAGGCAAAAGCTGTGTGATGAGAAGTTAATGAAAGAGGGAAGCTCTCAGAATCATGTCCAAAGGGCAGACAAGTGAACGGGCATGCCCTTGCTTCTCTGCCTCAGCAAGTGTGCTCCAGCTTCTGCAAGGTGGCCCTGGCCCTGTGTAGGGTGCTGCTTGGCACTGCCCCTGCCCTGGGTGGTGACCGGGGAGGGAGCTGGCCCCGCTCAGGTACTTGGCAGAGCGAGTGCTAACAACTTGACCGCTGGCAGACGGGAGGTGTGCAGATGGGCTTCTGGCTCTACCTTTTTGGGAGGTCAGTGGCCAACCTGAGACCTGGGTGGCCAGCAGAGCTGGCTGTCTGCAAGCAGGCTTACTCGCTTGCTTTCCAGTGCCCGCACTGGATCGAAACCAAGAGCCAGACTCAGGGACTCTGGGAGCAGCATCCAGGGTGGCTCCTGGGGCTGGCCGGGGAGTTAATGCCTCACGGGTACAGTTTCATTTCAGGGAAATGAAAAATGTTTGTGAACAGAGGGTGGTGATTGTCGCATGACAGCATGGACATGCTTAATGCCACTGAACCGAACGCTTTGTTGAAATGGTCAATCTATGTTATCTGTATTTTATCACAGTTTTACAAAGAAAGAAAATTCACTAGCAAGTACATGGGAGTCATCTGTGTTTGTGGAGGGAAGGGCCCCCCGTGTTAGAACTAGGCAGTGAGGTCCCATCCTGGTGCCACAGCCACGAGGTCCACTTCCTCTGCTTTACACAACATCGGCCCCCTCTGCACCCTCAGCAGTGGGCCCTGAGGCAGTGGGGCCGCGGGCAGATAGCCGGGAATGCTGTCTCTGGGTGGTGGAGGCCTGAGTGCTGGCCAGGGTTGTCAGCCGGCAGACCCCACTGGTATGCACAGCAGCCACCTGGGCCACTGCCTGGTTGGCATGACCGAACAGCCTCCCTCTTGAGAGAGATCTGCCTATCCCAAGCTGCATGCTGTGCTAGATGTACAGGATGAGCTGGACCTGACCCCTTCTCCAGGGGCCTGCAGGACAGTCAGTGAATGGAATCATCACGCCGAGCACTGGATGGGGCTGGGGACAGGAGCGTGCATCCAGAAGAAGAGTGTTTCCAGTAGCTGCGCAGTTGTATTTCCTTGAATCCTGGGTATGTGGTTGCCTGACAAAAGTCACTGAGAAGCGTGTCCTGCCCTCCCTCTCCTGCCGCCCCCATCCTGGGCCTGTTTCTGGGCTCTGGGTTTCAAGAATACCTGCCAGCCTCTGTCCTTCAGATTCCTGCTTATATTTTAGGATGAGTTTGTTAAATGCTATCAAAAATACATCCCTCTCTGGACTTTTACTGAAATTAAAAGGATGGATTTGTTTGAGGAAAATATTCTGATCCAGAAACATGATATATCTCTTTCCTGATTTTTATTTATTTTTTTTTTTTTTATGTCTTTTCATGTTTCCAACTCTCAAAGAAAAGCTTTGTGAATATAGGTTTGGACTTGGAGCCCCAAGGCCTCCCTCCCTCCTTCCCTGCGCATGTGGCTCTGGAAGGACCCCCGAGCCCCTGCTGCAGCTGCTGCTCACCAGTTGCGGGGCAGACAGATGGGGGTCAAGGCCGGGGTCTTTCCTTTTAGAAACTGGAAGGAGGAGGGTGGCCACCGATTCTGGAGTAGACAGTCAATGACGTGTTGCCACTATGTTACGTTCTACAGTTAAATAACTGCTTCCAAACACGGTGGTCCTGTGTCACCAAGTCCGTAGGGAATTCCTCTGCTGTGATATGCAACTTAGAGTGGCCACGAGATTGTCTCATAGGAATAAAAAGTGGGGTGGGGGACTGCCAGTATACTGCCAGGGACCAAATCTTTGTGGGAATGTGGATTTTACAGACAGGGAGAGGACAGGGAAGCCGTTGGGAGGTGGGGGGACCCATCTCTGCAGGAGGTGGTGCCTATAGCCTCATCGCTGAGATGTTTGTTGGATGTCCGACTCCTCCGCTCCGGCCTCCTCTTTCCCTGAGATCACAGGAGTGAAGAAAGGGGCGGAGGCGGCCCTCACCCTGTGAGAGGCCTGCAGCTCTCCGCAGACCAGGAGACTGCGCTCTGGCTTTCTGAAGCTTCCTTTTTCTCTGTAGCCTCTTCTGGATTTTCAACTACAGTCCTAATGTCCACCAGTAATGACAGCTTTTCTCTTTGTTACAATCCTTTTCTTACCCTGTGGTGGTAACTGTGACCTGCTGTGCAGCATTGAACAGAAGCTGTGATGTGGGCGTCTTCGTCACTTTGCAAACCTCAGGGAAAGTTGGTTTGCTATAGACCGAGAAGGTTATCTGTGCAGACTTCCCCTACCAGATTAAGATGTTTCCTTCTATCCCTACTTTTCTAATTAAAAAAAAAACAAAAACATGAGCACCAGGCAGGGTGGCTCACAGCTGTAATCCCGGCACTGAGAGGCTAAGATGAGAGGATTGCCTGAGCCCCGTTCGTCACCAACCCAGGCAGCATGGCAAAGCTTCATCTCTACAAACAGCAAATAATTACCCATCGTGGTGGCATGTGCCCAGAGTCACAGCTGTCGTGGACCGTCCGGGACGGGTAGGCCCGGGGGTCTCTCGACCTGCAAGAGGGTCCCAATACCTGGAAGAGGGAGTGCGCCTGGGAAATTAATAAAGACAGAGAGAGAGAAAGCGAGGCATCTGGAGGGCTGATAGGCTGTGCCTAAACAGCAAATTTTATTTTTCAAAGGCCAGGAATAAATACACTTTCTTGGCTTTGGTTTAGGGCATAGCAAGAGGAATGCAAATGTATGCCTCACATGGCCTATACAATAGAGAAGTCAGATATGCAATCAATGGTTGTAAAAAGTAACAAAATTTTCTACAATCACAAAGTTTGTTTTCAAACATTATTCACAAAGCTTGTTTATATCCAAACATTATTCACAAAGCTTGTTTATATCCAAACATTATTCCTCCTGGCTGCAGGTATCTCTGGTTTGACCTTGTTTTAGAACTGAGATGTGAAAAGGTTTTTTTGGTTTTGCTCATCAGAATATCTTTTAATCAGATTCTCCTTTGTCTACTCCTGACTCAACTTAACTCAACTTCCCCATTCAGGCATCTCTGAGTCAGGAATCAAAGCCATCCCTTATGGTGGCATTATCTAGGGTACAAGGCAGTCTGGTAAGTAAAGGTTAAAACTTATTCTTAAAGTCATAAAAAGGTTAAAAGCAGGAACTGGTTGCCGGCAGGGGGTTACTCGGTCTAGCAGCAATGCATAGTTTTAGGCCCAAAACGATATTGTGGTTGATATTAGAAACTGATCATTCATCTTTCAGTTCCTATATTTCCGGATAGCTCGACTGCCTCCAGTAGGAAACTGTGTTTGGGATCAAACTCACCGTATAGTGAGACTCACGCCTTTTAGGGGTCTCACACGGGAATGTTCCCCACAACAGCCACTTGGGTGGCTGGGTGGGAGGATCCTCGAGCCCAGGAATTCAAGTTTGCAGTGAACTATGATTGCACCACTGTACTCCAGCCTGTGAGACAGAGTAAGACTCTGTTTCCAAAAAACTATGAATGGATGTTGAATTTTATTAAATGCTTTTCTACATCTTTGAAATTCTCATAGTTTTTGTTTTTGAGATGCAGTCTTGCTCTGTCACCCAGGCGGGGGTACAGTGGCAGTCTCAGCTCACTGCAACCTCTGCCTCCCAGGTTCAAGGGATTTTCATGCCTCAGCCTCCCAAGTAGCTGGGATTACAGATGTGTGCCACCACACCCAGCTAATTTTTTTATAGTTTTAGTAGAGACGGGGTTTCGTCATATTAGCTAGGCTGGTCTTGAACTCCTGACCTCAAGTGATCTGCCCACCTCGGTCTCCCAAAGCGTAGGTATGACAGGTGTGAGCCACTACACCTAGCTGAGATTGTCATAATTTTTTTAAAAATATGTTACATTGATTTTGTACAAATATCAACTGTATCAAGATATAATTTACGTGCCGGGCGCGGTGGCTCAAGCCTGTAATCCCAGCACTTTGGGAGGCCGAGGCGGGTGGATCCCGAGGTCGAGAGATCGAGACCATCCTGGTCAACATGGTGAAACCCCATCTCTACTAAAAATACAAAAAATTAGCTGGGCATGGTGGCACGTGCCTGTCATCCCAGCTACTCAGGAGGCTGAGGCAGGAGAATTGCTTGAACCCAGGAGGCGGAGGTTGCGGTGAGCCGAGATCGCGCCATTGCACTCCAGCCTGGGTAACAAGAGCGAAACTCCATCTCAAAAAAAAAAAAAAAAAAAAGAAAAAAAAGATATAATTTATGTACAACAAAGTGCACGTTTCTGAAGTACAGTGTTCCTCCTCTTGTGCTTCGCTTCATTGCCCTTTGCAGGTATGGTTTGTTACTGTTTAACAGATTAAAGATTCGTGGCAGCCCTGTGCCAAGCAAGCCTCTCACTGCCCTTCTTCCAGTAGCATGCTCTCCCTTCGCGTCTGTTTCAGCATTTTTGGCAATAAAGTATTTTTTAATCCAAGTATGTACTTTTTTTTTTTTTTGGACACAATGCTCTTGGACATTGACTAGACTGCAGTACGGTGGAAACAATGTTTCCGTGTGCTGGGAACAAACACCTTGTGCCACTGGCTTTATTGCAACTTTTCCTCCATTGTGCTGTTCTGGAACCTAGCCCACGATATCTCCTCGGCATGCCTTCCTATGGGCCTATGGTCTTTAAAAAATATACGCTCCGGTTAGAGCCGCCACAATCAATAGGACACACTAACAACCTCGAAGCACCTGCCCCTTTCGTTAAGCTCCCCTGTCCCAAAGCAAACACAGATCTGCTTTCTGTCAACATAGACTGCTTTTGCCTGTTAGAGAGTTTCCTGTACGTGGAATCGTTATCATCGTATACCTGTTCCTCCTTGTGTCTGGCTTCGTTCCGCAAGCGCGTTTCTGAGACGCCTGTCACGTCGCATGTAGCAGTGATTCAAGCATTGTGCGTGTGTAGGCGTAGCGTCCAGTGTTTGTCCAGTCACTGGTAGACCGACATTTACTTGAATTGCTTCCAGTTTGGAGCTGTTATGCACAGTTGTATGCAAATGTCTGCGTGGATATGTGTTTTCATTTTTCTTGTGTCAGACATTGCTAGACAGGGTGGTAAATACCCATTGACCTTTGTAAAAAAAAAAAAGAAAAAAAACTGCCACACTTTTTTCCCAAAGTGGTTGTATCAGCCTCATGGAAGAGAGCACTTCCCTCTGCCTTCACCAGCTCTTGGTATTGCTACCCTTTCCGATTTTAGCCTTTCTGGTGGGTGTGCCTGGCTTCATTTCCACTTCCCTACAGCCTGGCGATAAACATCCTTTAATGTGCTCACCAGCCATTGTGTATCCTCTTCTGCCATGTGTCTGGTTGAATCTTTTGCTCATTTAAGTTGGATTATCTGTCTTACTGAGTTGTAAAAATTTTCTTCAATATATTATGTGTACAAGCTCGTTGTTAGAAATGTGTCTGTGTAATTGTGGAGTATTTCCTCCCAGTCGATTGCTCGTCTTTTCATTTTGGTTTATTTGTTTTTGAGACAGAGTCTCGCTCTGTCTTGCCTAGACTGCAGTGCGGTGGCGCGATCTCGCCTCACTGCAGCCTCCGCCTCCTGGGTTCAAACAATTCTCCTGCCTCAGTCTCCCAAGTAGCTGGAATTGCAGGTGCCTGCCACCACGCCCAGCTAAATTTTTTGTATTTTTATTAGAGATGGGTTTTCACCAGATTGGCCAGGCTGGTCTCAAACTCCTGACCTCAGGTGATCCATCTGTCTCCCAAAGTGCTGAGATTATAGGTGTGAGCCACTGTGCCTGGTCTTGTCTTTTTGTTTTTATGACTGTATCTCTTTTTTTTTTTTTTTTAAAGAGATGGGTAAAAGTTTTTGTTTGTTTGTTTTGTTTTGTTTTTGGTGAGACAGAGTCTTGCTCTGTTGCCAGGCTGGAGTGCAGTGGCACGATCTCGACTCACTGCAACCACCATCTCCCAGATTCAGGCGATTCTCCTGCCTCATCCTTGTGAGTAGCTGGGACTACCAGTGTGTGCCACCACACCGGGCAAATTTTTGTATTTTTAGTAGAGATGGGATTTTGCCATGTTGGCAAGGATGGTCTCCATCACTTGACCTCGTGACCTGCCTGCCTCAGCCTCCCAAAGTCCTGGGATTACAGGTGTGAGCCACCGCACCCGGCCACAGTTTTTAATTTTAATGAAGCCGGGTTTATGAATTTTTCCTTTAAGGACAAAGTTTTTAGAAATTTTTGTCTATCCCATTGTTTATGAACATTTTTCTCTTATGTTTTCTTCTAGGCATTTTTCAGTTATGGTCTTTAGGTTTATAACCTGTTTTATGTTAATTAATTTTATGATGTTAAATGCAGTCTTTTGTTTCTGGTATCGACGGAACTTTGACTAGGTGATTTATTTTTAAACATGTTGCTAGATTCACTGTGTTAATGTCTTGTTCCTATCTCTGTTTATAGGTGATCAGTCCATGATTTCACTTAGTACGCTTCCTGTCCAGTTTCAACAGAAAGGTTTTGCTAGCCTCATAAAATGAGTCGGCGTGTGTGCCCTCTTACTCTGCTCAGGTCAAGTTTGAATTAAGTGGGAATGATTTGTTCTTTGAATGTGAGTAGAACCCACCTCCCCTCCAGTGGAGCCATCTGCACCTCAAATTGACGGTGATGTCCTGGCTAGGGAGATGTGGCTCTCTGAAGGTTGGGGACCCTTTGTAATCGTTTGGAGAGAGCGCAGAGGAGTGAGCTGGCCTCTTGTGAGAGCGGCAGGGCACACCTTGTCTTGGGCAGCCCAGAGCAGGTTGGGGAGGTGCCGGGTGAGATTATACTCTGGCTACCAGGTGGGCATGGCAGGGATGGATGCTGGGGCCATGCGGACTGCCCTCGAGGCTGTGCCCTGCCCAGGCTGGGTCTCCCAGCACTGTCAGAGGTGGTTGCAGCTTGATGGAGCCCTCAAATATGTTGCTGAGAGGCTCTGGGTGTCTGCCATGGGCACTCCCCAGACTGCAGGTGTGGAGGGCAGGGTAGCCGGATCCCTGCGGCTGCTGGAGGTGGACCAAGCAAAGCCAGTCTGAGCGAGGAAAGCCCTCCAGGCCAGCTTGCCTCGTCTTTGGGGAAAGGAATGGAAGCACTTGGCAGATTCCTGCTCCCTGAGAGATGACTGAGGCTCTGCTCAGGAGAAGGACCCTTCCAGCTACGCAGAGCTCTGATCACCCCTCCCCGTGGAGGTCTGTCGGCTACTTCCCCTGCTGGTCGACTTGCCTCTCCTTCTTTACCACATCCCCTGAGCTGGCATTTCCTAGTGAAAGCATCCCGTGGGCCTCTGCGTGCTTCCCTCATGTGGGCCTTTGCGGGCAGCCAGGGACCCCGGCTCTTCACATTTGCGCTTTATCAGGCATGGGTGCGAAGGCCAGGCATTTAGTGAGTGGAGCTGAAATGCCTCAGAACCCCCCTGAGCTGGGCACAGTGACTCATGCCTGTACTCCCAGCACTTTGGGAGGCAAAGGCAGGAGGATTACCTGAGCCCAGGAGTTTGAGACCAGCCTGAGCGACATAAGGGAGGCCTCCTCTCTACAAAAAAATTTTAAAAATTAGCTGGACAGCATGGCCTGGGCATGTAGTTCTGGCTACTTGGGAGGCTGCGATGGGAGGATTGCTTCTGCCTGGAAGGTTGAGGCTGCAGTAAGAAGTGATCACGACACTGTACTCCAGTGATAGAGCGAGACCCTGTCTCTAATAAAACAACCACCTGAAATGCGGGAAGAGTGCTATGCCAAGCTGGTACCTCTTTGGAGCAGAGCCCAAGGCCAGCAGGAGGTTTGCAGAATGTTTCTGGGGCCTCTCTTTCATGGTGTGGAAGTGGGGATTAGGAGTCCTGGGCCCCCAACACTAAAGCCCCAGTCCCTCCCAGCAGCAAGCATCTGCTTCATAGCTCTTCTCGTCAGTGTCTCTGAGGAGCTCCAGAGGTTCTGGAAGTATCCACCATCTGCTGTATGTGGTGTATAAAGTGCCCGGTGCATACCAAGTTCTCCTGTGTTTGACTAAATGCATGAGCACAAACTCACTCATGGGCCTAGTTTGCTGCTTTATAGAAGTTTGAAGTCATGTTGCCCAAAGGAGACACAGGTCTTACAAAATTGCTTAAAAGATAGCATTAGAGGCCAAGGTGGGTGGATCATGACGTCAAGAAATCAAAACCATCCTGGTCAACTTGGTGAAACCCCGTCTCTACTAAAAATACAAAAATTAGCTGGGCAAGGTGGTGTGCATCTGTAGTCCTGGCTATTCGGGAGGCTGAGGCTGGAGAATCGCTTGATCCCGGGAGTCAGAGGTTGCAGTGAGCCAAGATTATACCATCGCATTCCAGCCTGGGCAATAAGAGCAAGACTCCATTTCAAAAAAAAATAGCGTAAGAAAAATGTCGTCTTTGTATGCCTATTGACGTTTTGCCTGACTTTTGTCTTTGTTTCAGGGAAATCGTGGAACACATGGTCCAGCACTTTAAAACCCAGATCTTTGGGGATCGGAAGCCCGTGTTTGATGGCAGGAAGAATCTGTACACAGCCATGCCCCTTCCGATCGGGAGGGACAAGGTAAGTTCCCTGGGGTGCCGTAGGTGGAGTCACGTGCAGTGACGTGCTATAAAGTCCACGCTTGTTCTCCTACACAAAACTATTCCCCTGAGGAGGAGAGAGCAGCTCGTTGCCACGCGCTTCGTCCTGAGATCCATAAAAACTACCTTCTGTGTATTGTGGCTTTCGGTGATAGGGATTAACTTGTCTAGATCCAGACACAGATTGAGAACTTGAAACCACCAGCCTTCGAGTACAACGTACACACACAAAACACAAGCCACAAACCACCACCAGACAAGAGCCGAGAGTAAGCACCAGTATTATAAAGACCTACGGAGGCTGAGGCAGGAGGGCGACTGAAGCCCAGGAGGTAGAGGCTGAAGTGAGCTATCTCAGTGCACCACAAATTCCATCCTGGGCGACAGAGTGAGACTGTATCTCCACAAAAAGACCTATGGAAAAGTAAGTTCATATGGGGGGGTGTGAGAGACAGCCATGGCAGTGAGACACAGTTAACA
Organism: Saimiri boliviensis; assembly: GCF_048565385.1. Classification (NCBI taxonomy): domain Eukaryota; kingdom Metazoa; phylum Chordata; class Mammalia; order Primates; family Cebidae; genus Saimiri; species Saimiri boliviensis. The sequence goes on along the minus strand of NC_133463.1, from coordinate 88,439,619 downwards.
GTCTTCTGAAGCCAGTGATTCATCTGAAATTAGAATAATGGGGATGAGTCAAACCCGGGAGTAGCGGTTATATTCAAGTGTCACCTTCTCTTATTACCTTTATCCTTATCATGCATGGCTTTATTTAAAAAGTAATACAATTTCTGCCCAGGAGTTGTGACTTCTTGGGAACATCTTTCAACAAATGTGCTGCTCCAGAGTGATACAGGTGTTGTTTGTAAGTAGAAGAACAGAAACCTGGCTCAGAAATAATCTTGACACAGACTTTAAGAGGCACACACATCAGAAACCAGGAATTTAACGACTGTGAGAACGAAAGGCTGACTCTCTCTGGGACAGCGTACACAGTTTGCGTTATAAACCCCAAGTTCCTTAAAGGAAGCCAGCTCAGCATGCAAAGGGTCTCAAGTTGCTGGCACGGATGTCTATTTTTGTGGGAGGGCAAGGGGCCAGTCAGCAGCCCTCTCTGCATTCAGTCTTCTTTCTTTTGAGACAGGGTCTCACTCCGTTGCCCAGGCTGGAGTGCAATGGTGCAGTCATGGCTCGCTACAGCCTTCAATTCCCAGGCTCAAGCAATCCTCCCACCTCAGCCTCCAGAGTAGCTGTTTTTTCATTTTGACGATAATCTTGAGTAAGCTCCTTTCAGCCTTTCTGGATGCTCCACGGGGCGCCGCAGGCTCAGCACCCAGTGGTGCTCCTCTGCGTTCTCATGCTCTGGCACGGGGAGAATGTGCTGTGACTGAGCAGAGGCCAAGTGACGACACAGGACTCTGCATAAAGCGACCTCACGTATCCAAGAGGGGGCGGCGGTCTGTGCAGTGTCACTGCCAGCCCAGGGTGACAGACGTTGGTCTTCCCAGTGGGAGCAGGTCCTAGGACCAAACATCAGTCCAGCATGATCACCCCTTGCAAACTAACGTGCTGTGGCTTTGAAAGGTAGTCATTTAAATGTTTTGTGCTGAATTTGCATTGTTTTTACTTAAAGTTTTGTAAGAAAGAAAAGCATAAGGAGTTTGTGCTCAGTTTTTTCTGCAGGTATTTATATTTACACACAGGGCGGGCATCAGGGTAGTTTTTCTGAAAAGGGGCCGAGGGAGTCTACATGGTATCTAATATTTACATTTGAGGCCTGTCATCCTGGAAATCACCTGCACACACACTCTGGGTTAAACACAGCTATGGGTGTGAGGCCTGCCCTGGCCCTTCCTGTGGCAGGACCTGAGGCACCTCACCCAGCCAAGCCTCACTTGCCTCACCTGTAAAATGGAGAGGTGGCAACAAAAACTACCTCCCAGGGGCTTCGTGAGAGTTCAGTGAGCATGTACACCCCAAGAAGAGCTTCCAGCCTGGGGCCTGTACCCCATGGCCCCGGGTGGTGCATCTCCCACCAGTTCTAGCCAGTGCCCATGCTGCTAGCCCCACGCCACACGTTGAGTAGTGAGGGTTTAAAATTCTTTGTTTAAGGCTAGATGCAGTGGCTTACGCCTGTAATCCCAGCACTTTGGGAGGCCAGGAGTTCGAGACCAGCCTGGCCAACATGGCTAAATCTCATCTCTACTGAAAATACAAAAAAAAAAAAAAAGTTAAGCATGGTAGCACACACCTGTAATCTCAGCTACTTGGGAGACTGAAGCATTAGAATCACTTGAACCCAGAAGGCAGAGATTGCAGTGAGCCAAGATTGCGCCACTGCACTACAACCTGGGTGACAGAGTGAGACTCTGTCTAAAAGTAAAAAATTTAAATGAAGCTTAAATCACAGAACTGCTGATTTCTGGCCCTGGTCTGTCAGCCTTGCCAATGGTCAGAGTGTTTTTCTGGGGTGCTCACGAGAGTCCTCATACGTGCAGCGCTACACCCAGTGGGCGTTCATTCCCTCTTAAGTTTCATCTCAACCATTCTCGTCTCTTTGTCAGATGAGAAGCTTAGGTCAACCAGGGACAATAACTCACACCTGTAATCCCAGCACTTTCAGCAGCTGAGGCAGGAAGATCACCTGAGGTCAGGAGTTCGAAACCAGCCTGGCCAACATGGTGAAACCCCATCTCTACTACAAATGCAAAATTAGCCAGGCATGGTGGCATATGCCTGCAATCCCAGCTACTTGGGAGGCCAAGGCAGGAGAATTGCTTGAACCCGGGAGGCAGAGGTTGCAGTTAGCTGAGATCGTGCCATTGCACTCCAGCCTGGGCAACAAGTGTGAAACTCTGTCTCAAAAAGAAAGAAAGAAAGAAAGAAAGGTACAAAAAAGAAAAGAAAAGCTCAGGTTCCAGAGAACATAGAGAACCTACTTGAAGCCACTGTGTTCGGTCAGCATGGGGGTTCCCTGGTTGCAGACCATGCTCCTTCCACTAGTCTTGGGGGTTCTGTAGGACTCTGCAGGTACAGAAATTAACCCCTGCAATGCGATAGCCTGCATAATGAGGTGTCCCCACGCCCACCTTCTCGCATTATGTCCCAGTGTCGTCCTTGGGTTTTCTCTTTTTTCTGCGAAGTACCTTTTCATGCCTCCCCTGTGGTGAGAGCGGAATGGTTCTGGTGCTCCATTACCCTGGGGCTCTCAGGACTCTGGCAGCTCCGCCAGGTCTCTGTGCAGAGGGCCTGTGCCACATCGCCCTTACACGTGGAGCCCCCTGCTCCCCTCCTGCAGTGTCAGCCTGCCTGCCTTCATCCCACCCCTGTGTGGGAAAGAGACGAGGTCTCCCAGGCCTGGGAGACACAGACCACCCGGCCTCACTCCCTCACCTTAAGGAACTGGAGATGGAGACCCAGGAAGCAATACAACTTGATGAACATTTTAGGTTATAGTCCTGGGTCCTTTTTTGAAGGCATGACGTGTGTTGTGTATTCTTCTGAGCCCTGGGTCCAGCTCCATCCTCCCCTTGTCGGGGCCCATGGAAGGTCTGAGCTCCCTGGAGCGTCTCCGCTCAGTTGAGTAGAATATTCGGACAGGTGGCCAGAAGGAGCACTGATTAGGATCCTATGGAGACTGCTGTCAACTCCCCAAATAACCAAAGACAAGTGACATTGGCCCAGAAGGATTCAGCTGGTGGGAGATGAACCTGAGAGTGTATCACTGCATCTCATTGAATGACCTCATTGAATGTCTGGTTGACATGGTCTGGGAGGGGTGGTGGAGAGCACAGGAGTCTCCTTCCCAGAAGGAAGCTAGGGCAGACCCACAGCTCAGATTGATAGCAGACCCTTCCTGAAGGCTGAAGGAGGTGGTAGCTCAGTGCTCCTGCCTGTCCACCTCTGTGCCTAGCTCATCCATGCTGTGACCACAGGAGTGCCTGGCATGGGGGTACCTGGCATGGGGGTGTCTGGCAGCAAGGGAAACTAAGGGCTCCCAAGGCAATGAAACTTCTGCACCTGAAGGCTCAGGGAGGGAAGGCAGAGGGGGAGGAGAAGCCTAGAGAGCCTTAGGCAGCATGCGGCAGGGGACCTGCTCAGCCTGGGCCCGGCACAAGCGTCTTTGGGGCTGACCTGCCTTCTCTTGGAGCTGAGGGCCCCTCCAGCCAGCCAGGTGCCTTGACCCCAGCCCAGCCCAGTGCAAGGTGGTCAAGAAGTGCTGCCGAGCCCTGACTGGCCGCCACTCCCTGTACCTGCTGTGTCCCCCACCGGCTGACTTTGAATTCCCCCTACACTTTGCAGATGTGCTGAGGGGGGCTGGTTTTGGTGCCGAAGTCTTTTGGGACAGTGATTTGCCTTTTGAGAGCTGCTGCTCTTCAGAGTCCCAGGATGCCTTTAGACGTCAGTTCCTGGCACATTTCAACACGACGTGAGCTGCACGGTCCTTCTGGGAGAGGCCCGTGACAGCCCTGGCTGGCAGACACAGTGGGTGTGGCCACTCTTCCTGCCGCTCCAGGGAGGCCATGTCCAGGTCGGGATCCTCGTGGCCAGCCAGACATACCACGCCTGCAGTGCCTGCCTCTCCCGCTCCTTGGCGGCAAAGGACAGGGAGACTGGGGGCTCAGCCGGGGCCACAGCCCAACTTAGCGCAGGAAAAACCTTTTGAAAGGCCGCTGCTGGAGTGCAGTGGCACGATGTCGGCTCACCGCAACCTCTGTCTCCTGGGCTGAAATGAGCCTCCTGCCTCAGCCTCCTGACTAGCTGGGGCTACAGAAGCATGCCACCATGCCCAGCTAATTTTCTTTTTGCAGGGACAGGCTTTTGCCGCATTGCCCAGGCTGGTCTCCGACTCCTGAGCTCAAGCGATCCATCTGCCTTGTCCTCCCGCAGTGCTGGGATCACAGGCGTCAGCCCCGGCAGCCGGCCGCTTTGCATTCTTTAGAGTGCTGTTTTCTCTTTGTCGCTGAGTTGAGTGACAGCACCGAAACGGGGATCTTCCCGTGACCGTCTTCCTTCTCTCACCCTGAGGATTTCTAGACAGGGAGGCCAGCATGCGGTTTGGCTTGTCTGGGGAGATTGGATGTCACAGCTGCTTCGCTGTGTTCCAGGCCCTGGATGGCAGTCCTGGGCTGACATTTTCTATTATCCATGTTCAGAAAATGGCATTTGGGCCACTCCCAGAATTTAGCACTGCGCTGCAATTGACACCAGCGCTCTGTGAGGTGGGCAGGGCTTGTCCCCTTGCGTGCTGGAGGCTGACCGGCCACCTGCCTGAGGTCAGAACACAGGAGGCAGCAGCGCTGGGAGTGAGCTTCAGAGGTTGGGTCATTGGGACTGAGCGTTCCAGCTGTTGGGAGGTGGCCGTGTCTCAGGTGTGGGCCACCTGCTGCTGGCAGCCTGGATGCATGCGAGGGCTGGCCCCCGGAGAGCCGCGTGCCCCCTGCCCTCATGGCGTGATGGCTGTCGTAAGACCTCCACGCGGCCCTAAGCTGCCCCATGCGAGCACCAGCCAGCCACTGCGGACACGGGATGGGCAGACAGTTACAGAGTCCAGGGTAACTCTGCTGTTTTTTTCCTCTGCGAGCCAAGTGGAGGCTGGACTTCAATACATTTACAAATTAGAGTGTATTTTGCTGTGGGAAAATAGACCCCTTGGAATTGCCCCTCAGTTTTGCTTTCAGAGGTTTTTGAAGGGCGGCGTCGACAGGCATCCGATCCGTGCCTGGGCACAGCACTGTAGGCCACACGCGAGTGCTGTTGCCGCATATGTGCTCGGGTCTATAGCACCTCCTGGCCGGGGCATGTGTGAAATACACGTACTCTCCCACTCCCGAGCTCACTCCACCTGCACGCCGTGACCCGAGCGTACCGTTTCTGGACAAGGAGAATGACGCCCTCCAGGCTACTCCTGTTGGGACCAGGTTGCTGCCAGTCTGTACTGGAATCACTCCCCCATCCCCATGCCCAGCCAGGCCCCTGGTCCTGGGTCCACAGAGACTCTGTCTCCTTTTCTGGAGTCGGACGGTTTGATGGGGGCGCCTGCCCCTCTGCTTCCTGCTGCATGGCCTGCGGCGGCTCAGTCAGCCCCTTCAGATCTGTTTCCTTAACTGAAAGTACAGAGAGGCACCAGAAGGGTGGGAACCAGTGGTTGCAGGAATCCCTGCCATGTTGCCAGTGTTATGCCAAGTGTGCACTTTCAGTTACTGTTACTTGTGTATGACTTGCTTAGAATTTTATTATGTAGTACTACTAATGAAAATGAAATATCTATAAAATTGACCTTTGAACAACAGAAAGGTTAGGGGTGCTGTACTAGTCCATGTTCATGCTGCCGATAAAGATATACCCAAGACTGGGCAGTTTACAAAAGAAAGAGGTTTGGTTGGACTCACAGTTCCGCATGGCTGGGGAAGCCTCACAATCATAGCGGACGGCAAAAGGCACTTCTTACATGGTGGCAGCAAGAGAGAATGAGGAAAAGGGAAAAGGGAAGAGCGGAAACCCCTGATAAACCAGTCGGATCACTATCACAAAAACAGCACTGGAAAGACTGGCCCCCATGATTCAGTCATCTCTCCCGGGGTCCCGCCCACAACACGTGGGAATCATAGGAGATAGAATGCAGGTTGAGATTTGGTTGGGGACACAGCTAAACATATCAGGCGCTGACCTCCCATGCAGTCAAAAATGCATATGTAACCTGTTTGGTTTTTTTTGTTGTTGTTGTTTTTAAGCAATTTCTCTGTTGCCCAGGCTGGAGTGCAGTGGCGCAATCACAGCTTACTGCAGCCTTGACTTCCTGGGCTCAAGTGATCCTCCTGTCACAGTCTCCTGAGTAGCTGGGACTGCAGAGAAGGGGTCTCCCTGTATTGCCCAGGCTGGTCTCCAATGCCTGGGCTCAAACCATGCTCCCATCTCGGCCACCCAAAGAGCTGGGATTACAGGCATGAACCACGGCACCTGGCTGTTATAACTTGACTCCCCCAAAGCTACTAATAGCCTGTGGTTCACCAGAAGTCTTAACAATAACGTAAACTGTAAATTAACACATATTTTATATGTTGTATGTATTATATAGTTTATTCTTCTTTTTTTTTTTTTTTGAGATAGAGTCTTACTCTGTTGCCCAGGGCTGGAGTGCAGTAATGCTATCTCAGCTCACTGCAACCTTTGCCTCCCAGGTTCAAATGGTTCTCCTGTTTCAGCCTCCCAAGTAGCTGGGATTACAGGCTTGCACCATCATGACCAGCTCTTTTTTTTTTTTTTTTTTTTTTGAGACAGAGTTTTACTCTTGTCACCCAGGTTACAGTGTAATGGTGCAATCTCAGCTCACTGCAACCTCTGCCTTTCAAGTTTAAGCGATTCTCCTGCACCAGCCTCCTGAGTAGCTGAGGTTACAGGCACATACCACCACGCCTGGCTACTTTTTGTATTTTAGTAGAGACAGAGTTTTACCACATTGGCCAGGCTGGTCTCGAACCCCTGACCTCAGGTGATCCACCTGCCTCAGCCTCCCAAAGGTCTGGGATTACAGGCATGAGCCACGGCACCCGGCTCTATATAGTTTATTCTTATATTCTTAAGCTGGAGAGAAGTTATTTAAGAAATCATAAGGTAAAAAAAATGTTTCCTTTTCATTAAGTGGAAACGGATTTATCATAAAGGCTGTCATCCCCGCCGTCTTCGTGCTGACGAGCAAAAGGAGGAGCCTGGTGTCGCTGTCCCGGGGTAGCAGAGGCTGAAGAAAGTCCACATATAACTACTTGCGTAATTCCAACCCATGTTGTTCACGGGCCCGCTTTGTACATACATTTAAAGAGTGATACGAAACCACATCCTGTACCCCCTACCCAGGCCCGGCTGTTTCCTCCTCCCACCCCGAAATCCCCTGTGGACTGAGCCTTAATTCTGTCCTCCCTGCCACCCCCTCCCCTGTCCTGCTGAGTTGGGTGAAGCTGGCCCTTCCCTCTGTCGGTTTCCCTCGCTGTGCTGCGTCCTCTGTACGTGTGGCTCTGACGTCTGCAAGGAGTTGTGCTGCAGTGCCCTTCTGTGGCTTGCTGGTTTTCTTGGTATTTGATGTTTGAAGTCCATCCGGCTAGAAGGATCCATTTCTTTTTGCCCGCCCTCATCTGTGGCAGATGGTCCTCGGGGCACGGCCAGTTTGGGGCCGTCAGGCACGACTGTGCTCTGAGTGCTCATGGGCACGAGGGCATCTGCCAGAGCTGGCCCAGGCCTGGGTGGAAGGGTGTGTGCTCGGGTGGAACCAGGTGTGCAGGTGACATCCACAGAGTCTGGTTGTTGCTCCTTGAAGTTCAAACAAGGTGTGGCAAGAGGGCCAGTCCCTGGGGTTACAAGGATGAGCAGACGGGAGCTGATCATGGACGTGGTCGGCAGTGGGCGAGCGAACAGATGTGCCCAGTGCCACCAAACAGCACTGGGCCTGGGCGTGCTGGCAAGCTGCAGTTTGTGAAGGAGGGCACTTGGCACCTCAGGTGTGTGGAGCAGAGGCCGCAAGCCCTGAGCAGGGTAGGGGAGGCTGGTGCTAAAGACCTGGGGCCCTGGTGTCATGTGTGGAGGGGGAAGACCTTCGGGGTCCAGATCCCATCTCTGCCCGTTCATGGCTCTGTGATCTTGGGCTGTTTTTTAAATTCTGGGTTTCTGGGTTTCATGTATAAAAAGTGGTGAATCAGCCAGGCACAGTGGCTCACGCTAGTACTCCTAGCACTTTGGAAGGCCAAGATGGGAGGATCCCTTGAGCCCAGGGGTTCAAGACCAGCACAAGCAACACAGTAAAACTGCATCTCTACAAAATTAAAACTTAAAAAATTAGCTGAGCTTGGTGGCGCGCACTGTAGTCCCAGCGACTTGGAAGGCCAAAGTGGAAGGATCACTTGAGCCTAAAAGGTCAAGGCTGAAGTGAGCCAGTATTGTGCCACTGCACGCCAGCCTGGACGACAGTGAGACCCTGTCTCAAAAAAAGTGATGAATGAATTTCCCTTTGCTGGGGTCGTTGGGCACGTGAGGATAAAGTACATACCCTCCGTAACCTGTCACGTCGGTGTTCCTCAGACACTGGGAAGCATTATCAGCCAGTAGTGAAGTTTCTTCACACATCACCCTAGTGGGCTTGTGTGTGTCCACATATTGGGAGGGATGAGGGCCAGATTGCTATTTAACTGCGGGTTCTGAGTAGCAGAGTGGAGTTTGCAGGTGACGGCAGCATGATCTGAGGTCAGGTGTAACACGTGGCTGAGGGGAGGGGCAGTTCAGAGACCGGGGAGGAGAGAGGTAGTGAGTTCATTGTTTGGGTGTGAGACAGGAGGGTATGTTTTCCACCACTGTCATTATACCGGCCCCTGCCACGTGGCTGTGTACATTTAAATTCATCAGAAGTAAGTCAAGTTTCAAATTCAGTTCCTTGGTCATATTTCAAGTGCTCAGTAGCCACAGGTGGCTGGTGGTTGGCGAGAGGGCTGGGTGGAGACCTCCTCACTCAGGAGTGTCTGGAACCCAACATCGGCCGGCTGCGTCCTCCCTGGGACTCAGCAGGAGGAGTAACCTTGCGTGCTTGATCCTTACAGGTGGAGCTGGAGGTCACGCTCCCGGGAGAAGGCAAGGATCGCATCTTCAAGGTGTCTATCAAGTGGGTGTCCTGCGTGAGCTTGCAGGCGTTACATGATGCACTTTCAGGGCGGCTGCCCAGTGTCCCTTTCGAGACGATCCAGGCCCTGGACGTGGTCATGAGGCACTTGCCGTCCATGAGGTGAGGGCGCCACACGGGGCCAAGGGTGGGGGACATCTCCTGCAGCTCCAAGGGCCCCCTACAGTCTGAAAGCTGTACAAGGAACGGCTCATTCTTGGAATCAGGGTGGGAATGGTCACGTAGGTTTTCTGTGATGAAGATTACAAATGGTGCTAAGGTGGAAACAGTGTTAATATAAAAATAAATCCGCCGGGCACGGTGGCTCACGCCTGTAATCCCAGCACTTTAGGAGGCAGAGGAAGGCAGATCATGAGGTCAAGAGATCAAGACCAGCCTGGCCAACATGGTGAAACCCCGTCTCTACTACAAATACAAAAACTAGCCGGGTGTGGTGGCACACGCCTGTAATCCCCCAGCTACTCAGGAGGCTGAGGCAGGAGAATTGCTTGAACGCGGGAGGCAGAGGTTGCAGTGAGCTGAGATTGTGCCACTGCACTCCAGCCTGACGACAGAGTAAGGCTCCGTCAAATCAATCAATCAATCAATCAATCACCAGCACTGTCGGCCTGGCCAGAAGGTGGCCTCCCTGTGTGTGTGCGCATTCGTGCTCCTCAGCCTTCTGTGCTCAGTACTTCTCTGCTTCTCTCTTACCCTTGCACTTGGGACTCGTGATAGAATAATGCCATGTTCTTAGTTTTGTGCTGCGTGCACGTCCACAGCCCTGGGTACCATCACTGCTGCTTTTTGTGACTGTTAGGGACATCTTTATTCTCCAGATTGCTCTGTTACCACAAATTGCCACACGTGAGATTGCTGGGAGAGGGCGTAGGGGAGCAGTTTCAGGGCTCACAGTCCACCCAGGCGCTGGGCAGAGGATTACACTAATTTCCTGAGTGACCCGCTGTTGGGGGAGCGAGGCCAGCTCCGCACGTCAGCCCCTAGGTTCCTGCCCCGGGTGCCTGCCCTCACGCTGGTGCCTGGGCACAAGTGGAAGGTTCGAGTTTGGTTTCTTTCCAACCAAAGCCTAAAATGAAACAAGCTCCACACTGACAAACCCCAGGACTGACCAAAGCGTTAAGATTCCCGGAGAGGGTTGGGGCTTCCTTCGTGTAAGAGGAGGTGCCCTGAGGCCGTGTGTGAGATTTTTGGAAGGGACCTTGGTGGTCTCCGTCTCCAGGCATGGGAGGAGGTGACCAAATACAGGCCAGACTGTCACTCCCGGCGGGACACACCTTCCCCCTGTGTAACTGTCTCTGCTTTGAACTGTCGACGGAGGACGGTCGGTGTGTGCAGAAACAGTCTAGAAGGATGGTTGCCAAGATGGCGTCTATTCTTTTAATTGAGTGGCAGAAATTACTGTGGTTCTTTTCTGAATTCCTTTGGATTACTCGCATGAATTTTATGATCAGGGAGGAAAGCGCTGTTTTCATTTTTGGAAAACTAGCGCAGTAGAGGCGGGATTGTGAACACGTCTCAGGTGGAAGGTGAAGGGCCGTGGGGGTGGTGGATCAGCACCCCCGGCAGGTGGGGAGCATCATGGCTCACAGCGGGTTTTCCCTGCAGAATCATTAGTGATGGCACCTCCTGGGCCACCGGGCCCCACGTGTCCATGCGGCGGGTGAGGCTGCTGTGCTGGAGAATGTGTCTGCTTTGGTCCAGTGGCCCTAGCCAGGTCAGCACAGCGTCCCTGGCAGGCCCGAAGAGGTTGTGACCCTCACGCTGGCCCTGCCACCTCCTGCGGGGGAGCCCCCAGCGGGCGGGTCCCGGACCTTGGAGCCTGGCTGGGGAGCCCCCCGCTAAGGGAGCTGGCGGCTGCTGGGTCATGCATGGATAGCCACACGGCTGGGGCTGGCACGTGGCAGGTGCCCGCTTCCATCTGCTCTTGGAGACGCCGGCCCCGTGAGGGGAAGAGTAGACAGTGGGGACACTAAAGCGAGGTGAGGCCAGGACGAGGAGGCCAGGACAGAAACACGCCGGGCCCTGGGGTTCATGTTCCACCTATGCCGTGCATTTAAGCAAATGTTTTTTGCCGTCTCCTGGTGAGGCCATGGGTCCCACACAGCAGGCCGTGCACTCAGGCTGGAGTACCGCACGGTAAACGCAGTTTTAGAAGGAGGGGCAACAGAACTCCGATGAGGATGTGGCGGACGCAGGCGAAGCCCACCAGAGGCGGCTGTCCTGGAGGTTGATCTGACAGGAGGGGGGGTGGGGTCTCTCGGTTCCAGGTACACCCCCGTGGGCCGCTCCTTCTTCACCGCATCTGAAGGCTGCTCCAACCCTCTTGGCGGGGGCCGAGAAGTGTGGTTTGGCTTCCATCAGTCCGTCCGGCCTTCTCTCTGGAAAATGATGCTGAATATTGATGGTGAGCAGCACCCTGGCATCTTCACTGCAGGGCAGGGCTGGGCATGGGCTCGGGGGCAGGACCCGGGCAGCCATGTGGCCAGCTCCACGCATGACCCCTCTTAGAGCTGGTGCTGCCGTGTGACCCCTGGCCCGTCTCAGCTGGGGTGTTGGGTGGGTTAGGGCAGGGGCTCTCAGGCGAGTGTGAAGCCGCCAGGAGGGCCCAGCCTAAGGAGCTGCACTCGGGAGCCGAGGTGGGCCTGAGGATCCGGGGTTCCTTCCTGCTGGCCTCCGGTAGGCCTGGGTTCCACGGTAGCCTGGGTGTGGCCTGTCCCTGTTGGGAGACTTGGTCGCTGCTCTATGCAGGACATCCGCTGTCCTCCCTGTGAAAAAGACAAGAGTGAAGGCCAGCAAAAAAGGATCAGTGTTCTCATAGGGGAGTTGATTATTATGAAAAGCTCTAGGAATGAGAATTTGATCTTGCTCAGTTATACATTTCTCGAAATATAATTGTATAAAAGGGAATGATGGATTTCAGAAGTATCTGTGCCAGAAGATAATCAGAAAATCCTACAACACTCTTTATTCTCAGAGGGTGGCTTAGTCTTCAGAGCCAGCCGGCTCCTTTCTGTCACCCTGACCAGAGGGAGGCTCGGCGGCGCGGGCCCAGGTTTCTCACCGCTGGCCTGCCCGTCTCTGGGCCCAAGGGTGGCTTCGGTAGAGAGTGAGAACCCCGGCCTGCGAGGCCCCTCCAGGACTCCGGGCCTGCCCCGCAGCCCCGCGGTCACACCTTGTCCTTCACCTTTCTTTCCTCGCCTACAGTGTCGGCCACAGCGTTTTACAAGGCACAGCCAGTAATCGAGTTTGTTTGTGAAGTTTTGGATTTTAAAAGTATTGAAGAACAACAAAAACCTCTGACAGATTCCCAAAGGGTAAAGTTTACCAAAGAAATTAAAGGTAATGAACTGTCCCGGCACACCTGGCTAAGGGCTGGGAGGCCCCTTCTCGGTCTGCCTCCGGGACTGCGTTTTGCAGTGCTGGGTCCCGTGCATGTTTGGGGAGGTGGAGGTGGCAGACTGTAGCCGTCAGATGAAGTAGCACGGAGATGAGTTAGACCCATTTCCAGAGCAGGAGTAAGGGTTTCCCAAATAAATGCAACCCCGTGGGGTGAGGACCAGGTCGGGGAATCGGTCATGTCCAAGTCATGAGGTCAGGACTGAAACAGCAGCGTGGCTGTGACCAGCGTTTCTGACGCTGGAACCGAGGATGCATTTCCTTTTGTTTTCATTTAATCCTTCTGCAGCCCCAGCAGGTGTCTGCACCTGCTCCGCCTGCTTTCTGTTCTAAGAAATTCACATCCGGGGGTCTAGGACTTACCAGGCTCCTTCTGTCCATCAGCAGCAGAGTGGGGGCTACCACTGGCTCCACAAGCCCTGCCTGCTTTCCGAAGGCCATTTGCAGGGCCATCCACGTACCCCATGCAACCCCAGTGACTCATGAGGGGCTCAGAACAGCACGAGGGTGGACACCCCATGCTGTAAGCTGAGCCTTCCCCTACCACGTGTACTCTTGTAGGTGAGATGGACCCAACTGGGGTGACCTGTGGGTCAACCTTCCTAGGGAAGCCCTGCAGCCCTATGGAGCCCCCACAACTTGGGTCGGCAGCCACCTTCCTATGAAAATGGATTCTTGGGAAGTGGAGCTTGCGCTCAGGCTCGGGACAGCCCAGACCCTGATGCTATGTTCTGTGTCCCCAGGTCTAAAGGTGGAGATAACGCACTGTGGGCAGATGAAGAGGAAGTACCGTGTCTGCAACGTCACCCGGCGGCCCGCCAGTCACCAAACGTAACGCACCCTTCCTTTCAGACTCTCTGGGCTGGGGTCCCTGCTGTCGCTCCACTGGGCACACTTTGGAGCCATGATTCCCTGGAAAGGACCATTTCATTCTGTTTTTCAGTCCCAAAAATTGTTCGTTACATAGCTCAGTAGGTTCCAGATTTCACCTAAGAAAATAAACTCAGATCATGAAATTCCACCTGGGTGCCGGGAGGGCAGGCCCCGGGCGCTCTCTCCCTCTTCCTTTGTGAGCCTCACAGACGAGAGAAGGGTCTTCTGTGTTCGTCGTCCCATCCTGAGTGCTGGGGGTGGAGGGGCTGTGGCCCTGATGCGCGCCCTCCTCCCTGGGCCAGTCTGTGTGTCCCGTTATTACGGCAAGAGCACAGTCTGGTATCTAGGCCGGTGGCGGGATGAGAGTGCACTGCTTTCGGGTTGTACTGGAGTTCCTTTCTGAAGGGGACGATAGATTTGGCCCCAGTGCTCCACTTAATGTCTCCCAGGCCAGTAGGTTTCATCCACTTCATGGATCATTCCATGTAAAGCGCCAGGCTTGTGGCCAGGCACCGAAGGAACCAAGATGCCTGGGGCCCAGAGAGCAGAAGGAGGAGACGGCCTGTAGCCTGGCCTGGCCCCCTCCCCTGCCTGGCAGAGGCCACAGGTGGCCTGGCAGTCTGGACGGAGGGAACGGCTTGATGTAGTGGAAACTGAGCCATGTGGTCCTTGCCCTGTGCCAGCTGCCCCGTCCCCTTGTCCCCACACAGAGGCCCACCCTTCCTGTGCCCACAGGCCTCCCCGTACTTGCCCATGCCGCACCCCCCTGTCACCACGCAGAGGCCCTGGCTGCCGGAATAGGCCTGGCCTGCCCTCCTCCTGTCCTGGGGGCCGCCGGCCTTCTGGGCACTGGGTGTGCGGCATGGAAATGGCCTCCAGGGTTACCATGCTCTCTGGAAGACGCACAGACCTTTCTTTCTGGATGTCTCCATTCGTCCTGACTCCTTGACGCACACTGTGGCGTTGTGGGTGATTTATGATGATGGAGTAATGACACATGTAGGTAGTTTTTATTTCCCAGCCCCAGAGAGAAAACGAGAATGTAGGGGCCCGGCAACATCCCAGATGCCCCAGAGCATGTGGTACTCACTCCTGGAAGTGCTTGAACGCGTGCTCCTCACACCTCACCCTAAAAAGCAAATGACAGATGAAACGCGGTGCAGGAACGGGGCCTGGGATGACCTCAGCCTGAAAGGCCCTTTGCTCCCCAGATTCCCGCTGCAGCAGGAGAGCGGGCAGACGGTGGAGTGCACGGTGGCCCAGTACTTCAAGGACAGGCACAAGCTGGTTCTGCGCTACCCCCACCTCCCATGTTTACAAGTCGGACAGGAGCAGAAACACACCTACCTTCCCCTGGAGGCAAGTCTCCCTCTCGCTTGCACCTCCCTCTCGAGTGGGGTTGGGAGGGCAGCCCAGGCTGGGGCATGCAGCTTCGAGAAACCACTGCAGCCCCTGTCAGGTGCAAACGGCCCCGCCTCTGCTGCTGTGGGAAGTCGGGTGGGTTCATGAGCGGCGCTGCACCTCGGTTTTGCCTTCAGTAAGGTGGGGTCGGCAGCTCTGGAGGGTTGCCATGAGCCTTGACTGAGAGTGTAGCGCTCCTGCAGGTCCCACAGGGGAGGCAGGTGCTCTGTCATCCGTCACTGCACGGTTGTGTCACTCACTCTCTAATATCACAGCTGTTCCAAAAATCCTTGCCTCAGGAAAGGCTCCAACAATGATCCTGAGCCACACATTGTCACTCTTCCCTGGGCGTTTAGATTCTCGGTGCTTGCCTGTCACTCAGGCGGGGCTGGGTGGCTCCAGTGCCTGGTCCCACAGGTAGACGTCCTTCGCACCTGTAGACGCTTTCACCCCCGCAGCCCTGAAGACGGGAGAGGGCCCAGAAGGGCCGGTGTCAGGACACAGCCCCGCTCGCCTGGTGGGCCGGCCACAGAGGCTGTGGGGTCCTTGGGGTCTGCGTGTTTGCACGACGACGGGTTTACTTAGCAGGGGTTTCTGTTATGAAGCGGAAGGCTGTGGAGCAGGAGCCAGCCCAGCAGCGGGCACCTGCCCAGCGCTTCATAGCCCAGGACTGAGGCAGAGACCGTCCCGGGCAGAGCCAGGCCACCAGCCCCTGAGCCCCCTTCCCGCTCCCCTGGTCGCACCAGTGAGGCGCTGATGCCTGTCTCTGCGTCTTCTTTGCAGGTCTGTAACATAGTGGCAGGACAAAGATGCATTAAAAAATTAACGGACAATCAGACCTCAACCATGATCAGAGCAACTGCCAGGTCAGCGCCCGATCGGCAAGAGGAGATTAGCAAATTGGTGAGCATCAGTCCCATGCGGGGCGCCCCGTGGAGTCCGGTCCAGTTGCCCTGGCACAGAAACCCCTGATGCTTGAAATGGACGTGGCTGCCGTAGAGAGCGGAGGCCCCCGCCCACTCGGTGCGTTTTCTTTTTTCCCTTTGCCAGATGCGAAGCGCGAGCTTCAACACAGACCCGTACGTCCGTGAATTTGGAATCATGGTCAAAGATGAGATGACAGACGTGACTGGGCGGGTGCTGCAGCCACCCTCCATCCTCTACGGGGGCCGGGTACGTGCAGGGCGTCGGGGTGCGTGCGGCTGCGGGGCCTGTGTCTGCCCTGTGACCCCTCTCAGGTTCTGAGCCATCACCCGCGGTGTAGACCATGTTCCAGGAAGAGAATCTTTTCTACTCCAGGCTGAGCCTGTAAAAAGCTCGGGACTTGTTAAAGGAATGACTTTCCTCAGTCCTTTTTAAAGTTTTTCTGAATTATCCTGAATATTTTCAAAAGATAATTTGCATTATCCCATGAAGGTTTAGAGAGCACCATTGTTTGTGTGCTGATAGATACTCACTGAGTGTTGAGTTACTTCCCAGAAGCCTGGGCCACTTTTCTATTCTCTGACTTTTGCTTTGGGGGTGTTGGTAACCGTTTTTTGCCCTTACTAATTTAACTTCTAGTTTTTTGTTTTTGTTTTTGTTTTTTTGAGGTGGAATGTCACTCTTGTTGCCCAGGCTGCAGTGCAGTGCCATGATCTCGGCTCACCACAGCTTCTGCCTCCCAGGTTCAAGCAATTCTCCTGCCTCAGCATCCTGAGTAGCTGGGCTTACAGGGATTCACCACCATGACTGGCTGAATTTTTGTATTTTTAGTAGAGACGGGATTTCTCCGTGTTGGTCAAGCTGGTCTTGAACTCCCAACCTCAGGTGATCCACCTGCCTTGGCCTCCCAAAGTTGGGATTACAGGCATGAGCCCTAGTTTGGTTTGTTTTGAGACAGGGCCTTGCTCTGTCATTCAAGCTAGAATGCAGTGGCATGATCATAGCTCACTGCAGCCTCTAACTCCTGCAGTTCAAACACACCTCTCACCTAAGCCTCCCAAGTAGCTGGGAATACAGGCAGGAACCACTGTGTCCAGCTCCTAACTTCTACTTTTCATCAGTGTGTAACCAAAGGTGTCTTGGGCACTGAGCCCTTTGGGGTCTTCTTTCTTTTCCTCCTGGGCAGGCCCTCGGGTGCAAGCCCGGCATGTCTGGCTGGTGGGCAAGGCCCGGAGGTGACCACGCTGGGAGGGACCCCAGGACTCTACAGGGCCTTAGTGTCAGACGTCACTGACTTTCTTAAGCACCTGGCATCCATGGGAGGGCCTGCCTGACTTTTCACACCCTAGTTTCTACCTAATGGAATTTTATTCTCATCCTCAAGACCCATAGCGAGGTTTTGGGGTTTGTTTGCTTATTTTTTCTGTCTTATTTTAAAACATAAGTTCTGGGCTGGGCACGGTGGCCCACATCTGTAATCCCAGCACTTTGGGAGGTTGGGACGGGCGGATCGCTTGAGGTCAGGCGTTTGAGACGAACCTGGCCAACATGAAACCCCATCTCTACTAAAAATACAAAAATTAGCTAGGCATGGTGGCACGTGCCTGCAATCCTGGCTATTCAGGAGGCTGAGGCAGGAGAATCACTTGAACCTGGGAGGCAGAGGTTGCAGTGAGCTGAGACTGCACCACTGCACTCCAGCCTGGGTGACAGAGTGAGACTCATCTCAAAAACAAAAAAAATAATAAAGTTCTGTTTTTGAAATGTTTCAGAATTCCGAAGATATAAAACAATTAGAGGAAAAGTCTCCTTTGCCCTGTTCTCTGTTGCCGTCTCAGGAAGCAATTGGTGTTATCTTTCCCCTTTGTAAAATCACCCAGGGATGAGTCACCCCTTTCTGTGAAAATAACAGCATTACCTATATTTCTGTGCTTCGCTGTTTCCTAGCTAACATTTTCTTAGAGCTTTCTCCGAGAGGCTGCTGCCGTTCTGTGTTGCTGTGCATGCGTGTCTTGTCCTGGTCCTGTTGCTTGGAACCCCATCCCGTGGGGGTTTGCGTCGCTGGAGGTGGCCACAGCCACTCCCCGTCTCTCTGAAGGGAGTCTGAGCAAGGCCCTTTAGACCCTCCATGGCTTGTGTGTCCCCCGGGCTCCAAACGCTATAGAAACACAGCCCAGGCCCAGTAGGAAGAGCTGATGATTCCCCTTCACGAGTCAGGGAGGAGACACCCTGGGAGGGCGAGAGGAGTGTGTGGCCCCTGTGAGGGATGGAGCTGTTCATCCAGCCACTTCACAGCTCTGCTGGCTTCTGTTCCCTTGGGCTCCTGCCTCTTAGCAAGGGCTGGTTGTCCAAAAAAACAGAACAGCTTGTGTAAGCCAACCTTGCAAAGCTCTGAGTGTAGGGATTAAGGGAGCTTGTAGGTGGGGCGTGGTGGCTCACGCCTGTAATCTCAGCACTTTGGGAGGTCAAGGTGGGAGGATCACCTGAGGTTAGGAGTTTCAAGACCAGCCTCCGATCAGCATGGTTAAACTCCATCTCTACTAAAAAATACAAAAATTAGCAGGGTGTGGTGGCACATGCCTGTAATCCCAGCTGCTTGGGAGACTGAGGCAAGAGAATCACTTGAACATGGGAGGTGGAGGTTACGGTGAGCTGAGATTGCACCACTGTACTCCAGCCTGGGCAACAGAGTGAGACTCTGTCTCAAAAAAATGAAGAGAGAGAGCTCGTAATATGTTTGAAACAGAGTCTGCTCTGTTGCCCTGGCTGCAGTGCAGTGGTGTGATCATAGCTCACTACAGCCTTGACCTTCCAGTCTCAAGAGATCCTCTGGCCTCAGCCTCTCGAACTGCTGAGACCACAGGCACCACCACACCCAGCTAGGTTTTCAGTGTTTTGTAGTGACAGCGACTATGTTACTCAGGCTGGTCTTGAACTCCTGGGCTCAAACAGTCGTCCCCGCTCAGCTGGGATTACAGACGTGAGCCACCGCAATTGACTGAGCTTGTAATGCTTCCGTTAATGCATGAATACATTTTTCCAGACTTCTAAAACATTTTAATAGGAGGAAACACTCCTGTCCCCTACCCTGCCTAACCCCTGGTCCATTGTTAGTGCAAAAACGCAAAGTATTCCCTCAAAAAGCATAGTGCACAGCAGGAGTTCTCGACCAGGGATGATTTTGCCCCCCGGGGACATCTGGCAGTGTCTGGAGACGTTTTTTTTGGGTCACAACTTGTGGGTGGGTAGGGTAGCCTATAGGGCACAGGACAGCCGGGGACAAAGTATCACCGAGCTTCAAATGTCAATTGTGCCAAGGTTGAGAAGCACCTGTATAGTTAGAGCCTGTGTTTGCGCATGTGTGTGTGTGTTCATGTGTGTGTGTGTGTATATATATATGTGCGCGTGCCCGTGTGTGTGCGCGTGCCCGTGTGTGTGTGTGTGTACTCCCCATCTGGAGCCCTGGCTGTCGGTGAGACTCTTGCACACAGGGAGGCTGGTGGGAACGGGCAGTAACTATAAAATAGAGGAAACAAGGCATTTATTTCTATCACATGTCTGATTTCTACAGCAGGCTTGTATTTTGGAAGAAAAATGTTTTCTGCTAAAAAAACCAAAACCTCTACAGAGTAAATGATGGTGACTCAGGCAGCCACATCCTTTAGTGATGCCCCCAGGCCTAGGAGTGCCTGTCCCTCCCACTTCAGAATTTTATACCTTCAGAATTCCAAAGATATAAAACAATTAAAAGAAAAGTCTCTTTTTCCCAGTTCTCTGTTGCCCTCTCAGGAACCCACTCCGGACCCTTCCTGGCCCACCCTTTTCTTGAGAATCACTTGAAGTCAATTTAGAGATTCCTTGGTGACAGTGCTTGGGGCTGGTCCGTTCTAGTTGAGAGCTGACAGCATATTTGCGCGGCTCATGTTTCTCTTGTCAAGTGGAAGTAGCTCCCATTTCCGAAACAGCTGCGGGCAGTGGCATGCTGAGTGGAAAAAGCTATGGACTCACTCCCAGCTCTCATCTCCCCTTCCGACGTCACTGAGGAGAGGGGAGGGGAAATGAGGGAAAGCGTGGTATAGCACAGGAGGCCTTCCGGTAGCATGGCAAGGCACCTCTGTTCCTCCAGGCTACCGATGAGGTTGGATGGAGCTTTGGGCCTCCCTCCTCCTGGCTTAGCCCCCATCTGTCTGTTCATTACCTACCCATCCATCCTCCATCCAACTCTGTCTACTCCCTACCCGATCGTCCATCCGTCTGTCCATCCATCTACCCACCCACCCGCGTATCCAATTCTCCATCCACCCACCTACCCTGTCCACCCATCAACCATTTACCCACCCACCTTATCCACCCACCCACCTACCCACCTTACCCACCCATTAACCATCCACCCACCCACCCATCCACCTTATCCACCTATCAACCACCCACCCACCCACTTTATCCACTCATCAACCACCCACTCACCCACCTTATCCACCCATCAGCCACCCACCCATCCCCTTATCCACCCATCAGCCATCTACCCACCCCCTTATCCACCCATCAACCATCCACCCACCCCCTTATCCACCCATCAGCCACCTACACACACCCTTATCCATCCATCAACCATCCACCCACCCCCTTATCCACCCATCAACCACCCACATACCCCCTTATCCACCCATCAACCATCCACCCACCCCCTTATCCACCCATCAGCCACCCACACACCCTCTTATCCACCCATCAACCACCCACACACCCCCTTATCCACCCATCAGCCACCCACCCACCGCCTTATCCACCCATCAACCATCTACCCATCAGCTACCCACACACCCCCTTATCCACCCATCAACCACTCACCCACCCTCTTATCCACTCATCAACCATCTACCCATCAGCCACCCACACACCCCCTTATCCACCCATCAACCACCCACTCACCCCCTTATACACCCATCATCCAACCACCCACCCCCTTATCCACCCATCAGCCACCCGCCCACCCAGCCACCTCCACCGGCCCATGCATCTAACCATCCTCCTGGTTGTCTGCATCACTAAGCAGGTCACAGACAGGAAACAACAAGAAAATTCTTTACCCGAGGAGCTGTCATTGGTCAGGGGGACCAACAATGAAAGTGACGAACTCTAAGGTTAAAGGAATATGTCTTCCATTTTTTCTTACCCTGAACCTTTTGCCATTTGCAGAATAAAGCGATTGCAACCCCTGTCCAGGGCGTCTGGGACATGCGGAACAAGCAGTTCCACACGGGCATCGAGATCAAGGTGTGGGCCATTGCGTGCTTCGCCCCCCAGCGCCAGTGCACAGAAGTCCATCTGAAGTAAGGCCGCCATAGGCAGAGGCTCCGGCCTGAGTCCTGCCCGCTGGGCAGCTGGAGGGAACACTTGCAGGACTGACTGTGGATGGGGCGGGGTGAGGGCACTGGCATGGGTTTTGATGTCAGGGTTCATCAGCCTTTCCCTGTCAAAGATCGTTGGCTGGGCCAGGGCAAGACATGCAGGCCCCATTGGTGCCTCTCTCGCTGCTGGGACCCACCCTTGCAGTTAGCATCAAGAAGTAGTGCAGACTGTAGACAGAACCAAACAGGATCTGGCTGGGCGCGGTGGCTCATGCCTGTAATCTAGCACTTTGGGAGGCCAAGGTGGGCAGATCATGAAGTCAGGAGTTCAAGACCAGCCTGGCCAATATGGTGAAACCCCATCTCTACTAAAAATACAAAAATTAGCCAGCTAATTTTTGGTGGTGGATGCCTATACTCCCTATACAGGTACTCAGGAGGCTGAGGGAGGAATCGCTTGAACCCAGGAGGTGGAGGTTGCAGTGAGCCGAGGTCACGCCACTGCACTCCAGCCTGGGCAACAGAGTGAGATTCCATCTCAATAAAAACCAAACAGGATGTGAGGAAGTTCGTAAGTAAGGGCAAAAGAGAAAATTAGATTCAATGAACTACAGTTATTTTAAGAAATATTTTAGCTCCATATTTCTGTAAATTAAGTTAGAAGGAGAAAATGAAGACCGAATCAGAGAGAGATGGGCTGGGCACAGTGGCTTACGCCTGTAATCCCCAGCACTTTGGGAAGCTGAGGCAGGAGGATCACTTGCAGTCAGGAGTTTGAGACCAGCCCATCTCTACAAAAATTATAAAAATTAGCCAGGTGTGGTGGCACGTGCCTGTAGTCCCAGTTACTCGGGGCCCTGAGGCTGGAGAATCACTTGAACCTGGGAGGCAGAGGTTGCGGTGAATCAAGATCACGCCACTGCACTCCAGTCTGGGTAAAAAAGTGAGACTCCATCTCAAGAAAAATTATCAGGAAGTGATGGTGAAATAGAGAGGTGGAAAGGCTGGGAGTATTCTCTTCCTTCCCATACAAGGGGAGTAATGAAAATAAGAGGAGAGAAGTTTTGGGTTGTGTCTCTGCCACCTGCCCATGTGAGCACCGGGCTCTCTAGGAAGCCCGAGTGCCATGGTAGTGCCTACCCCTCAGCCAGGACCCTTGCCTCGGTCAGCACAGCTGTGCCAGGGATGGGCCCAGCCTGACCTGGTGTTGGGAGCACACAGCAGTGTGGCTCAAGCCTTTGTGCCAGGCTTCAAAGGAAACAAAGTCTTTGCTCCTCACTCTGTGGGGACAACAGGAGAGAACTCCTGCCTGGCAGGTGTAGTGGGTACCTTGGCCGATCCAGCAGGGGCGGGCTGTGAACGGGCCTGACTCCTGGAGCTGACATCTTGCTGGCAAGTGGCCATCTGTCCTTCTGAGGCCACCTTGTGTCCACACTGCTGAACACGGGGTCGCTTTCTGCCCTGTCTTCTGTCCTTGGCCCCTTTCTTCGCTGTGTCCCGGAGCTGAAGATACGGGTGAACACACACATGCTTCTTGACCTGCTGTAATGTACAGGAAATTGGACACTGGCTGGGTTGGAGTGCCGTGTCCTCGCCCTTATTGTAGAAGGTGACATGATTCTTAGTCTTCGGCTTAAAATAGAAGCCGCTGCCCTGCCTCCCGCCCCGCCCTAGCTTCTCAAGGCCGGTGCAGCCAGCTGCTGCATCTCCTCGGGCCGTGCTGCAGGCTGTTGTGGTTCTTTTGTGATGATGTCACGCAGTCCAAGTTGTGCCCCTCAGAACAACTGGGGGGAAATATGCAAAAGGACGGTGAGCTGGAAATCTCCCTGGCGCTGACGGTGCCTGCCCTGTGCGTGGGGAGGGCGCTGGCCTCCTTCACCGGAGCTCTCGGGGCTGCTCAGCAGCTCTACAGGGACAGCATGGCATCTCCGTGCCGGAGCCACCACAGCCGCGAGGCAGCGTCAGCGCGGTGCAAAGGCTGCTGTTATCGTGGCGGGGTTGCCACACGTGACTTTGAAGTGTGCTTACATGTCTTGTTGAGCACGCTTCACCTTTCTCATGCGTTAGTATGTTTTAGGAGATGTAGCTCTGAATTCTGGCTTTGTCCGGGACGTTAAGAAAAGCTTTGAGCTCAGTAACAGTGCTTTGGGCTTCGTAAAAATGCTGGCCTTGCTTGAGGGCCTCTGGTCCGCCTGAGTTCTCCGCCATTCCCAGTGCTTTGTAGCGAACTGAGCCTTCTCCTCCAGGTCCTTCACAGAGCAGCTCAGAAAGATCTCGCGGGACGCCGGCATGCCCATCCAGGGCCAGCCGTGCTTCTGCAAGTACGCGCAGGGGGCAGACAGCGTGGAGCCCATGTTCCGGCACCTGAAGAACACGTACGCAGGCCTGCAGCTGGTGGTGGTCATTCTGCCCGGCAAGACGCCGGTATACGGTAGGTGTGGGCGCTCCTGCTGGCTGTGGGGAGAGGTCGTGGTCTCTGTGGGTGTTTGTTCCTTCCACGGCCCCTCTGTGTTTCCGCTGCACTGAGAAGGTGCTCCTTTCGGAGGCTGAGAAAGAAGAGGTGGTTTCTGATCACTGCCACATCTGTGTTCGGGGCCTTTCCGTCATCCTGTGCAACGGCATGGTCCTGGGCAGCCAGCAGCCTCAGGTGGCACAGGCCTTGGCATGTGTGTGGGCGGCAGGTCCCCCACACCACGTATGTGTCGGCTGGATGCAGGCGCATTTGTTTCATGTGCAGAGCATAGCACTAGGGTCAGCTCCCTGCCCATGTGTCATCTCTGTGCCCACCACAGAATTTTGTGGAATTTTTTTAAAGTCCTTCATGCCAGGGGGTCACCCAAAGGGCCCTACATCCAGCCACGGACACCTTATTGACACGTAAAAGCCACACTTCTCTCCTCCAAGTTCAACATCCCAAAAAAAGAAGGAAAGATTGATCTGTTAGTGTTGACATCCTGGTGACATTGTCCTGGGAGTCACCGTTTCCCAGGCTGCCCAGTGAGCAGCTGACCAGTTGCTTCACGAAAGAGACCAGGAATAGCTGAGGGGTGGGGGGAGCCATGGAGCTCTTTGATGTCGGGTTTACATCTGCCAAGGATTTTGAGGGTGCCAGTGTTTTTATTTTTAACCACCCAATCATTTGCCTGCAGCCAGAACACCATGGTATGAGTGGCCTTCGTTTTTTTTTTTTCCTTTTTTTTTTTTTTAATTGAGACAAGGGTTGGCTGTCTCCTGGCCTGGAGTACAGTGGTGTGATTTTGGCTCACTGCAGCCTCCATCTCCTGAGTTCAAGTGGTTCTCCTGCCTCAGCCTCCCAGGTAGCTGGGATTACAGGCACATGCTACCATGCCTGGCTAATTTTTGTTTTATTAGAAGAGATGGGGTTTCGCCATGTTGGCCAGGCTGGTCTCAAACTCCTGGCGTCAGGTGATCTGCCTGCCTTGGCCTCCCAGAGTGCTGGGATTACAGGCATAAGCCATCACACCTGGCCAGTGTGAGTGGCCTTCCTAAGCAGGAGAGGCGGGTCCTTCCTTCTAGCTGGGCTCTTTCTCTCTTTCCCTGGGGCCCTGGGATTAGGGATTTAAATGGTTTTGTTCATGAACTGGAGGTGTGAGATAGACTCACCCAGCTTCCCTTCCTAAGGGAGGAGGGGAAGCCTGGCCTGGGCGAGGTGAGCACGGCCATGCTGGAGCCTGGACTCCAAGGAGTGTGGGGTCCCTCTTAGGGCCAGTGACCTTGGACAGAGGGGGACACACAAAGCCCAGCATAGCTGCTGTGGTTGCACTGCCAGATGGGGGTGCGAGGGCTGGCGCCAGCAGAGCTGTATGTGTGCCTCTCGTGTCCCTTAGCTGAGGTGAAGCGCGTGGGAGACACGGTACTGGGGATGGCCACGCAGTGCGTGCAGATGAAGAACGTGCAGAGGACCACGCCGCAGACCCTGTCCAACCTCTGTCTGAAGATCAACGTCAAGCTGGGAGGCGTGAACAACATCCTGCTGCCCCAGGGCAGGTGAGGCCCAGAGCCTTCCCGTCCACCTGTGGACCAGGCACCGTGGGACTCCTGGCCGGGTGGGGTGCGGTGTGTAGTGGGGCAGGGTTCCTTCACCTGGGCCGGCGCTCTCCTGGCCACAGCAGAGCAAAGATGTCAGACATAGATCTGGCTGCTCACACTTGCTGGTGGCCAGGGGCATCTGCAGGAGCTTGAGCACCGTGGCTGGGCTTTCAGACACAGAAATTCGTGCCTGAAATGCCATTGGGCAAGGCAGAGCAGGGTACGCCTCAAGGGGCCAGGAGATGGGCTTCCCCCTCCACAGCAGTGACTGCTGTGTGAACCAGGGACCCCCATGCTTCCCACACCAGGCTGGGCATGGACGCTGCATCATGCTGGGACTTTGGACTGAAAGCTCCTCATGGGACACACTGTTGGCAGCTCCCAGGCCAGGGCAGGACGTGTGGCCACCTGCCTGCCTCAGAGGCTTGGGGCTGACGGTGTGGGGGGTGATGGAGCTGCACCCTCCTTGGGCACGTCCTGACCTGCTAAACATCCAGTCCACAGCAGGGCCAGGGTTTGCTTCTTCCACTCCTCTGAGGCCACCAACCTGTGATGTAGGCGAGAAAGACATCTCCAGGATGACCAGCATCTTTGCCAACCCTGGCAGTTGTCTTAACATTTGGATGACAACAACGGCGAATACGTAGAATCAGATAACATGTGCATTTGTGCAGAAGGGAACTGTGGAGGCTGTGGGCAGCCCCTGTGGCATGGATCTGCTGGAGCTCGCAGCCACGGTGGGGCTCATCTGAGAAAGCCATCCTGAGCCAGGCAGTGCGCTAAATCTGCTTCGCTCTCACCATCACAGAGTTAAGAATCCTAAATTGAACTGCCTTAAGGCAGTGACCCTCTGTATTTGGCAAGTGGGCGGTGGTGATCGCCTGCTGTGTGCACAGGCCTGTGCTGGGTCACCACAGTGTCCTCACACCTGAACCCCAGCGGGGCTCATTTCCAGAGTGTCCTACTCAGCAGGACTGATCAGGGCCAGGAATTTCCACCCCTAGCAAGTGAGCACAAAGGTCCGATGCTGCTGCATGCGGGACCAGGCTCTGAGGGCCACCGAGTTACACACTCCCGGAAATAGTCCGTTGCATTCATCAGGGAGCAGGGTGATAAGATACCGTGGTAAGAACCCGGATTCCAAGTCGGACAGCCGTGGGTGTGGGCACGGGCCCTGCGGTGAGACAGGTTCATGGGAATGAGCGAAGACCAATCCAGAGCTGCCTGGAAACTGAAAGTGCCGCTCCTTAGTCCACAGGTTCTATATTTATTGAGTGCCTACTGTGTGCAGGGAGTCTGGGCCATAATTGGGCAGCACAGGACCAGAAATCCTGGTGGAGGCACCCAGGTGAGATGATCATGAGCCCATCACAGAGGCGGCAGGTGCTCAGCGGAGCTGTGGGAGGGCCGTGAGGGCAGATGTGCAGCCTGGGGGGGCCTCTGGGGAACTAAGGCTCCCTCCGATCGTCTGGAGCCGTCCGGAGGCCCCTGACTAACAGTGGCCAGCTCTGGCTTCATGAAGCCGAGAGGGGCTGATGGCCTGGCCAGGCGAGAGCAGGGGGACAGGGGAGGGAGCGCCTGGACTCTGAGTTGTTATGAAGAGAGAGCCTCAGGGCTTGCTGGCCCTGGTTGGATTGGGCTGTGCCTGAAGGAAAAATCTAGGCTCTTGGCCTGGACTGCAGGAGAGACCCTGTCAGCATTGGACAGGGAGGCTGTTGGGAGGGTGAGTACCGGACGTGGGTGAACAGGACGCCGAGGCCTCTGCGGAGCATCTGAGCACAGAGGATGAATGGACATTGGGAACCAGGAGGCTGGCATCAGGGGAGACAGGGTCCAGGAATCCTCAAGCAGACAGGTAGTATTCCAAGCCCTGGGCCTTGGAGAAGGCTGGAGTTCAAGGCCTGGAGTGGGAGGACCCAGCAGCGGAGATGGGAGAGGCTGGGGTGGGGAGGCCAGGCGCAGGGCCCTAGGCACCAA
This sequence comes from Saimiri boliviensis, assembly GCF_048565385.1. Taxonomy (NCBI): domain Eukaryota; kingdom Metazoa; phylum Chordata; class Mammalia; order Primates; family Cebidae; genus Saimiri; species Saimiri boliviensis. Next base: position 88,412,634 of record NC_133463.1, on the reverse strand, counting down.
AGGAAGTTTGTCCTGTGGCCAGCCAGACGCAGCAAGGCCGGAGGTATGGCCGTGGGTCTGTGTGATGCAGAGGTCACCGGTGACCTTGGGAAGAGGAGCCTTGTTGCTGTGGCCATGGGAAGTCTGACTAGCAGGGGCCTGGGAGCCAGCATGAGCAGTGATGGGTTCGGCTGACTCAGGGAGCTCCGCTGGAGAGAGTGTGGGCGGGGAGTGAGTCACAAGCACGTGGGACATGGATGCCGGGAGAGGGCAGCAGAGGCGAGGGCCCCGTGTGCCATTTCCAACAGGCAGGGCTGGCAGAGCGGCCACTTCTGATGCTTCCTGACGCCTGCAGCGCCCAGGCAAGGCTGGGTGGGGTGCAGGGCAGTGCACTCTCAACCCGGCAGCAGTGCCCAGAGGGAGGTGCTGTCAGCCTTGGCCTTTCCCCAGAGAGCCCGAGGCCCATGTGCCTGTCCCTGCTCCCTCGCCAGCTGCCTCCCGAGGAAGCCACCGCTGGGGTGGCTCAGGGTCTGAAAGTTCTCCGTGGGGTAGTTTCACTGCCAGGGGTATGTGGTAATGTCTGGACACACGCTAGGGTGTCAGGCCCGAGGGGGTGCTGGTGGACTCCAGTGGGCGGGTGCCAGGCCTGCTACTCAAGATCTGTCCATGCTCAGGACAGCCCCCACCCCAACAAAGAGCCAGCAGGCCCCGGGGGTTGGTGAGAAAGCCTGGCATGGGTGTGGCTGTGGAGGGTGGAGGGTGGAGGGTGAGCGCTCCCTGGCCTGAGCCGAACCTCCGCAGCTGTCAGCCCCTGGCCCCTCTGCTCTGGGATGCACTCCACCCAAGCCCCAACCTCTGGCCATTCCGAAGCAGATTTCAGACCTCGTATCATTTAATCTGCAAGGTTTTCGGTATTCCCGTTAGAAGATCAGGATTCTTTTCAAAAGAATCACCTTGACATACTGACCACCTCCAAAACGAGACTGTGGCTCCTCCTAGGGTGAGAGGTCCAGGTGTGTCTCACCGTGGCCCCTGACACTGCTCCTCTCCGCAGGCCGCCGGTGTTCCAGCAGCCCGTCATCTTTCTGGGAGCGGACGTCACTCACCCGCCTGCCGGGGACGGGAAGAAGCCCTCCATTGCTGCCGTGAGTGTCAGCACTTAAACACGGGTCTCTTGTTGACGACGTTCGGGACCCTGTCAAGGTCCCGCTGCCACAGTGTGGCCAGGGTTCCTTCCTGAGAGGCATGGGGTCTCACTAAGCTGCGGTAGGGAGGCCAGGGTCATGTGGGAGAGAGGTGTTTGAAGGGGATACTACAATGACACAAAATAAGTTCTAAGAAGCAGCCGGAGGGCAGGCACGGGGGCTCATGCCTGTAATCCCAGCCCTCGGGGAGGTCTCAGGTACAAGGAGGCCCCCTTGCACATGGGGGCCTGACTGGCCGCTGGTAGCCTAGGGTGTGATGACCCCGTGCCCCCAGGGTGTGAAAACTCTGTCTAGGGACACAGCCCCGAACCTCAGACAGGCCAGAGCTGCGTCTGTTTTCCTTCTGTTGCTCTTGGGCAGTGAGTGTATTGCTTCAGAACTTGCTTGGGTGTAAAATGAAGCAAACGTCGACCTCATGTGAGTATTAGGAAATGATGTAGTTAAGTGCCTGGCACGTAGTAGGTGCTCAGAAAATGCTCACGTTCCAGCCTGGGCAACACGATGAACCCCCATCTCTACAAAAATGGCTGGAGGTGGTGGTGTTTGTAGTCCCTGCTACCTAGGAGGCTGAGGTGGGAGGACCCAGAGCCCAGGAGGTGGAGGCTGCAGCAAGATGAGATCGGGCCACTTGCACTCCAGCCTGGCCAACAAAGTGAGATTTTGTCTCAAAAGAAAAAAAAGAGGCAGAAAGAGAAAAAGAAAATGCTAGCATGATTATTTCATTAGTTGGGAGGGAATATGGAGCAGGAGAATCTATCTGGGACACAGGGAAGCCATTCGAGCTGCCCAGGTAGAAGAAAACCAGCATATGATCCATTCTCTGGTGTTACCCAGGCACACTTCCATTAGGAAGCTGACATCGTGCCAGCTAATTCCTGCCACTTGGCCCGATACTCACAACCCCACCACGCCTGTGCTTACGGTGCTGCTCACTTTGCTGAGGCGTTTTTTTTTGTTTTGTTATTTTGGTTGTCTTTTTTGAGACAGAATAACTGTCGCCCAGGCTGGAGTGCAGTGGTACAATCTTGGCTCACTGCAGCCTCTGCCTTCTAGGTTCAAGCAATTCTCCTGCCTCAGCCTCCCGGGTAGCTGAGATTACAGCCACCCGCCACTGTGGCTGGCTAATTTTTGTGTTTTTTCGAGACCATGTTGGCCAGGCTGGCCTCGAACTCCTGACCTCAGGTGATCCACCCGCCTCGACATCCCAAAGTACTGGAATGACAGGCATGAGCCGCCGAACCTGCCCGTGTTGAGTCGTTTTCAGCCCTTTCCTCTGATGGTGAGGCACCACACGGCCGGCCGTTACTGAGGCACAGCAGGGCACCAGTTGCCTGGGAGTGAGCCCCGAGGGTCCTGTAGCTGAGAAAGCTTGCAGGACAGCATGCTGGCCCTCTCCCCTGTCCCTGCCTCACCTGGTCCCCGTCAACTTTTCTTCTGCACAAATGTTATGAAGCGTTCAACCGTATCTCAGGCTTTTGGAGCCTTCGATTGTTTTTTCAAGTTTTCAAGAACAGAGAAAGCTGTGTGTTTATCCCCTATCCCCACAATTCTCAATCAATAGGAACAGATTTCTGTTTATGTTAATGTATTTCTGTTTATACCAACTGGAAACATTTCAGAGCTTATTTATTTTTCTCTTGGTTTAAGAGAAAAATGATAGCCCAAGGCAGGACAAAGGACGTGGAATAGTGGAAGAATTAACTGGGAGAGAACTTGTTCTGTAAGGATTTACGAAGGAGGCAGATTGCCAAGAAGCAGTTCCTATTTTTCAGTGACCTGAGAGGTTTTATTTCCGTCAGTGTTTTTCAAAATTTAAGGACCTCGTCTTCCGCAGCCAGGGGCCGGGGCAGCACTTGGGGATCTCCCGGTTCCCTCCAGGGGCTGGGCCGCCTCATCCTCACACTCCCCTGCCCGACAGAAGACCCGCAGAGCCGTACTGGGCTCACTCGGTCTGCCCTCTCTGTGACCGTGGCACTTCAGTGGCTGCTGACCTGGCTGGCGTGCCTTTGGGATGCTGCGCGTTGATGTGCTGGTAGTTTCTTTGGAAGAAATAGGGGCACCCCCACCCATTGTCTTCTTTGGACTGATGAATTCAGCCACATCTGATCCCAAGCAGAGGAGAGTTCTAATCTGTTCTTTTGTTTTTGAGACAGAGTCTCACTCTCGCCCAGGCTAGAGTGCCGTGGCATGATCTTGGCTCACCGCAACCTCCACCTCCTGGGTTCAAGCAATGCTCCTTACTCAGGCCCCTGAGTAGCTGCCTGGCTAATTTTTGTACTTTTAGTACAGGTGGGATTTTCACCATCTTGACCAGGCTGGTCTCATAAAACTCCTGACCTCAGGCGACCGCCCACCTTGGCCTCCACAGTGCTGGGATTATAGGTGTGAGCCACTGCTCCCAGTCTTATTTATTTATTTTTTTAGCTATGTAACTTGGCAAACTGTTGTAATGTTGTAATGTAATGTATTTATGAACCCTGTTGACAGACGCTGAAAGCCTAAAGCAGGCGTCCCCAAACTACGGCCCGCGGGCTACATGCGGCCCCCTGAGGCCATTTATCCGGCCCCCCGCCACACTTCAGGAAGGGGCACCTCTTTCACTGGTGGTCAGTGAGAGGAGCACGGTATGGGGCGGCCCTCCAATGGTCTGAGGGACAGTGAACGGGCCCCCTGTGTAAAAAGTTTGGGGATGCCTGGCCTAAAGGCTGTGAATTCATACCAGCCAGCCATTGTCACTTGACCATGACGTGAGTTCCAGGGTGGGGACACTTCTTGTCCCCATCTTCCCAAGAGTCCAGGAGAGGAGAGTTTCAGGAACCCTTGAGCACACTCACTGGCTGTTCCCGCAGGTGGTGGGCAGCATGGACGCCCACCCTAATCGCTACTGCGCCACCGTGCGCGTGCAGCAGCACCGGCAAGAGATCATTCAAGACCTGGCCGCCATGGTCCGCGAGCTCCTCATCCAGTTCTACAAGTCCACGCGCTTCAAGCCCACCCGCATCATCTTCTACCGCGACGGCGTCTCCGAGGGCCAGTTCCAGCAGGTAGGTGCCTCGTGGAACCTTTCCTCCCCTTCTCCAGGGTCTGGAATTCAACTGTCTGTGCAGCAGAACTACACTTAATAAGTGCCAGGAATGGTGTGGCTTTCATTTGGCCCAAGGCTGATCTGGTCACCCCCTATGGAAGGGGGTCTGGGGAGGAGATGGGGCACAGGGCTGTCAAGACCATGACATGTGACGCTGAGTCAGGACGGAGGGAGAGGAGGAGGGGCGGGTATGGGCGTGGGGACCAAGAGATGAGGGAGAAACGCTTGAGTCCAGCTGACTCGCAGAGCAGCGCGCCATCTGAGGGCTTCCTGAGAGCCTGGCTTTGCCTTGCAGGCTGTGGAGAGCTGTCGGGTATCTTTGCGAGGCAGGGAGCACGTCGTGTCTGGGATGCTGTCTGCAGTGTGAGAGGTGTGCAGGCAGGGCCGGGAGGAGGAATCGGTGCCAGCTCTGTTGAAAGTAGGGTCCCCAGTGTGGCCACTGTCTGGATGTGGAGAATGGCAGGGATGGCCATCGTGGGTCACTGCGTCTGGATGCGCAGGGGGGCCCTCACAGAGGGGTGATGGCTTTGTTGCTGTCTTTGGTTGAGAGCACCCGCAGCACCCCCAGGACAGGATGGCCTGTGGGCAGGAACGAGTCCATCCTGGCCTGGAGCTCGGATGATGGGTGCCCCGAATGTTTCTCCCGTTGGCTAGCGCCGATTCCTTCCCACCCCTCGCCACATCACACGCTCGCTTCCTTGGGAGGTGTTAGCAAGGAAAGCAGAAGAAAGCCACCCCGGACCTGTTGAGGGAAGAGCCCCACCCAGCGGGAACACATCCTTGGTGGCTGCCCAGGAGCTCAGGAACCTGCCTCCTTGATCAACAGGCTGGATGGCATGCGGCCCAGCGCCTGTGTTTACCTTCCCAGTCCAGAGTGGAGGCAGAGCTCAGTCCCGAAGCCCGTGGCCTGCTGGGGGGACTAAATGGATACACCTTGACAGGCTGGCACTTCCTGGCTTGGAGCCTGCCCCAAACTTCTGCGGGTGCCTTCTGGGCTCAGAGCCCAGACTGCGCCCCTGGCCTCACACAACCTCCTGGGCCCTGCAGGGGAAGTGTTCTCCCTGACTCTGGGCGCGAAGCCCCTCCTCCATCCAGTCCTCCCTGTAGAGAGGATGGCGTCTGCCCTCTGTGTTTTCACCTCCCTGTGAACACACTCCGTGTCTCTCCGAATCACCACGACTGGGCATTCTGAACCCAGATAGCACACGTGGGGCCATTGCTCACACGCACTACCATCTTTAAGCACGGCCTCCTCCCCTCCTGGGCCCGTAGGTTCTCCACCACGAGCTGCTGGCCATCCGCGAGGCCTGTATCAAGCTGGAGAAAGACTACCAGCCCGGGATCACGTTCATCGTGGTGCAGAAGCGGCACCACACACGGCTCTTCTGCACGGACAAGAACGAGCGGGTGAGTTTCCGCACGACTCCAGGTGCGGCGCTCCCCTCAGCCCCGCACCCCGAGCCATGCTCACAGCGAACCTGTGGCCACGGCACCGCTGTTCCAGGCTCTGGAGTGACTCTGTCCTCCAAGGGGCCTCATGGGGACCCAGGCTTGGGCACTAGAGAAGGCTCTCCTTGACTTGGTGAAGTCTTTTTTGTTGTTTTGGTGGTTTTGGTTTTGGTTTTCTTCCAGGATGCGGTCTGGCTCTGTCACCCAGGCTAGAATGCAGTGGCACGATCATAGCTCACTGCAGCCTCCAGCTACTAGGCGCAGGCAATCCTCCCATCCCAGCCTCCCTGGCAACTAGGACTACAGGCATGCACCATCATTCCTGGCTAATTTTTTTTTTATTTTTTATAGAGACAGGGTCTCACTATGTTGTCCAAGCTGGTCTCGAACTCCTGGGCACAAGCCATCCTCTTGCCTTGGCCTGCCGAAGTGCTGGGATTACAGGTGTGAGCCACTGGGCCCCACCAAAGAGTCTTATTTATAAATCTCGTAGGCCTGGGTCGAGGCAGAAGATGTCACTTACCTAGTAGATTACCAGAAGAGGTGGCTCTGAAAAGGACCCTGTTAGAAACCACAGCAAGGAACTGCAAGAACTGGCAGAGTGTTGTAAACTCAGACCCTTCCGGTGGGTCACTGATGGGGCTGGAAGGGGAGGGGAGAGATGGCAGCGCGGAAGCGCCACGCACGGTTCATCTCACGGGTTTCCAGAATGAGAATGAGGAGGGGCAAGATTTGTAGATAGAACAGCTGAGAATTCTCCGCAGCTGAAGACAGATAGGAGACCCAGGTTAAAAGTATCTTCCATGTCCTCGTAGGATAAGTGAAAATAAACCCACACCTTCACACATTGTCCTAACTGCACAGCATCAAGGTTGCTGCCTAAGGAAACAGACCTGCCCAGGAAAAAGGCCTTAGACTCACAACCAGAACACTGTGACCTGGCCAGGGTAGGGCCGGAAGGCAGAGGGGTAATAATATCCACCTGGCACCCAAGAAAGAAACATAGAGTGTGGGGCTCCCTACAGCCGTGCCCGGGCAAGGACACAGGGAAGGCTTATTGTTCAAATGGAAGAAGAAACAGAAGTTAAGCATCACAGTGAGGAAAAATACTTTTTTTTTTTTTTGAGACGGAGTATTGCTCTGTCGCCAGGCTGGAGCACAGTGGTGCAGTCTCGGCTCACTGCAACCTCTGCCTCCCGGTTCAAGCAATTCTTCTGCCTCAGCCTCCCAAGTAGCTGGGACTACAGGCGCGTGCCAAACATCCAGCTAAGTTTTGTATTTTTAGTAGAGACGGGGTTTCACCATGTTGACCAGGATGGTCTCGATCTCTTGACCTTATGATCCACCCACCTCAGCCTCCCAAAGTGCTGGGATACAGGCGTGAGCCACCACACCCGGCCAGAAAAAGACTGTTTTATCACAGTAAAAGAAATCATTCACCAGGCCGGGCACGGTGGCTCAGGCCTGTAATCCCAGCACTTTGGGAGGCTGAGGCAGGCAGATCTCCTGAGGTCAGGAGACTGAGACTAGCCTGGCCAACATGGCAAAACCCTGTCTCTACTGAAAAAAAAAAACAAATAAATAAAATAAAATAAAAATTTGCCGGGTGTGGTGGCAGGTACCTGTAATCCCAGCTACTCAGAAGGCTGAGGCAGGAGAATCACTTGAACCTGGGAGGTGGAGGTTGCAGTGAGCCAAGATGGTGCCACTGTACTCCAGCCTGGGAGACAGAGTGAGACTGTCTCAAAGAAGAAAAAACCTAAAAATAAATAAATAAATGGAATGATTCACCCAAAAGATGGAGCAGCTAATGAGCTTGAATGTACCTAACACCAAATTATGTAAAGAAAAAAAAGTAAAACAAAAACTAGCAGATTTTTAAGGAGAAATTGATGAACACACCATCAAAGAGGGGTATTTTAACACGGCTCTGTTATACTTTTTCAAGGCAAAAATGAATAAATACTCAAAATTAGGGCCAAGCGTGGTGACTCATACCTGTAACCCCACCATTTTGGGAGGCCAGGGCAGGAAGATCACATCAGTTCAAGAGTTCAAGACCAGCCTGAGCAATAAAGTAAAACTTCGTCTCTCTGTCTCTCTCTCTCTCTCTTTTTTTTTTTTTTCGAGATGGAGTCTCACTGTGTTGCCCAGGCTGGAGTGCAATGGCACAATCTTGGCTCACTGCAACCTCTGCCTCTCGGGTTCAAATGATTCTCCTGCCTCAGCCTCCTGAGTAGCTGGCCTTACAGGCACCTGCTACGACACACAGCTAATTTTTGTATTTTAGGTAGCGATGGAGTTTCACCAAGTTGGCCAGGCTGGTCTTGAACTCTTGACCTCACTCAGGTGATCCACCTGTCTCGACCTCCCACAGTGCTGGGATTACAGGCGTGAGCCACCACGCCCGGCCATGAAACTATCCCTGAGAGAAATTTAAAAATTAGTTGTGTATGGTCTCAGCTACTCAGGAGGCTGAGGAGGGTGGGCAGGAGAATTGCTTGAGCTCAGGAGGTTGAGGCTGCAATGAGCTGTGATTGCACCACTGCACTCTAGCCTGTCTTGAAAAGAAAAGAACCCCGAAAATTGGAAAAGTGAAATGAACAAGCCAAGCCAGATCTAATAGATAGAATCTTCCCTACAAATAGCTGAGTTGACATGGAAGGGTTATAAAAGTTGGCCTTCTACCAGGACAAAGGAAGTCTCAGGAAATTTCCAAACTTTAGTCTCAAATAAGCCATATATTTTTTTATCGTTATACAATTAAATTTCAAATCAACAGTAGAAACGAAGTTGAAGAATGTTTTAAACTTTCAATTCACTGCTGAGTAGCTCATGCATTAAACATGTAACAAGAATAGAAACCACAAAGCACTCAGAACCGAACAAAAATGAGAATGTCCTGTCAAGCCTTATGCAATCCAGCTAAACAGCGCAGTCTGTAGATTTAGGCAAATTTGTTGTACAACAACAAAGAGAATGATAAAAATAAGCCTAAAGACATCGGAAGAATGGGAATAAGAGACCTCAGTCCCCAGGAGTTCAAGGGAAGGCTGCGGCTCTCCCGGCTTTGGGTGCCTACCCCTTTCCCTGCCCCCGCCCTTCCCCCGCAGCCCCAGATCTCTGTTGCCAGGAGGCAGGAGGGCTCCGAAGTCAGCTTACTCCTGGTGGCAGCTACACATAACTTCCCCATCCTAGAATGGGAAATGAGGTAGAAACTGAAGACATAAAACAGATGAACGAAATCCAAACCTGCTTTGAAAAGAGATGTTAGGGCCAGGTGCACTGGCTCACACCTGTAATCCCAGCACTTTGGGAGGCTGAGGTGGGTGGGTCACTTGAGATCAGGAGTTTAAGACCTGTCTTGGCAACATAGTGAAACCCTGTCTCTACTGAAAATACAAAAATTAGGCCAGGCACAGTGGCTCACACCTGTAATCCCAGCACTTTGGGAGGCTGAGGCAGGCGGATCACCTGAGATTGGGAGTTTGAGACCAGCCTGACCAACAAGGAGAAACCCAGTCTCCACTAAAAATACAAAATTAGCCGGATGTGGTGGCTACTGTAATCCCAGCTACTTGGGAAGCTGAGGCAGGAGAATCGCTTGAAGCCAGGAGTTGGAGGTTTTGGTGAGCCGAAATCGCGCCATTGTACTTTAGCCTGGGCAATGAGAGCGAAACTCTGTCTCAAAAAATAAATAAATAAAAGAGAGAAAGAAAAAAAATTAGCTCAGTATGCTGGTAGGTGCCTGTAATCCCAGCTAGTTGGGAGGCTGAGGCAGGAGAATTGCTTGAACCTGAGAGGCAGAGGTTACAGTCAGCTGAGATTGTACCCCTGTACTCTAGCCTGGTCAACAAAGCAAGATTCCATCTTAAAAAAAAAAATAGATATCAGGAGCAAAAAAGAAACTATAACTGCAGAAAAGGTATGCATTATTTAAATCATAATGGAGTACCATTAACTTTATGCCAATAAATTTGGAAACTTATAAAAAAGTATAAACAGTTGTTGGTAGAACTATACAAATTAGCAAAATTAGCTCAAGAGGGTAGTTCAATAATCATTGTGGGGTTTTATGTTTGTTTGTTTTCTGTTTCTTTGTTTTGAGATAATTCTTGCTCTGTTGCAAGGATAGAGTGCAGGGGCGCAGTTTCGGCTCACTGCAACCCCTGCTTCCTGGGTTCAAGTTATTCTCTGCCTTAGTCTCCCACGTAGCTGGGATTACAGGCACGAGCCACCACGGCCAGCTTTTTGTATTTTAGTAGAGACGTGGTTTCACCATGTTGGTCAGGCTAGTCTGGATCTGCTGACCTGGTGGTATGCCCACCTTAGCCTCCCAAAGTGCTGGGATTACAGGCGTGAGCCACCACCCCTGGCCAAGGATAGTTCAATAATAATTGCTAAAAGCATCTCACCTCAAAAGGCATCAGGCACAGAGAGTTTTACAGGCAAGTTTTTTTGTTGTTGTTTTTTGTTTTTGTGACAGAGTCTCTGTCACCAGGCTGGAGTGCAGTGGTGCGATCTCAGCTCACTGCAACCTCTGCTTCCTGAGTTCAAGTGATTCTCCTGCCTTAGCTTTCCGAGTAGCTGGGACTACAGGTGCGTGCCACCACACCCAGCTAATTTTTGTATTTTAGTAGAGACGGAGTTTCACCGTGTTGGCCAGGATGGTCTCCATCTCCTGACCTCCTGATCTGCCTGCCTCAGCCTCCCAAAGTGCTGGGATTACAGGCGTGAGCCACCACACCCGTCCAAGGCAAGTTTTACCAAACCTTCAAGAATAGGTGAAGTGTGGCAGAGAATGGGAAATGGGGGGAAATGACTTCACTTATTAACTCACATTATGAGGTTAACCTGATGACACCAGGTTTGTCGAGAATGTGGATTTTGTGCCGAGGTTAAAGTGCCAGGCCAACAGCCCTACAGCCTGGGCTCGAATCCAGCCCGTGCGTGTCCTGGCCACTTGACTGTGAGCTTTCCCTGAGCCTCCCTTTGTCACCTTGAGAAAGATACGGGGGCATTAACTGAGTTAGCACTTGAAAGCACTTGGTCCAGTTCCACCTCAGCTTCCCTAGTAGCTGGGATTACGGGCATGAGGCACCATGCCTGGCTAATTTTGTATTTTCAGTAGAGACGGGTTTCTCCATGTTGGTCAGGCTGGTCCCAACCTCAGGTGATCTGCCTGCCTCAGCCCCTCAAAGTGCTGGGATTACAGGCGTGAGCCACTGTGCCCAGCCACATGTCAGTATTCTGTACAGCAATGAAAATTAGTAAACTGTGTCTATGAAATGGGTACATCTCAACATTGTAATACTGAGCAAAGGAACAAGTAGCAAAATATGTAAATGCGATACGTGTCTACAGTTTTAAGACTTAAAAAGCAATAAATTTTAGTACTAATGGATACTTGAATATGTGCATTTTAAGTGTGTGTAGAAAGAATAAAGTCTATTTGAGATTGCACCAGGAAAAGGAAGGGGGGATATGGTCTAGAAGAGATCCAGAGCAGACAACCATTTCCAAATATTTATTTAAAAATCTAGACCAGGTTTTGTGGCTCATGACTGTAATCCTAGTCTTTGGGAGGCTGAGGCAGGAGGATCACTAGAGGCTGAGAGTTCACAACCATTCTGGGCAACATAGCAAGACCCTGACCCTACAGAAAATAAAATATAAACTTAGCTAAGTGTGGTGGCATGTGCCTGCCATCCCAGCTGCTTGGGAGGCTGAGGTGAGAGGCCGGCTTGAGGAGTTTGAGGCTGCAGTGAGCTGTGATTGCAGCACTGCACTCCAGCCTGGGCGGCAGAGTGAGACCCTGCCTCTGAATTTAAAAAAAAAAATATATATATATATATATATATATTTAAAAAAGGTTGCAAGAAAGGGAGCACACTGGAGATTCTTTTTTGTACGTATATTAGGAAAATTTGTAAAACAACAAAAAAATTCATCAGGGACCCTGCTAGATGCTGGGCCAGGCTTGTGGGCAGGAGTTTGCTGCTGTGGTGGCCATGCTTGATTCTTGGCTGGCTTTTTGACCCATGCTTGTGACCTTGTAATTCCACCACTGAATGCTTATATGAACTGCTCCCAGCCTCTGGGACGGTCCGATGGAGCTGCCCCGCTGTCTCAGGCGCAGGTGCTCCCGACAACGTTCCGGTGTGCCTGCGCTTGGATGATGTCCTGCCTGCAGCCAGTCACCCGGTTTGGCTTTAGAGTTGTATAATGGTGACAGTTTCCATCTTGACCTCAAATCAAAATAACACCAGCCATAGTGAAGACCTCTTAAGGCATTAAAGGCACATTCTGCAGTGAAAAGACTGCCTTTAACTCACGGGCCTTCATGAGAGTGGACAGAAAATAACCCCACCCCACATAGAATGTTAACTAATTTACCTTGGTGGTTAGCACTTGTTAAATTTTATTCAACACTATACCACCCAGCACCTGTATTAGCCAATTTACAGACTTCAAAACAGGGCACCCTGGCCAGCGGGTGGCGCAGCTGCCTGGCTCGCCTGCTTGGCTCTGACGGTCGCTGGCCACGTCTAACGAGATGCCTGTGTTCCCGAAGGTTGGGAAAAGTGGAAACATTCCAGCAGGCACGACTGTGGACACGAAAATCACCCACCCCACGGAGTTCGACTTCTACCTGTGCAGCCATGCTGGCATCCAGGTAAGGACGGGAGCCCCTTTTGGACAGAGTCTTGGCCATCTGCCGTGTCAGCCCCATGTTCAGCAAACACTTGTGCTCTGGCTGGCACGTGGGACGTGGTGTGAGGGGCGGCCCAGACGGGCAGTAGCCAGGGGACCCAGGACTCAGGCTGTGTCAGGCGCTGGCGGGGACAGTGGGGTGGTCAGCATGGGATTCCCAGAGGAAGGAAGTCCCATTTGCTGGGGCTGAGGAGCAGGGAGTGCCAAGGCCCCTGGGGAGCCGGGGGTGTGGTGCGCCTGGAGCTTGGAAGGTGAGGTCTGAGCAGGAATGGGGTGCTCGGGCTGCCATGGGGTGGTGGCTAGGAAGGCTGCTGTAGGGGCCACGTGGGGCAGCTTTCATGTCAGCTCACAAGCACTTGGCGCGTTCAGCCTTGCTGTCCCTCCTCGCACAATCGCTGGCCAGGGCCGGGCTCCAGCCAAGGACTGGGCACTCGGAGAAGTTGGCCATGGTGTTGGTTATCAGGTTATCACCTCGAGGCTCTCCTGGGTTCCTTCCTGAGGGGACTCCCATCTGGCCGAAGGCAATGCTGCTGAGCCCTGACCCACAGGAATACCATGTCCGCGGAAACACCTGCCCCACCCGGCTCTGCAGAGCCTCGGCCTGGGGACGGGAGGAACCTTGATCATGTGTCATCCCTGCCTGCAGGGAGCTTCATCAGAGGGGCTCTCAGATTTTAAAGTCTAAGTAAGGACTTGAATATTCCTTCCCAAAGGATTTGAACCCTGGAGTTTGAGGATTTGCTATGAACTTTGTACATACCTTTAATACTACATTGGCAATATCTAAAAATGTCACATTGTTCACATGCCTGACAGGGAAAGAATAGGGGCTGGTCTAGCCTGCAGCCCAAGAGCGGAGAGTGGGTTTCGCTGTTGGAAGCCTTAGTGAGAAGCAGGTGATGGAGTGCGTGCAGGGTTTGTGACACTTCTTGGTCCAAAGCACCTGTCCCAGCCCTGGCTTCCTTCGCCAAGGCTGGTGAGATGTATCTGGGGCCACGCCCTGCCTGTGTTTGCCCTTCCCTCCTGGTCAGGGAGCCTTACCCAGCAGGGCTTCCCAGGTGTGTTTCCTGGGCAAACTTCTCCCTGAACTTTCTGCCCAAAATCTTTCTAACTGGGGATGCTTCTCTGGTGAGCTGTTTATGGCCCAAGGCTGCCACTGCTGCTGTGTCCTTAGCAAACCCACAGAGACAGATGCCCTCGTTTCCCCTGGGCCCTTGTGACAGCCACTAGTCACATGCCAGGAAAGGGGTGCCAGAGCGTGTGCAGTGGAGCATCAGGGACAAACGTTCTACTGCCCGCCAGCACCAGGGCCCTCCGCACCGGGCCAGACACGGAGCAGGTGGCAGGGACTGTGCTGGACAGGTTGTTGTGGGAAGGGCCTGGGAGGTGCGCAGGCGGGCAGAGGTGGCAGAGAGCCCCGCAGTCAGCAGCTGGTGCTGCTTTCATTTCAAACAGTCACCCCCAGGAGGTATGTAAAGTGGCACTCACGTTCACACTCTTGCTTTTACAGTGTTACTGCTAATGTGTGACTTTTTTTTTCTTTGAGACAGTGTCTTACTCTGTCGCCCAGGCTGGAGTACAGTGGTGTGGTCTCGGCTCACTGCAGCCTCTGCCTCTCAGGTTCCAGTGATTCTCCTGCCTCAGCCTCCTGGGTAGCTGGGATTATAGGCACACACCAACATACTCAGCTAATTTTTGTATTTTTACTAAAGACTGGGTTTTGCCATCTTGGCCAGGCTGGTTTTGAACTCCTGACCTCACGTGATCTACCTGCCTTAGCCTCCCAAAGTGCTGGGATTATAGGCGTGAGCCACCATGCCAGGCCTAATGTATAACTTTCATTAGAGGTTTTTTCCTTGCCATTATAAATAAATTACAAAAAACATAATATACATCAATGCCACTGACCTTGTTACATCTACTTTTTTTTTAGTTAAAAAGTCAACTGTATATATCCACTTTTAATACTGCTTTATATCTTTGCTATGATTTTTTGATGTGGAAATATGTACAGTTTTACCAGTGTGGGGCCATTTGCTGTATATAGTTGTTATGATGCCCCCCACTTTTTTTTTTTTTTTTTGAGACAGAGTCTCACTCTGTTGCCCAGGCTAGAGTGCAGTGCAGTGGCACGATCTCAGTTTACCACAGCCTCCGCCTCCCAGGTTCAAGTGATTCTCCTGCTTCAACCTCCCAAGCAGCTGAGCCTACAGCGTGCACCACCCCACCTGGCTAATTTTTTGTATTTTTAGTAGAGACAGCATTTCACTATGTTGGTCAGGCTGGTCTCAAACTGACCTCGTGATCCACTCGCCTTGGCCTCCCAAAGTGCTGGGATTATAGGCGTGAGTCACCGCGCCCAGCCTATGATGCATTTTTAATAATACACATATAACTATTCTTCCACAGTATCCTTTTTTAAAAAAAAAATATGTATTTTTTAATTTAAAGAGATGGGGTTTTACCTTTGTCAGGCTGGTTTCAAACTCCTGATCTCAGGTGATCTACCCGCCTCGGCCTCCCAAAGTGCTGGGATTACAGGTGTGACCCATTGCACCCAGCCTTTTTTTTTTTTTAAATAATTTTTTTTTTTTTTTAACACAGTATCCTTTTAAAGATTCGATGGCGAGTCCAACTATCCAATTTTCTTATCTGCTTTTTAGGGGACAAGCAGGCCTTCGCACTATCATGTCCTTTGGGATGACAATCGTTTCTCCTCTGATGAGCTGCAGATTCTAACCTACCAGCTGTGTCACACCTACGTGCGCTGCACACGCTCCGTGTCCATCCCGGCGCCAGCATACTACGCTCACCTGGTGGCCTTCCGGGCCAGGTACCACCTGGTGGATAAGGAACATGACAGGTAAGTGGCACGCCTGGCTGGAGGTCATGGCAGGGCTGTGCTTTTGGCACGGGTATTGGAAGCTGCTTTGCTGGAAGGCGAAGCGGCAGGGCCCCAGCGGCTGGAGCCAGCACTCGGGAAGGGGTGCCCGGTGTGCCGTCCTGACTTAAGTTATTGTTGCACCGCCTCATGGCACATTAAGGCTGCGTATTCTCATTCTCTCTCTCTCTTATCCCCGCAGTGCCGAAGGAAGCCATACCTCTGGGCAGAGTAACGGGCGAGACCACCAAGCACTGGCCAAGGCGGTCCAGGTTCACCAAGACACTCTGCGCACCATGTACTTTGCTTGACATGTTTTAGTGTTTAGCGATTGTGTATTGAGGGGGATTCACGAGACCAGCTACACTCAGACCAACAGACGGCCAGCCCTTCCGTGACAGCCAGCATCGAGCATGAGACGTCATTGATTTTATTAGATTCTCCGTTTTCCAGAATGCCTTCCGTCCCAGATTTCAAACTTGGATTTTGAACTGCAGACCTGTATGAGAACCCAATGTCGTAGGAAATATGGTTTGCTAAAATCTATAAGCTGCTTACTAAAATAGAGTCCCGTGTTTCCTAAAAATCTCCTAAAACCAGTCTATGAACTCAGGGCTTTAAAACATTTTTAATTTATTTGGTCATTCAATTTACTTGTTTTTAATACATGATTCTCTATGAAATTGATGGGCTCAAACTAGCTGTGAATCTTCTGAGAGAGAAAGCAACACAAAACACACTTGTGGTTTTAAAGCCTTGAACATTCTGATGTTGTCACTAAAGCTGATTTCCAGGCGTGGCTCACGCAAGCTCCTCAGCCAAGGGCGGGTGGCCGTGCAGAGGCGTCCGCAGGTGCCGTGTTCTGACACACCGCCCTTCACCCAGCCTGAACCAAGGAGCAGTGGCAGAAGGTGGGCCCCGCGTGTTTACAGCATTTCCAGGTCCAGAGAGGTTGGCAGACAAGTGCCATTTTAATAAAAATGTATTTAAAAAAAAAAAAGAAAAAAGACAATATACTGACAGTCTAATCATCAGATTTGTCCTATAGGACTGTGACATTTATTTTCCAAAGTTTCTAAAGAATACGGGTCTGTGGTGATAAATACAGTACAATCCTTTTTCACTGTTATGTCTTTAATGTAAGAGAAAAATATATATATCTGGTTTGCAGTATTAATGTGATAGATAGATGCTGTTTTTTCATTTTATTGACTATGGGGTGCTTCTGTGATCTGTTTAGCATATCAAGAGTGTTTTGGAGCCTGGGGATGGGACCGCCTCTCAGTTCTTAGTGCTTAAGTACAGGAATATGCAATTGACTTAATGTGACCGCAGCCCGCCTTCCCCCGTGGAGACTGTGCAGCCTGTACCCTCGGGAGGGGCAGGTGTGCCCTCCGCACTGCTCGCCGCCGCCCCCCCTCCCACCGCCTCATCCCCGTGTGTCACTCAGCTGATGAAGCACAAGTGGAAGTAATTTATTCTTGCATTGCTGGGAAACACATTCATGTGTGGGGTGCACTTCTCTCCCCTCTCCGTGTGCGCTTTTGTCAGATGAGTTTCATAGATGTATGCACTGAGATTCGTAGAAAGCTGTCGGTGGTAGCTCTGCTGGGCGTGAGGCCGTCGGTCACAATGAAGGAGCCTGCCTGGCCCCGGGAGGCCCGGGGATGGCAGGGCCAGCAGAGGGCATGGGGCATTCTGCTGGGGTTTGCATTTGGGGCCCCAGACGTGGGTTTGCCAGTCTAGAAACCGTTGCACTAAGAGTGACACCATGGATGGTTTTGAAGGCTAGGAACAGACAACTCTGTTTGTGCTAAGTGGGCCTTTTGTCTCTGTACAGTTTCAGTAAGACTCCAATCCATGTTCCATTAGAGGCGTCAGGAAGGAGGCGAGCCTCCGCTCGTGCTGCTCTGCGCTCCATAGGTCCCCTCTTCCTGCTGCTGTCCCCTCCCCGGCCCTACGTGACACTTACCTCGGCACCGCGGTGGGGTGGGGTGCTTGCTGCTGAGCGGCACCCCCTCCGCCTTGGTGCTCAGCTGCTTCGGAGGTGGCGGGAGGGGCGGCGAGCCACGGGTGCGGGGGTCCCCGGAGCCTCACCTGGATGTTGGCGGCAATGGCAAAGGGATGACTATTATTTGTGAAGATGTGTACTCAGAGTGGTGTGTGTGTGTTTGTGTGTGTGTGTCCCTGTGTGTGACTTATTAACGGCATTAGTCTCTTTTGGCTGTATCTTTTTTTTTTTTTTTTTAAATCTTTTTAAATGACAGAAGCCCCCGCCCTAAGAAATCCCGATTCCCTGTTGTTTTGTAGGCCAGTGGCACTTTCTCCTGTTTTCAGAAGGATAGAGAGACGATCGCAGCTTAAATTAACAGATGCATTCAAGCTAAGGGGGGAGTCTTTTGACTAATAAACTTTTCACATCTGAAATTAGATTAGTTTCCAGCCATTTTTAGAATTATCTGGAACCATGTGTCTCAAAGGTGTGTTTCTTCCACCTGCATCCCCCTCTCTGTCCGGGGGATGGTGGTGGTTCTTGTTTATAATGCTTATTTGTGGGCCTGCTCCTACCTCCTGAGGAGGTACTTCATGGCTGGCCTGGCATCTGCATCTAAGTGATGGCTTGTGGCCCTGGGCTCCCTGGGGTCTGAGGACCCAGCCCTGGCGACCCCCAGCAGGGAGGGGATACTTCCTGAGTGGATGCATGGCACAGATTGAGCTGGCAGAAAAGTAGAACTACAATTTTTTTCTTAAATCATTTTGAAGCAAAGTTTTCTTTTTAGTGGGCCAAAGTACTTTAAGAAGGGTACTTTTTATAGCCCTACGCTTGTTTTATGAAACTTACAATACTAAAAACATGAATAGACCAAACATCTCCAGTTGGGTCGGCTGCACACCTTTGTACATGTCTGATGATTCAGAGTTTAAATGGCTGTAGTTACAATTTCTCAGGTAAACAGTTGTTTTCTCAAATTTCTAGCAATCCCTGCATAATTAGGCTAAATTTTCAGACAGTGTACAGCCTCAGAGTACGGTAGGGTAAGTCCCAGCCCTATTCACGTGGAAGTCAGAGGCGGCCCCTTCCCCAGCATCTGAGCAACTGATCGTATAGGTGCCTGGGGCCGCCTCCTTCCCTGTCCACGGCTGGCCTCCCCGAAATACCCAGGCCTGTTCAGATTTGAGGGGTGCCCACTCGCTGGCTTTGTCCCCATCCCACTGTTAAGTAAGGTGTGCCTTGCTTTAAGCAAACCGAATGTGAAAATAATGACATAGAAGTCTGGGTTTGTTTAAAAGAAAAACTGGGATTTTATCTCATCTCTTTAAAAGAGGTCTCCCAATTCGATTCCTGTACTGGGACTTTTCCTGGTATATTTTTACACGCTCACTTTTTGAAAGCATTAATGTACTCCCATCCTTTTACCGCTAACCTGTCCCATTTGACAAGCTCTTGCTGTAACAGCAAAGCAGTTAATGAACACGAGCACCCGGGGAGCCCACCCGGGGGGCCAAGCCGTGGAAAGCTGCCCTCAGGGGAGAGACCTTCGGTGGTGGGAAGCCACCAACCTGTTGTTTGTGTAGCCCAAGCTCAGATTTTCTTGGTTTGGAGAAATGTTGTAAAACTGGGCATGCATAGCTGTACTTCTAGAAGGGGATTGTTTTCCTTAGGGTTTGGTTTTCTCTAGTTCAAGCCGTCTTCACATGGAGAATTTCGATAGCACGTTAGGGTCTGCCCTCTAAAGATGATGATGCTTTTCAGTGGCGGTCTCACACTCCTTTGAATGAATGTTTGCACTCTGGAACCACAAACGATGCGCGGCCATTGTCCAGCTTGCCCGAGAGGGAACTGTTGAGAGCAGGCAGTGACCTCCGCGCTGTTTGTCAGAGGCTGACCTAAACTGCTATCACTAATGTTTACCCCAGTGACTGAGAACAGGTCATGTCAGTTCACTTCCTGGAGCGGGGTTAGTGGCTGGGGGTTTTATTGTTGTTGTTATTTGTTACTTTTATTGCTGTTAAATGCAAGTGTTGCTATTTATTTTTTTCTTTCTGCTCGGGTTTGGTTTGGTTTGGTTTGGCCAACGCAGATATTCCAATGCATGTGGTACCTAATGGATAGGATAGGAATTATTTCCCCAACTTTTATAAATTACCTAATGTTTACCTTCAAGTTTGCTGGATGATTTATTTTTTGAAAGCCACAAATGTGATTTTTCTGGATGAATTGTTTTTCTTATATATGCAGCCGTGTAATTTTACATTGGTCTGCAGGGTGGTTTAAATTTTATTTTTACAAGGCAGTTTTTCAGTCAAATTATATATTTGATACAATATGCTAAGGATTGACTGGCTGTGAGTCAGGTGGCCGGACACCGGCGTGTCCCCAGGAGGCCTTTGGGGCTGGGGCAGCTTCTCGGCTGCTCGTGCTGGTGGCCGGTGGCTTGTTCCCTGCGCCTCTGGGAACTGGGTGTGTCCTTCAGCAGGACCGTGACCTGCTGGGCAGTCAAAAGGATTTTTCATGGGCATTTTCCTACACATAAGGCAGTTCCATTAGCAGGAACTTTAGAAGTTGACATGATCCAGACAGTGGACAATCCCAGTGGCCCAGACAAGCCATACGACATTCTCCTGTGACCTCTCTCTGACCCATCTCTCACGCTCATGAGAAAAGGAATGTACAATAAATAGAAACAGAAACTTCCTCAGTGCTCATGCGCCTCACTTGCAGAACGCGAGTGTTGTATTTATGTTTGAAGCCCTTCCCCAAAGTGACTGAGAAGTTGCGCTCTAGCTGCGGCACCAGCAGTTTCGTCTGCTGTGACGCTTTTCGGTGTAGATGCAGTGCACATGTGACTTTGTCATGCGGGTGCCCCTGTTACACACACACACACACATGCTGACTCTCTTTTGTAAGGCAAATTTTCAACTCAAAATAATTGCACTGATTTTTTTGACAACTTCTTTATACGATGTCCAGCTTCGCATCTGCTGTACTTGTTTGAGATGATTGTAAATAGATTTCTGGTAGAAGTGATATGAATGCACACGGGGCTCTGTTGTGGAGACACTGCCTCGTATTCAGTATTATGTGTTAAGAGTTGTGTGGACTTAACTCTGTTCCGCCCTTGAGCTTCGTGTCTGTTGACCGTTGATGAAGGACAAATTCGCCTCATTTTCTTTTTCTTCTGAAGGGAACTTTTAGGTCTGTTACTAGGAGAACTTGGTCTCCTGATGCCTGATGGTGTAGTCCTAGGCGGGCTCGTTGCAGTCTTGTGAATGCTGTTTTGATCTGTTTGATTCCTCGTCGCTTGCCATGGCTCTCCAACGCATGGTCTCCGAGTTCTACCCAGCGCTGGGGAGTCCGGACGGGAGGCACCTGTTGCGCCTGCTACTAGAACGCAAGGGCCTCCTTTGCGTCTCTGTGGTCAGAGTCATTTTAAAGCCATGAGGTCACTGTCGTGTCAAAGCCATCATTTGTGCCCGTCGTGTTGCCAGAGTAGCAGCGTGTGCTGCAGCCCCCGTGTGTCACTCTGTGGTCAGGCTACCCCGTGTCAGACCTAGCAAGTTTTTCAGCCCACACCAGTCTGTGCGTGTGTCCAAGTCACACCAGTGCCATTGCGGTGCCCTCGCTTATGCTTCTTCGGGTATGTTTTGCCATGTTATTGTCTAAAGTGAATGTATTGGCTTAGCCAAATTACTACAGAAGGTGGTTCCTAAATACCTTTTAGTTAAAAAAAAAAAAAAAAAATGCAGTTAAAGGCTACCTCTGAATTCCCAGTAGATTCATCATATTTGCTCTTAAGTGTAGCTGTCCACACTGAAAACAGCCAAGACGTTGCCTGAGTAAACTGAATTGTGAACATCTATCTGTTCAGTTCTGGCTTGAAAATGTGTGTGCCATACTGTGACCCACGGGCAGCCCCCTCCTCCTCTGCTGGGTCAGGTGGGCCCGCGTCGCCTCCGGGCCACGCAGCTCTGCGATGGCTAGGATTCTTCTGCCGGCACGAACAGCATGGGAGAGTTCTCTGCACGGGATAGCATGCTGTCCTTCATGCTGGCAGGAGCATCTGCGCAGGGTTGCGTGTGGCAAAACCTTGAGACAGCCTGTGTCCTACCTGGCTTTCCACTTTCCTGTTTAATATAAGAAAGCACTTTTTTTTCTGCTTTACCTACAAATGGATTGAAAATGGCCTCCTCTATCCTGTCCTCCCTTTTATACGCTCTGTAAAATCACAAAGGTGCTTCAACACCAACTCTCGTGCAAGTAATAGATTTAAAATAGTTGCATGGTTTCAAGGACGATGCAGACGCCATTGGCCTTTGACTTTGGGACCTTGGGTTACTCTCACTCTCTACTGCAAAACAAACTAAGGGTTGTAAGCAAAGTCTTCTGTTCCAATCCAGGGTCCTTTGTTTGAAAAGAACACAGGGCCCACAGCTGGTGGTTTGAAGTTTCCGCTAGTGGCACAGTGGACCGTCTGACGCTCACTTGCAGGAAGTTGGTCCTGGGAGCGTGGATGGCTCTAAACACCCCTCCCCGTGATTAACCACTTTGCTGTCAGAAATGTCATTTCCCCCTACACTGTGCTGTGGACCCGGGCCCCTTTTGCTTCTTGCTTTGGGTTCCATGTGATCCCCCATCCTCAGGTGAGCGCTCGCTCTAAAACATCTCCATCAGTTTACTCCTGAGTTGACAGGCGATGGTCTTACAGTTGGAGGCGCCTGGGTGTTTGGAGGGGGCCCCGCCCTCATGTTGGCTGCTCAGCAGACATTGAATTTGGCCCCAGGGGTTCACACTGTCATTACCTGGAAGCAATTGCCTTTAAGCTGCTGTTCTGGGTTTCATGCTTTTTATGCTATGTTGAGCGCTTGAATTCTGGAAGAGCTAAGTGTCCTTTGCAGTCTCTCAGAATGTTTTGTCATTCTGCCACCACACTGTTCCATGTGAACAGACCTCGAGAGGCTTGGGCACTCGGGGTGGGGGGTGGATGTCCCACCGCCTGCCGCCCCGGGTATTTGGCTGCTCATGTCCACTGGGCTGGCCTTGGGCTTTCTGCCAGAATCTGGCCCAGGGTGTTTGAGGAGACTTAGGTGGCTCGCCCCCCCACTTGGTCCTGGAGCTGCGGCTTGCAGATCCGCCGCTAGCTTCCCGCACCCGCGTCTCCCACCGTCTCAGCGTTCCTAAGAATTTACACAGAAGTGAGAGAACTGAAGATTCCTGGTGCTTTTGTTAACACATTTCTATCTTACTGGTTGGTGTGGAAATTTTAGATGTGTTGTTAGGTCTTTGAATGCCGTGCGTGGTATGACTAAAGGGTTAAGTCCTCACCTCACCCTCCAACCCCCTTTTCGGGGGTAGGAAGAGGCTGAATTATCTCCTATTTAAAACCACCTTGGATTTAGGTAGTTCAGAGTTAAAGCTAAAACACCAAATATTAACTCTTTCCCCCAAGTGTCTCCAGAAACTGGACTTTGGGGCCACTCTCATTCAGTTCTTTCTGCAGCTTCAAGGTCCTTAAAATGAGTGAGTTGATCCCAAGAACACCCCACGCCACTGGCCAGCGGGGCGCCATGCAGGCGACTTCATAGATCAGGTGCTCATGTAGGGGTCCAGGGCTCCTTTGAACTCTGGGAGTTGTGTGCGCAGTCTTGGGTGGGAGAGGGCAGGCCCCTCTGTCCCAAGAGGCCGGTGGTGCCCAGGCCTTCCTCTGGTCTCCATCAGTGCCAGCCTGATCACGTTCTGGAAGACCCAGTCTTAGACTCTGTGCCTTTAAAGTCCGGTCCTCAGTGTCCTTTCAGAATCATGTGGGGCTGCGTTTCTCTGGGGAATTAAGCCAGTGCCATTCCACAAGGCAGGCATGGACCTCCAGCCTTGGAAGCTTTCTTTCCACTCCTCAGCCCCTGACTTGTAAACTGTGATGCCACGTGGTCTGGAGCCACGGAGGACGCACTTGGTCTTGGAAAACACTTGGTTCCAGTCGCGTGGTTTCTCCCATACCCTGACCAAGTCCCCCCTCTGCCAGGATCGCGGGAGATTGGTGCAAGACCTGTCTCTTAGGCGTTGACCATGACCATCAGCAAAGCCTGGTGGTCTTGTTCTCATAGTCACTTGACAAGTATATTTATTGTAATGGAAGTAGGTTTTTTTTTTTTTTTTAAAAGGAATTGGAATCATGTCTTTGTAGAATGTGTGTGAAGTCCTCCGCTGTAAGGTGCTATTCAGTCCTGTGATCCTCATTTTGGAACGCTCTTCATTGCTGCTGCTCTGTTTTGTGGCTTCCGAGGAAACCGCTTACTTAGGTGTGCTGTCACCTTGAACTGTGCATGTAGGACACGAGTTTTGACTTACCCGACAGGGAATTTTTATCTCTAGCTTTTTCAAGCCAGGTATTGAGCAGTTTCTTGGCCAGTGGCCTAATGAGAAGCCACCTTTCCCTGTCAAGGGGTGATTTTATTGGTTTTAAGCGGGGAAGTAATCCCATGTCCTTTTTTTTTTGTTTTGAAACGGAGTCTCGCTCTGTCACCAGGCTGGAGTACAGTGGTGCAGTCTCGGCTCACTGTAACCTCTGTCTCCTGGGTTCAAGCGATTCTCCTGCCTCAGCCTCCCGAGTAGCTGAGACTACTGGCGCACGCCACCACGCCAGGCTAATTTTTGTATTTTTAGTAGAGACGGGGTTTCACCACCTTGACCAGGATGGTCTCGATCTCTTGATCTCGTGATCTGCCCACCTCAGCCTCCCAAAGTGCTGAGATGACAGGCGTGAGCCACCGCGCCTGGCCACTTATTTCTTAAATACCTAACAAGTTCTTCTTGGTGGCTCCTCTTGGCTCTCTCCTCTTTCTCCCCCAACCCTCCATCCTTTCGAGGAATGGCCTCTCCCTCCGCAGAGGCACAGGCTGCAGAGGGAGCGCTGTGGCGGCGATTCCAGTTCCTCTTTAAAGCCAAACACGCGCGACTGAAACCCTAGTGTGGAGGGTGGCGTGGCGTTGGAATTCCAGGCCTGAGTTTGATAGTGGATTTTAATGTAGTTGTTAAAGGTATGGATTCATGTTTTATAACTGTAGAGGCAAGCAAGTTTTTATTTTTAAAAAAGTTTTGAGAGAAAAATTTATAAGTTTCTGTGCAGCAAAGTGGCTAATTACTCATTAAATACAGGAAAAGAATGTAGTATCTAAATCCAGCTTTTTCTTACCTCTGGTACACTTCAGATTACTTACCTAATACATATTGAGGGGTTTTAACCCTTAGTTTTATCAATTTTTCTAGTTTTATTTTATTTTTATAAAATAATTGAAAAAGAACCAAAAATGACTTCAAAAGTTCCATAGATGGATTTTTGCCCCTTCTTAATTTTCCCCCACAGTAAAAACACTTTAGAAGACATTTTGAATCAAAATGTATAATGACCATGTAAAGTTCACTATTTTCTAAGAAGCTGAGCAGCTGCAGGGCCTCCTTTCAGATGGTACTCTATGTATTGTCCACGGGCTTGTTTCTCCCTGTATGGTGGAACTGTGTGACCATGTCTTGTGCTTGCGATATAGAAACCATGCAGTGCTGTTTTGTAAATTGACAGTTTCTGTATAAACTCTTATTTATATACATTGGCCTCTCTGTATGATTTTCCATTTGCTACATGAATTGTAAAATTAATTATAAAATTATAGTACCTGCTAAATACAATTCTGAGGCTTCATGTCATTGTCTTTAGTTGAATACCATGCTGTGTGTCTTCAAGATGTCCATGCTTGCATGATACTAGGTGGCGAAGCCACTTTAAATTAAGCCTTAATCAGATGTTAAATTTGTGAGTTTCAGAGTATGCAAAAATATTAGGCAGAGTGAGTGTAAACTGTTCAGATCGAGATGCTGTATCATAATTCAAGTTATTTTTTCTGGAGTTAAAAAGGGAAGCATTCGGCGATACACCTCTCTGTCTCTCTGTCTCTCTGTCTCTCTCTCTCTCTCTGTTTCTCTCTCTCTCGTCTAGCTTGGCTATTGCCATAGCTTGATGAAAATGGACCATTGCGCATTTCTGTGACAGTCAGTCAAAAAGACCTGTTCTGAAAGTCTTGCGACTTTTTCAGGGTTTTTTTTTTTTTTTTTTTTTTCATATTTGATTATTTCCCCTGCCACCCCCAGTCTGAGATTTCTGTATGGCTGATGGAGAGTGCAATTTGGGCGTAGGTCTTATTTGCAAACCTGCTCATGTTCTAAGCTTTCTTCAGGTAGTACCACCTGTCATCGCTTCTGCATATGATTTAAATGGATTTTTGTTTTCATAAAAGCATCATAAATTTAGAGAGAAAATGGAAGGGACCCAGCTTTCTTTACAATGTGGATCTACCTCAGTTCAACAGTTGGGTGCTATTACTAAGTCTGTCAAATTAAATTGGAAAAAGTAACCAAAACAGTGACATACAACTCCACATGAAACTTGAAATTGTAATTTCCGTTTATTTAATGATATTTTTATTTATTTGTGCCTTTTATGTTGAACCCCAATGCATTGAAAAAAAATCAGTATGAGACTACATATTTTATATTCCAGGTGGGGAGAAAAGTCCAATTGGTCGTGGAATTTGATAGACTTTCCCCCAGCCAACTGCTACAGCGTATTAGAATCCCGACTGCCCCCGTGAAAAGAAAAAAAAATGTCCAAGAGCAAATCTTCACATTTTACAAACAATAAAGTCCAAACTCCTCTATGCACATATTTAGAGCTCATCACTTCATTTTCTGTGCCAGTGGAGGGGCGGCCAGAAAAATTCCCAAGTACCCTCATCATTGCTTTTCTAGCCATTCATACCCCCTCTTCCTCTGGCACATTTTATAAGAGTTTATTTCATAAGCAGCAAACGGACTGTTGTCGATTTCATCTCTCCTGACCTACCTGGTGGAGGTGCTAATGACCATGGACAGAAAGGGGCAGGCCAGAGCTCCTGGCTTTGCGGAGGCGGAGGCCCGCATTCAGCAGTGGCCCATGTGCCTGTGAGTTGGGAAGGCTTTCTGACAGGTAAGAAATTGAGATAGGGTGATGACTTACCATGCTTTTATATTTGGCAGTTTACAATTCTAGAACTTTTCCTACTATGGCGATCTTTTTTTACTTAATTCTTTGGAGGTAACAATATTTTGGAGTCTTAAGAATTTGATTTTATACCAATAAGAAACACAAATTAGGGATCTTTCTCCTGTAGTACATAGTTTTACTATTTTAAAGAGATCTCTGAATTTTACAAGAGAACCAACATTCCTTACTAGCAGAACTTTGAAAGTTGATTTGGGAGGCTTGTTGCTGCAGGATCTCAAAAATAGAAAGAGAGAGAGATGATTCTACTTAAATGTTTTTAATTTTCTAACTTCCATCAGGTTAATACTTAAGCTCTATTTTGTAAAGAGTAAATCATCCTTTAGTATGCTGCATAAGATGATCAGCATTCTTGCACTTTCTCAGTAATAAGGCGTGCCCTGCAATTGGCCCTCCAGGACGCATTGTTTTTTTAACCTAACGAGAAGACTTTGGGGCAGGTGATTGAATTTATATAGGTACCTCAAGAAAAAGAACCTGAATATGCTGCATTTTCTTTCTTTAGCTTCTACATGTAGCATTTTGTTTTGCTTTTGTTATTTTTGTTTAGATATATGCTTTTTGGACCCCAATAGACTGCTGAAAGAAATTTAAAAATTACTCTTGTAGAGATATAAGTATCCTTAAAAAATAAACGAAAAAAAACAAAAATTAAAAAATTAAACTTGTTGCAATATCTGGCTCAAAGGTTGCCCTATATTAGAATAATACTTTAGCCACATACACCTGAGGAGACGGATGCTATGTGGATAAGCAGACAATAATGTTCTGAATCCTTTCTGTTCATGCTGCTTTCTTAATTGTTTCTCCATGTCATCGAGAGGTTGGATAACTTATTTCTAAGGTCAAGGCTAAAAATCATGTCACTTTTTTTTTTTTTTTCTTTTCAACACAGACCTCAGAAAAGTTGTGATTGAGGAAGTAGCATGATCCTAAATGTGTTGTTGAAATCAGGCAGCCCGAGCCTCTGGTCTCTCCAGAGAGCCCGTCCTCACATTTCTCTATTCCTCAGCACTCACCCTAAACTGAACAGATGGGGAGTGGTCTTGATTGTCAAGATAAAACTGGTGAAGAAAGCTACATGCTGAGAACCTGAGCATCTATTGTCATGTTTAAGCTTAGCTGGGTCCTTTCTAGTTTGTTTTTACAGCTTACTAGGTTAAGTAGTTTGCACTATTTTTGCAATAAATTCATGGAAACCCTAACAGTGACTTGTTTTGTTTCTTACTGTGTGTATATAAACTAATACTAAAAGTTTGGCATAGTGTTTTTTTCACCTTACATAACCCCTAACATGCACAGAATGCTGTAAATCTGATAAACTATGATGTGAATGATATTTTATAAAGTTATTTTGTATGGTGTCAATTTTGTTTTGCCTCATAGTATGTCAGCAAAAAATTAAATAAAAGTCCTCCTATTTACAGCTGCCTCTTCCAAACCTCTTCAATTCCTCACGGACTTCCTTCCGCACAGGTTTCCGAGGCAGAAGCATGCCTTCAGGAGTGGAAGTCCAGAGCCCTGTCCTTGAAGAATGTACTTGGCAGAGCTGGGCACTACCTGAGGATCTGGGTTTGGGGGATGAAAACCACAGGTATGAGTTGAACGAGAGTGGGAACAGCCATGGTAGGTAGGCTAGCTGGCTGTTTCCGCTCTTGCAGCATGAGAAGGGATGAAGTAAGAAGCCACTCAGCTAAGCCCATCATGAGCAAGGCCCTGTAATCCCAGCTGCTCGGGAGGCTGAGGCAGGAGACCCGCTTGAACCCAGGCGGCAGAGGGTGCAGTGAGCCGAGAGGGCGCCACTGCACTCCAGCCTGGGCAGCAGAGTAAATGAGACTCCATCTCAAAAAAAAAAAACACCTGTACACAAGTGTTTACAGGGCTTTGTGAATTATATTCATTAAGTCCAGGCATGGGGGCTCACACCTATAATCCCAGCACTTTGAGAGGCTGAGGCAGGCAGATCACCTGAGGTCAGGAGTTAGTTATAGAGACCAGCCTGGCCAACATGGTGAAGCCACCTCTCTATGAAAAATACACCAAAAAATGAGCTGAGTATAGTGATGCATGCCTGTAATCCCAGCTACTCAGGAGGCTGAGATAGAAATCACCTGAACCCAGATGGCAGTTGCAGTGAGCCGGAATCATGCCATTGCACTCCAGCTTGGGTAACAGTGAGACCCTATCTCAAACAAAAAAAATCATAGTCGTCAAAACTAGAAACAATCCAAATGGGTAATTTTCCATATATATGGAAAATGGATAAACAATTACGTTCATACAATGGAATCCTACTCAGCAATAAAAGAAATGGACTTTTAATACCTGTGACAACACGGATGTATCTCAAACAAATTCCGCTAAACAGAAAAACTGCAGACTCGAATGCTACACAATGATTCCATTTATATGGCATTCTGGAAAATACAGGTCAGCAAAATGGTCCGTAGGCCAAAGCCATTCATTTTTTAATGACACATAAGCTAAGTATTTACATTATTAAATGGTTTGAGAAAACAGTATTTCATGACATGAAAATTACACAAAATTCAAGTTTCAATTTGTAAAAATTTAGCTCTATTGAAACACAGCACCTGCATTCCTTCATGTATCACCTGGCTGCTTTCGTACCACAACAGCATAGTTTAGTAGCGGCAACAGAGACAATAAAAGCCCACAAAGCTTGAACTATTTACTGCATGGCCCTTTCCAGAAAAAAATCTGCTGATACCTGCTATAGGGACAGAGAATAGCTTGACGGTTGCCAGGGTAAAAGTTGGGGAAGGAGTTGACCACACGGGAATTTTTTGGAGGATGATGCAGTTGTTAGTTGTGGTGGTGGTGACTGCATTTGTCAAAACTCAGAACTGTACAACAAAGAGTAGATTTTTAGTTTATTTTACAATAAATGTTTGGGTTTTTCTTTTTTTTTTTTTCTTAGAAGATTTCATAATAGTAACCTAAAAATTAAATGTTAATAAACAAGAGGCACAGAAAACACCGGTGGCTGCTAAGGGGCAGAGGACAAGTCTGAGTACAGGGAACACTGGGGAATGTCACGGGGGATGGAACTGCCCTGCTTAGCGATTGGTGATAAAAACCATACATGTGTCCAAATTCACAGACCAGACACTAAAAAGGGTGACTTTACTGAACGTAAATTATAAACTTTTTTATTTTTAAAAAAGAAATGATGAAGGCCGGGTGCTGTGGCTCATGCCTGTAATCCCAGCACTTTGGGAGGCCAAGGCGGGGGCAGATCACTTGAGGTCAGGAGTTTGAGACTCACCTGGTCAACAAGGTGAAACCTTGTCACTACTGGAATTATAAAAATTCGTCGGGCGTGGTGGCACATGTCTGTAATCCCGGCTACTTGGGAGGCTGAGCAAGAGAATCACTTGAATCTGGGAGGCAGAGGCTGCAGTGAGCCAAGATTGTGCCACTGCACTCCAGCCTGGGCAACAGAGAATCTGTCTTTTTTTAAAGAAGAAGAAAAAAATAATAATGATGAAACAAGAAGAACTAAACATTTACCCTATGTGAGGAAAAAAAAATTGGGCTTATGATAGGCTTGCTCTTATAGACAGTAAAAACAAGTGCCAGGAATTTAAAGCAAAGAACAGTAAGATGAGAAAGACTTTAAACATACAAATGTTTCGCAATTATATTTTAGAACAACATGCTTATACAAGAGGTAAGACTTATTTTGTATTTGATTTGATAATTTGACTTGGAATTTTTCTGTGGGCATAAAAGTGTTAGAATGCTAATTTTTAAATTTCACAAAATTTGTAGGCAGTAACAAAATCCTCAGAGCCATGGAGGGCTCTAAAACTAGTTCCATAAAGCATTTTACTGTAAAAATACGTACAGATCTTTAACAGAAAAGTATATTTCTTTACAGTAGAAAAATATTTGAACAACTTTTCTTAAAAGACAAAAATTCAAATGCAACATACCACCAGCTAAAACTGAACCTAGCTGTTTATAAGAACTGATTCCAAAATATACATACATGAAAATTTACATAACTGATAGGTAGAAGCTCTTCAAAATTGACTGTAAATTTAAAAGTGAAAATTGGCCTTGCCTCTACAGTCGAGCTGCAGAGCAGGCAGCATGGCTGCCGGTCCCAGCTGCTTTCTTGGCGCCTGAGCTGCAGAGCGGGCCTGTGGAGGGGCTGCTGTCTGGGTCACTCTCCCTCTGGCTGCTCGTGGCGTAGGTGCATGAGGCACTCAGTCTTGGCCTGGAAAGAATCCCACGCACTGGAGTGTTGTGTATGCTTAGAGACAGTGGAGCAGGTCCAGGGCAGTCCTCGCCAGGCTGCTTTCCAAGCACTTTTTTGGTTTAGGATTCAGCTTCATCATGGTCACTTTCATTATCATTGTCATTCTCCTCATCTTCTTCCCTCTTTTCTTCTTTAAGCATTTTCAGGTATTTGCTAGCTAAAATCTTCTTCGGTAATATATCTTAAAAACACAAAGTTTACATCAGCAATTATGGTAGACTATGAACACAGTCATGCGAATTTCAAAATGTACTACTTCCTGATTTGACCTCTACAAGAGTTTCCAAAACAAGATGAAATTGAGGCTATAATTCTGGGTAAAATATCAGAGAAACCAGCACTGTCTCCTAACGAGTGCTATAGGCCTGTTTCCATTCCACTCAGTACAAACCATGGTGTCTCTATGAGCCGCTTTATGAGCAACCCTGCCAGATTAGCTGAGATAGACTAAACTGGCCCCAGGGCAGACTTAAGCTCTTTCTGACTACAGGCATGTACCCTCACCCTAAGCTTTTCCCTCCCGCAGTAGGAAGGGAAAGGACTGCCCAGCACTCGCAGCCAACCAGCATCTCGTGCATGCTATTGGCTTCATGATTGTTCTAGGCAGACCACATTACAAACACATTCAGACAAGACTAAAAGTATCTTCCAGTGACAGCTCATAGGACCTTTGAGGCTTGGAAAAAGTAGCAAGATTAATTCCTTCAAAGCAGAGGGGAGGCAAGGGGTGTGGGAGTAGCTATTGATAACTATTCATTTTTCAACCAGAATGTTTCAAAGGCTCAGTACCTGTAAGAAACTGAAAAGTTTCTGATTTCTCTGCAGTGTTTGCTAGATCACTGTAAGTCAGTACTTTCTTCTCCTTTCCACTGCCATGTCTGTAGGAATAGGTAGCTAGATACTGAACAAAGAGCTCCTAAAACAAAATGAAAAAGTAAAATGAAAGATGTGCTTTGAAAATTTACCCCAGAGCTTAATGTTTAAAATTATGCTGTTGATAAGCTTTTATCAGGCTTAAAATTACATTAAGACTTCAGATTATCTTGGTTTCTCAAATTAAATTACAAGAAATCACGGGAGGCCAGGCATGGTGGTTCACATGAGTAATACCAACACCTTGGGAGGCTGAGCCAGGCGGGTAACTTGAGGTCAGGAGTTTGAGACCAGACTGGCCAACATGGTAAAACCCCATTGCTACTAAAAATACAAAAATTAGCTGGGCATGGTGGCAGGTGCCTGTGATCCCAGCCACTTGGGAGGCTGAGGAAGGAGAATCGCTTGAACCTGGGACACGGGAGGTTGGAAGTTGCAGCACTCTAACCTGTACGACAGAGTGAGACTCTGTCTTAAAAATAAATAAATAGGCCCCGTGTGGTGGCTCACGCCTGTAATCCCAGCACTTTGGGAGGCTGAGGCGGGTGGATCACGAGGTCAAGAGATCGAGACCATCCTGGTCAACATGGTGAAACCCCGTCTCTACTAAAAATACAAAAAATTAGCTGGGCATGGTGGCGCGTGCCTGTAGTCCCAGCTACTCGGGAGGCTGAGGCAGGAGAATTGTCTGAACCCAGGAGGCGGAGGTTGCGGTGAGCCGAGATCGAGCCATTGCACTCCAGCCTGGGTAAGAAGAGCGAAACACCGTCTCGATAAACAATATACATACATACATACATACATACATCACTGGGGAAAAGAAAAACATGAGGTCAGAAAGCAAGCAAGGCCGGTATCAAAATTGGTGGAGAAGCAGGCATTTTCCAGAGGCTTATTTTAGATGTCTAACTTATGAAAAATACGAATCATAACTGTTTAATGACCAACCTCTAGAGAAAAAGAAGCAAAAAGCCATTCAAAAATTCTGTTTGGCTCAGGAATACATTTTGTCTTCTATTTGCATACACTGTTTCTAAGGTGGTTCACCTACCAGGCGTCCCCAAACTACGGCCCCGCGGGCTGCATGCGGCCCCCTGAGGCCATTTATCCGGCCCCCGCCGCACTTCAGGAAGGAGCACCTCTTTCATTGGTGGTCAGTGAGAGGAGCACAGTATGTGGCGGCACTCCAACGGTCTGAGGGACAGTGAACTGGCCCCCTGTGTAAAAAGTCTGGGGACGCCTGACAACGATAGTAACCACACCTATTTTGCTGACTTTTCTAGGAACTGACAATCCTCAGACCTAATGCAACAAGCGGACTTGATCGTCTTCCCTTCCCCCACCCGAGTTTTTTTTTTTTTTTTTGAGATGGAGTTTCGCTCTTGTTACCCAGGCTGGAGTGCAATGGCGCGATCTCGGCTCACCGCAACCTCCGCCTCCTGGGTTCAGGCAATTCTCCTGCCTCAGCCTCCTGAGTAGCTGGGATTACAGGCACGCACCACCATGCCCAGCTACTTTTTTGTATTTTTAGTAGAGACGGGGTTTCACCATGTTGACCAGGATGGTCTCGATCTCTGGACCTCGTGATCCACCCGCCTCGGCCTCCCAAAGTGCTGGGATTACAGGCTTGAGCCACCGCGCCCGGCCCCACCCGAGTTCTTAAAGCAGTGCCAGGCCTTCATTTTTACAGAGGATGAATTAAGCCTTTTTCTCAAGGTTTTGACTTTAATGCATTAATCTCGTTCAGTTAATAAAGGATGAGGATGGGTGTGGTGGCTCAGAGCCTGTAATCCCGGCACTTTGGGAGGCCGAGGCAGACGGATCACCTGAGGTCAGGCGTTCAAGACCAATTTGGGCAAGATGGTGAAACCCTGTCTCTAGCAAAACCCACAAAAATCAGCCGAGTGTCATGGCGGACGGCTGTAATCCCAGGTACTCAGGAGGCTGAGGAAGAATTGTTTGCCGGGAGGCGGAGGTTTCAGTGAGCAAGATCTGCACTGCACTCCAGCCTGGGTAAGAGTGAGACTCCGTAACAAAAAAACAAATTAGAGATCCTAAGTGCCTGCATAAATCCTCATTACTTAAAACTAATAAAATGAAATTGTACAGGAAAACACAAATGTCCCCAGGTGAAATGCTGAATATGTAATTATTTCCCTGGGCTCTAGGAAAACATGGCTCTGGTATAATAAAGCAGGCGAGAAATCTGTAATTTCCCATTTCCCTTAGTTATGGTCGAACACTGTAGGGACATTATGTACTTAAACACAAGTAGAGACTGGGAAATAGGATCTAAAGCAAGTTAAAGCCTTTAACTGTGTAGCTGAAACACGGCCCAGTCTCACAACAGAAAAGTATCTAGCCTAACACTACCAAGACGCAATGTTTTTAAAAAAGACAAAATCTATTTTGCACCCAAGAGGATGCTGAACAGACTATAAAACTAGGTTCCCTAGACTTCCTTAAATTCTGGCTGGGGGATGTGCTTCCTCTTAGAGGAGGTAACAGGTGTGGCGCGGGGCGGGGGGCTCGAAAGCCTCGGACCGCTGGAGCTGGGGCCTGACCCGCGGGAGAAAAGCCTCAAGCCTTGGGTGGAGCGCCCAGCTGTCCCTCCCACGGGACGCTGGAGGAGACAGGGCCCCCAAAGAAAGAAGCAGGCCAACGGCAACAAAAAGGAAGGCCAGGAATAGGGACTCGCGGGTGAAAAGGGCCGCCAAAGAAACCAAATGAGGCCACCACCACTTGGCGCCGAAGCCCACGCGCAGGGCCGGAAACTGAGCGCGGCGCGCGAGGGACGACGGGAGCATAGAGGTGGGCGGGACGAAAGGCGCGCAAGGGAACTTGGGAGCTTGCGGGGATGAGGAACGGAAACACGCGAGAGGGGGCGGGAGCGCGACGGGGTGGACGGGGCGAAGGTGCGCGCGGAAGGGAGGAGCGAAAAGGAGCGAGAAAGGGCGGGAGCGGAACGCGGTGTATGGGGCGAAGAAACTAGAGAAAGGGAGGGAGCCGCGCGGGGTGGGCGGGGCGAAGACGCGCGAGAAAGGGAGGGAGCGCCGCTGGTGGGGGCACGCTGGCACCTCGGCGCGCGCCGGAGTGGGAGGGGGCAGGGGGGCGCGCGCGAGCCCAGCAAGGGCAGCGGGAGGCGCTCAGGCCTAAGGGGACTGGGCAGTACCGGGAGCCTGGCGGGGCGGGGCGCAACGGGCAAAGGCGGCCCCACCCCCGCCCTGCCCTGCCCCCTCACCGTGGCCTTGGCCGTGAGCACCAGCGCCTCCTGGTTGATGCTGGACACCTCGGGGGAGCTCTTCATGATGACCCGGATCCGGGACAACGGCAGCGAGACGAGCCTCTGCTCCCCGCACTTGTCTTTGCCCACGACTGCGTCCGCCATCTTCCCGCTCCTTGCGCGGGCGGCAGCCAGCGGACCCGACCGCGAAGTGGCTGTCCTGCCTGGCCAGCCGGTGGGTGCGGGGAGCCGCGCCCGCTGCCCCGTGGGAGTTGTAGTGTAGGGAGCCGCGGCCGCGAGGCCGGGAGCGGCCCCTTCGGGAGACTACGAGCCCCGTAATGCCTCGCGCGCCCGCCGTGCGCATGCGCTGGCGCTTGGTCCCTGCCCCCCCCCCCCCCCCCCCGCCCAGTGCGTGGCCCGGCGCGGGGCGGGGCGGACGCGCCTCTCTCGGGAGCCTGCGGGCTGTGGTCGCGGGACGGGATTTTGAGGTCCAGGGCGCTGCGAATGGGCAAGCAAAGCTCTTTGTCTCCGGGCCTCATCGCTCGGTGCTGTGTGTTAAGTCCTGCGCTGTGCTAGGACCGGGCGTGGCGGCGTGTACTTTCCTGCAGCACAAAGTCGTCGGGGGACGACCAAGCGGACTGGCGAAGGCGTCCTGCGCCGGTAGCCCGGCGGCCGGTGGAGGAGCAGAGAGCGGCGCAGGTGATGGGGCAAGGCCGGGCTTGCTGTGCCGCGCGGTAATGGAGAGAAGCGCCTCCCTGGGGGCGGGGCGGGGGGAGCTGCCCTGAGGAGGGCTCCGAGAGACGGCGTCCAGAGCCGGGTGTGCTCGCTGAGGTCTGACAGGCAGCCCGGGGCTAGGTCCGGATGGGTTTTTTTCTCTAGGAAAAGTGGGGAGTCGTGGAAGGCTTTGCGCTAAGGAGTCCCGGACGGTTTTAAAAAGATCCCTGCAGCTGCCGGTTGGGAGCGGGTGGGTGCGCATAAGGGCGGAATCATCGAGACCAGGTGGAAGGTAATTAGGAGAACCCGGGAACGTGGCCCTCAGGAGGCCGGCTGGACCAAGGGGAAAGCAGCTGGGAGGAGAGTGGCAGGAGATGGTTAGGGGCCAGACCAGGGAGGGCCTTGGCGACCGCGGAATTCACTCCGTTAGAGCGGGGAGGCCCTTGGAGGAGTAAGGGGTCCAACTTAACTTTTACCAGGATCTTAGAAAGTGGTAGGATTTGGGGTCTGATTTCAAGAGGAAGCTGAGGTTACTTGGAATATTAGCACAGCTTGCTGAGGTATCAGAAAGGCCTCGGTAAAGAGCCATTTACTCAGGGAGCGCTGTGGCAGGAGCACATTTTGTCATAGGTTTGAATTGGAGCGTGTTAAGCGTAGTGTCGTCTTCACCACTGTGACCTCAGGTCCTGGCCCAAATGAGCACAGAAATCATATCCGGCATTGCTAGCGCAAGGATACCGCCGGTGAGCAGGGCTGCCATGGCCCCTTCCCCTGCCCTCTTACAGCTGACGTTCATGTCTAAGGGAGACTGAAAAATAAGAACACCTCCGGTCAGGCGCGGTGGCTCACGCTTATAATCCCAGCACTTTGGGACTCCGAGGCGGCTGGATCACCTGAGGTCAAGAGTTTGAGACCAGCCTGACCAATATGGTGAAACCCAGTGTCTTCTGAAAATACAAAAATTAGCTGGGCATGGTGGTGGGCTGAGGCAGGAGAATCGCTGGAACTCGGGAGGCCGAGGTTGCAGTGAGCCGAGATCGCGCGCCACTGCACTCCAGCCTAGGTGGCAGAGGAAGGACTCAGTCTCAAAAACAAACTCCAATGCTGAATGCTACGAAGAAAACAAAATCACATGCAAGTGATAGAATTAGTCTCTCTGAGAAGTGTCATTTGTGCCCAGATCTGAAGAAAGAAAAGGAGCCAGCCATACAGGAAGACTGAGACAAGGTGAGCTTTCGAACAAGCCAGACTGGGGAGAACACCTGAGAGGAAAATGTCTGGGCAGACTAACGAATCGAAAAGCCAATGTGGCCGGAGCTTAGTGACGGAGGCAGAGAGCACAGGAGACTTGATTACGAGGTAGGTGGGACTGGCTCCTGCGTGGATAAGAAGCTTGGCTTTCGTTCCAAGAGCAGTGGAAAATACTGAAAACTTTTGAAGTCGAGGTGGCACATGCCTGTAATCCCAGCACTTTGGGAAGTTAAAGCAGGCAGATCGCTTGAACTGAGCCCAGGAGTTTGAGATTAGCCTGAGAAGCATAGCAAGACAGCATCTCTACAAAAATTTTAAAATTAATAGGGCATCGTGGCGAGTGCCTGTATTCCCAGCTACTCTGGAGGCTGAGGCAGGAGAATGGCTTAAGCCCAGCAGGTCAAGGCTGCAATGAGTGGTGATTTCGCCACTGCACTCCAGTGTGAGCTACAGAGCCAGATCCTATCTCACAAAAAAATTAAGCGGAGGCTGAGGCAGGTGGATCACAGGTCAGGAGTTCAAGAGCAACCTGGCCAACATAGTGAAACCCTATCTCT
Source organism: Saimiri boliviensis (assembly GCF_048565385.1). NCBI lineage: Eukaryota > Metazoa > Chordata > Mammalia > Primates > Cebidae > Saimiri > Saimiri boliviensis. The sequence continues at coordinate 88,375,328 of NC_133463.1, read as the reverse complement.
ACTAAAAATACAAAAATTAGCCAGGCATGGTGGTGTGTGCCTGTAGTCCCAGCTACTCGGGAAACTGAGGCAGGAGAATTGTGTGAAGCCAGGAGGCAGAGGTTGTGGTGAGCCAAGATTGCACCACTGCACTCCAGTATGGGCAACAGAGTGAGACTCCGTCTCAAAAAAATAAAAATAAAAAAGTTTTGGGCCTGGCTCAGTGACTCACACCTGTAATTCCAACACTTTGGGAGGCTGAGGTGGGCAGATCATGAGATCAGGAGTTCAAGACAAACCTGGCCATCATAATGAAACCCCGTGTCTACTAAAAATACAAAAATGGGCCTGGCATGGTGGCTTACGCCTGTAATCCAAGCACTTTGGAGGCCAAGGCAGGCGGATATCCTGAGGTTGGGAGTTCAAGACCAGCCTGACCAACAAAAATGAACCAGACATTGTGGCATGCACCTGTAGTACCAGCTACTTAGGAGACCGAGGCAGGAGAATCACTTGAACCCAGGAGGTGGAGGTTGCAGTGAGCAGAGATCACACCACTGCATTCCAACCTGTGCAACAGAGCAAGGCTGTCTCAAAAAGAAAAAGCTTTGAAGGTAGCAGATCCACTTTAAAAGCACACACTGATTCTTGAGTGATGAGAAAATGGCACTGCCTTGCGTAGAGCCGCCTCCTGGGAGTTTGCACAGACAGGAGGTGGAGCTTCAGCCTCAGGACGCTGCTCCTAGTCTTTCCCTACTGACCTTGCTTCTGTAAGTGAGAAAGCCCTTGACATTCACAAAAGACAAGGGCAGGGAACTGCTACACTGAAGCAGCTACACAAGAGGGTCCTTTGGTCCCTACAAGAAGCAAGCCGGAGTAATGACGTATTTGAGGCTGTTAGACGTTCTGTTTCCCCAGATGGCTATTGTTTTTTGTGTGGCTTGTCTTTCTGTTTTGAGTATGTGTGAGAACAGACTGGGTTAACATTAGGAAAGATCACAGGATAAGAAGAAGGAAGGAAGAGCCAAAAGAAGTCAAGGAGAAGAGGGATGAGAAGCTAGGCTTGTAGAATTGGCAGGTGATGTTTGCAGTAATTGATCGTATGAGAAGTAGAGAGAGAAGCCAAGCAGGAAATATTGACTGGAAAAGCAGTGCTCACCATTTTTTTTTTTTTTTTTTTTTGAGATGGAGTTTTGCTCTTGTTACCCAGGCTGGAGTGCAGTGGCACGATCTCGGCTCACCGCAACCTCCACCTCCTGGGTTCAGGCAATTCTCCTGCCTTAGCCTCCTGAGTAGCTGGGATTACAGGCACGTGCCACCATGCCCAGCTAATTTTTGTATTTTTAGTAGAGACGGGGTTTCACCATGTTGACCAGGATGGTCTTGATCTGTTGACCTCGTGATCTACCCGCCTCGGCCTCCCAAAGTGCTGGGATTACAGGCTTGAGCTACCGCGCCCGGCCCTTTTTTTTTTTTTAAAGCAAGGCCAGTGCAGTTGCTCACACCTGTACAAATGCAACACTTTTGCAGGTTGAGGTGGGAGAAACGCTTTGAGCCAGGAGTTTGAGACCAGACTGGGCAATTTAACAAGACCCCCAATCTCTACCAAAAAAAAAAAAAAAAAAAGCTTTAAACCTAAGACAGTAGAATTAAAAAAGACTGTTATTCTTGAGAACTTTCTGGCTCTGGAAAAAACTCAGTGAGTTAGTCTCTTTCTGTGGTGAGCTGTTTTCTAGAGGCCCACTTGGTCTTCATGACAGTGCCTCTGCACCATTCTCATGGCCATTCCAGGGTGCTGCAGGGCAGTTTTCTGCACTCCCCGGAGTGTCCTGTCAGCTGGCTTCTGGATAGGTTCTGCAAATGAGAGGCCCCTATGAGAGACTGCAGTGGGGCGGGAGGAAGAAGCCTTGTTTATCTGCCTGCTGGCTGCAGGGTAGTGACTGCAGTGTGGGGTTATAGGGATCACCACCTGCACATAGGGTGCTTTAAGCATCTTCACTCTAGGTTTCTGCTCAACAGCAGCAGCCCCTGGAGTCCCTTGGGGGTGAGTGTGGGCTCCTGGGCTTGGGGCCAGGCGGTCCCAGCTTCCTGATCTCTAGGTAGCATCTCCTCTCTTTTGTTGCTGAGTACCTCTACCTTCTCAGTTATGCTCCACCAGCTCCAACAACACCCTTGAAAACAATTCTGGCCTGGGTCTGGTGACTCACGCCTGTCATCCCAACACTTTGGAAGGCTGGGGCACCAGCCTGACCAACATGGTGAGAGCCGTCTCTACTAAAAATACAAAAAGTAGCTGGGTGTGGTGGCACACTCCTGTAATCCCAGCTATCTGGGAGACTGAGACAGGAGAATTGCTTGAACCCTGGAGGCAGAGGTTGCAGTGAGCTGAGATCTCACCAGTGCACTCCAGCCTGGGCACCAAAGCAAGATTCCTCAAACCAAAAAAACACAAAAAAAGAAAAAGCTAAGAAGTTTTCTACCTTACCTCATTGTGGGAAGTAGAAAAGTTCCTTTTAAAGTTTCCTTTCTTGTTAAAGAATAATAAGCGTGTTAAGCCCTATCCTATGTAACTGTTAAGACATACCATGCTTACAGGCACATAGTACATTCAATGTCCGTGTACTTGAACCAAGATATCTGTGCTGGACGTGGTCACAGGCATCTCCTAGCTCTCTATTGCTTTTACCTGTTGAGAAAAGTTTTAAGTCGGTAGCCAATCGGATTTTAGTTTAGATTGTGTGGTCTGGCTCCAGCCAATGGAGATCAGACACAGCAGTGAGGATGACCCCAAATGCTTAAGGAATACATTTATGTGTTTTCCCTTTGTTCTTTGTACTCTCATGGCAAGATGGCTAGCAAGAGTACCCTTCCTGCAGTCCAGGAATTAAAAATTGCATTGCTGAAAAATCCTTTGTCTCAGTGCTGATTTTTCTTTGCGGCACGAAGCATCTGTTTCCAGCACTGGTTGAGCGTTGAAACATTTGTATTTGGAGCTTCAAGTGATCCTTGGAAACATCCATAAAAATGAGAATCAGGCTGGTCGTCTGCATTGATTGCACTGGTAGGTAGAGAAAGCCTCACTGACGGCATGCCCTGGAGAATAGTTACTGAAACCATTGCCTGTCATTGCCTTCATGGAGTGTCTTTTAAAGGCCACAAGTGGCCACCGTGGGAGGAATGGTGACCACCAAGGTTGTGGGATGGGCCAGCTGCTTCTGATGCGTTGGAGAGATTTCAGAAACAAAATCAAAAGCCCAATAAAAGCTCAGGTATTTTCAGATCAAGCAAGACAAGAGAACCAGTTTCTGTGATGGCCAGAAGAGACTCTTATCTTTTGTAGCCTAGAGGCTGACTGGAGGCGGAGCTTGAGATCCCCTCACTGCATTCCAGCCTGGGCGACAGAGCAAGACCCTGTCTCAAAAAACAACTTACTACAAAGCTATAGTAATCTGTGGTACTGGCATAAAGACACAAACTTACAGACCAATGGAATAGCATAAATAGTCCAGAAACAAACTGTTGCACATATGGTTAAATTATTTTCAGTAAGGATGTAAAGACCATTCAATGGGAAAAGGACAGTCTTTTTAACAAATGGTGGCGCCGGGCTCGGTGGCTCAAGCCTGTAATCCCAGCACTTTGGGAGGCCGAGGCGGGTGGATCACGAGGTCGAGAGATCGAGACCATCCTGGACAACATGGTGAAACCCCGTCTCTACTAAAAATACAAAGAATTAGCTGGGCATGGTGGCGCGTGCCTGTAATCCCAGCTACTCAGGAGGCTGAGGCAGGAGAATTGCCTGAACCCAGGAGGCGGAGGTTGCGGTGAGCCGAGATCGCGCCATTGCACTCCAGCCTGGGTAACAAGAGCGACACTCTGACTCAAAAAAAAAAAAAAAAAAAAAAAAAAAAAAAAAAACAAATGGTGCTGGGAAAACTGGATATCCACATGCAAAAGAATGAAGTTGGCCCCTCATCTAATACCATATGCAAACATTAAAATGAATAGAAGACTGAAGTGAGAATTCTAAAACTATACATTTTTTTTAGAAAATACAGGACAAAAGCTTCATGACACTGGATTTGGCAGTTATTTCTTAGATACAACACGAAAGGCACAGGCAGTAAAAGAAAAAATAGACAAATTGGACTTCATGAAAAATTGTACATGAAAAATTGTACATGAAAAGACACTATCAGGCCAGGCATGGTGGCTCATACCTGTAATTCCAGTACTTTGGGAGTCTGAGGTGGGCTGATCACCTGAGGTCAGGAGTTCAAGACCAGTCTGACCAACTCTACTAAAAATAGGGAATTACCCGGGCATGGTGGCACATGCCTGTAATCGCAGCTACTCAGGAGGCAGAGGCAGTAGAATCACTTGAACCCTGGACGCGGAGGTTGCGGTGAGCTGAGATCGTGCCATTGCACTCCAGCCTGGGCAACAAGAGCAAAAAACTAGCTGGGCGTGGTGGCGCGTGCCTGTAATCCCAGCTACTTAGGAGGCTGAAGCAGGAGAATTGCCTGAGCCCAGGAGGCAGAGGTTGCGGTGAGCCGAGATCGTGCCATTGCACTCCAGCCTGGGTAACGAGCGAAACTCCGTCTCAAAAAAAAAAAAGAAAAATATCCACATTATAGCGCCAGGCACGGTGGCTCAAGCCTGTAATCCCAGCACTTTGGGAGGCCGAGGCGGGTGGATCACGAGGTCGAGAGATCGAGACCATCCTGGTCAACATGGTAAAACCCCGTCTCTACTAAAAGTGCAAAAAATTAGCAGGGCATGGTGGCACGTGCCTGTAATCCCAGCTACTCAGGAGGCTGAGGCAGGAGAATTGCCTGAGCCCAGGAGGCGGAGGTTGCGGTGAGCCGAGATCGTGCCATTGCACTCCAGCCTGGGTAACAAGGGCGAAACTCCATCTCAAAAAAAAAAAAAAAAAAAAAAAAATCCAGAGTATAGAGAGAACTTCTAAAACTCAGCAACACAATCTGATTTTAAAATGGGCAAAGGACTTGAATAGTTTATTTCTCCAAAGAAGATATACAGATGGCCAATAAGTACGTGAAAAGATGTTCAACATCACTGTCATTGGAAAAATGAAAATCAAAACTACAATGAAATAAAAGTTCACACCCATTGGGTGTCTACTATTGAAAAATCAGAAAAAGCACAGTGTGGGGCATGGTGGAGTGCACCTGTAATTCCAGCTACTCCCTCCACGTGATTGGTGTTCCTTGAATAAATTTGCATAATCCCTGTATCTAGTTGGCAGATAGCAGAGATGTAGCCTCAGTCTTTCCTTTAAAAATTTTGCTTTAGGCCGGGCTCGGTGGCTCAAGCCTGTAATCCCAGCACTTTGGGAGGTGGAGGCGGGTGGATCACGAGGTGGAGAGATCGAGACCATCCTGGTCAACATGGTGAAACCCCGTCTCTACTAAAAATACAAAAAATTAGCTGGGCATGGTGGCTCGTGCCTGTAATCCCAGCTACTCAGGAGGCTGAGGCAGGAGAATTGCCTGAACCCAGGAGGCGGAGGTTGCGGTGAGCCGAGATCGCTCCATTGCACTCCAGCCTGGGTAACGAGCGAAACTCTGCAAAAAAAAAAAAAAAAAAATTTTGCTTTAGTCCAGGCATGGTGGCTCACATCTGTAATCCTAGCACTTCAGGAGGCTAAGGCAGGCGGATCACGAGGTTAGGCGTTCAAGACCAGACTGGCCAACATGGTGAAACCCCATCTCTACTAAAAATACAAAAATTAGTGGAGTGTGGTTGCAGGCGCCTGTAGTCCCAGCTACTCAGGAGGCTGAGGCAGGAGAATCGCTTGAACTCAGGAGGCAGAGGTTGCAGTGAGCTGAGATTGTCCCATTGCACTGTAGCCTGGGTGACAGAGCAAGACTCAATCTCAAAAAAAAAAAAAAAAAAAAAAAAAAAAAAAATTGTGTTAACTCTGTTATATTTAGGACACACAAAAGGTGTAGAGAGACCGGACATGGTGGCTCACGCCTGTAATCCCAACATTTTAGAAGGCTTAGGTGTGTGGATCACCTGAGGTCAAGAGTTCGGGATCAGCCCGGCCAACATGATGAAACCACATTTCTACTAAAAAATTTCTCAAAAATTAACAGACATGGTGGCAGGTGCCTGTAATCTCAGCTACTCGGGAGGCTGAGGCAGGAGAATTGCTTGAACCCAGGAAACGGAGGTGGTAGTGAACCGAGATTGTGCCACTGCACTCCAGCCTGGGTGACAAAAGGAGACTCTGTCTTAAAGAAACAAACAAAAAGCCTAGTGTGGTGGTGCATATTTGTAGTCTTAGCTACTTTGGAGGCTAAGGTGGGAGGATTGCTTGAGTCCAAAAGGTAGAGGCTGCAGTGATCTGTGATTGTGCCACTGCACCCCAGCGTGAGTGACAGAGCAAGACCCTGCCTCAAAATAATAATAGCATTAACAATACAATATAATGTTTATATGTGTTAATATATAAGAATGTTAATAGTAATGTTAATATAGATGTTACAAATATTTTACCACCATAAAAAATTTTTAAATTATTTATCAACTCTTGCCGTTCTCCTGTTGAAAACCCTAAGTCCAGACATAGTGGCTCACGCCTGTAATCCCAGCACTTTGGGAGGTCGAGGCGGGCAGATCACCTGCAGTGGGGAATTCACGACCAGCATGACCAACGTGGAGAAACCCCGTCTCTACTAAAAATACAAAATTAGCTGGGCATGGTGGTGCATGCCTACAATCCCAGCTACTTGGGAGGCTGTGGCAGGAGAATCGCTTGAACCCGGGGGATGGAGGTTGCAGTGAGCAGAGATCACGCCATTGCACTCCATCCTGGGCAACAAGAGCAAAACTCCGTCTCAAAAAAAAAAAAAAAAAGGAAGGGAAAGAAAACTCTCCAATGACTTCCCACTCCATCATCCTGTGGGATGGCTCCACCATGCTGGACCACAAGGCTCTGCACAGCGTGGCTGTCCCCAGCCTCTCCCCTTGGCTCAGGTTGTTCCGTCCTGGCCCTTTCCCCAGCTGTCAGGGCCCCCACCCCTGCATGGAGTGCTTCGGCAGCTCTGAGCTCCCCGCCTGTTGGCAGCCGTCACAGCAACGGGCTCTGGTGTGCCCCTTGTTTTCCATGTATTCAGGCCATTATCGGTAATGACAGCCTGGCATAATTTTATTTTCACAATTTGTATAATTATATTCTATTGTGCTAAATGATTATTATTATCATTATTAAATATTTATTAAGCACTTCTAGCTGTGCAAACATAGTAAGATGTGGTCTCAGCTCTTAAAATCTTCCTTCCTAATTATAACCCAAATTCATTTCAACTTAGGCTATTCTTCTTGGAGAAGGAGGGAACTTCTGTGTTTTGTCTGGGGCTTTGCATGTCTGAGCTTATGGGAGCTTCTCAGCAATGCTGTGGAGCAGATGCAGTTGACTTCAGTTTACAGATAAGGAAACTGAACCAGGCCAAGGAAGCTAGTTGCAATAAGTAGCAGAGGTAAGATTTGCATGTGGGTCTTTTTTATACAAAGACTCTACCATTCCTTCCATGCACTGTGTTACCTAAGTTTACTAGAACAGGCAACTTCCTTTTTTAAAAAATCCTGTTTACACTTTAGGTGCCAAAGATTCTACTAGCCCAGGGGAGAAACATACGCTCAAAAAGATCAGTCTTAGACCAGGTATGGTGGCTCATGCCTGTTATCCCAAGCCTTTATGAGGGTGAGATCTGAAGACTGCTTGAGGCTAGGTGTTTGAGACCAGCCTGGGCAACACAATGAGACCCCTTCTCTACAAAAAATTTAAAAACTAGCCGGGGCTGGTGGCATGTGCCAGCAGTCCCAGCCACTTGGGAGGCTGAGATGGGAGGATTGCTTGAGCCCAGGAGTTGGAGGCTGCAGTGAGCTATGATCGTGCCACTGCATTCCAGCCTGGGTGACAGATGAGGCCCTGCCTCTTAAACAAAGAAACAATAACTCTTTTTTTTTTTTTTAGACTGAGTTTCGCTCTTGTTACCCAGGCTGGAGTGCAATGGCGCGATCTCGGCTCACTGCAACCTCCGCCTCATGGGTTCAGGCAATTCTCCTGCTTCAGCCTCCCGAGTAGCTGGGATTACAGGCATGCACCACCATGCCCAGCTGATTTTTTTTGTTTTTAGTAGAGACAAGGTTTCACCATGTTGACCAGGATGGTCTCGATATCTTGACCTCATGATCCACCTGCCTCGGCCTCCCAAAGTGCTGGGATTACAGGCGTGAGCCACCCCACCTGGCTCAAACAAAAACTCTTAAGCAGTATCCTAAGTCAGGGTCCAAGCAGTAATGGAAATAGGTGAAACTGACAAGTGATGATAGAGAGTAGTGGTGCCTGTAGCAAACCTGAAAGCTGTGCCTCCTCTAAGAGGATAGCCGATTTTGCCCGGAGGCAATGTGGGATCAGTGAGTGCTGTTCCAGTCTTCAATTTGGATTTATAAGTACAATCTCCAAAATTTTATGTTAGCAACTTTGGCATTCCTTGCCTTAAACCTCACTGCCCCAATTTATTTCAGTAGGGATCAGATATCCAGCATCCTTATAAAATCAAAGGATACAAATCTTAGTTGGCATAAACCAGTCACAGTAATATGCCCTTTGGCCAGTCATTGGTCTCAGGGTGAACTAATGACCCAACTCTGACAAATGAAGTGTAAGAGGAGGCTGTGCACTGTGGCTCACACCTGTAATCCCAGCAATTTGGGGTCAAGACGGGCAGATCATCTGAGGTTGGAAGTTCGAGACCAGCCTGACCAACATGGAGAAACCTCATCTCTACTAAAAATACAAAATTACCCAGATGTGGTGACGCATACCTGTACTCCGAGCTACTCGGGAGGCTGAGGCAGGAGAATCGCTTGAACCCTGGAGGCAGAGGTTTGTGATAAGCCAAGATCACACCATTGCACTCCAGTCTGGGCAAGAAGAAACTCCGTCTCAAAAACAACAAAAAAAGAAATGTGAAAGGAAGACTGCTAAGATCTTTTCAACCAGGCGTGGTGGCTCATGCCTGTGATCCAGCACTTTGGGAGGCTGAGATGGGCGGATCACTTGAGATCAGGAGTTCGAGACAAGCCTGGCCAACATGGCGAAACCCCATTTCTACTAAAAATACAAAAATTGCCAGGCGCGGTGGCTCATGCCTGTGATCCTAGCACTTTGGGAGGCCGAGGCGGGTGGATCACAAGGTCAAGAGACCATCCTGGTCAACATGGTGAAACCCCGTCTCTACTAAAAATCCAAAAATTTAGCTGGGCATGCTGGTGGGTGCCTGTTATCCCAGCTACTCAGGAGGCTGAGGCAGGAGAATTGCCTGAACCCAGGAGGCAGAGGTTGCGGTGAGCTGAGATCGTGTCATTGCACTCCAGCCTGGGTAACAAGAGCGAAACTCCCTCTTAAAAAAAAAAAAAAAAAAAAAAAATTAGCCAGGTGTGGTGGCGTACACCTATTATCCCAGCTACTCAGGAGGGTGAGACAGAAGAATCACTTGAACCTGGGAGGCGCAGGTTGCAGTGAGCAGAGTCTGTGGCACCGCACTCCAGCCTGGGTTATCAAATGAGACACATCTGGAGCTATGACCAGGTTGGCCATGACCACTTTATACATAAGGCTGATGGAATAAGCACTAACACAGCGCCTCAGAGCTGCTGGAAAAGAGACCAGTGGACATCTACAAGTGGAGGATCCTGCCACTTGCTGATGAAAGGCCTCCTGTGTGGAAGGTGTCCTTTGATAAGCATTCACATGGAGTACAAATCTCACATCTCTCTCGGGTCTGAAAGGTTCATCCACACACCTTCCCCAGACTTTCTTGACTTTAAGTCTCCATGCTTGTTCTTTCCAAGTTCCTGAACCTTCAGAGTGTTAGCGACTGTCCCAGAACTGGAATGGACCCAACCCTTCTGGCTTTTTTTTTTTTTTTTTTTTTGAGATGGAGTTTTGCTCTGTTGCCCAGGTTTGGAATGCAATGATGTGATCTTGGCTTACCACAACCCCTGCCTCCTGGGTTCAAGTGATTCTCCTGCCTCAGCCTCCTGAGTAACTAGAATTACAGGCGTGCACCACCCTGCCCAGCTAATTTTTTATTTTTAGTAGAGACGGAGTTTCTCCATGTTGGTTAGGCTGGTCTTGAACTCCTGACCTCAGGTGATCCGCCCACCTTGGCCTCCCAGAGTGCTGGGATTACAGGCATGAGCCACCTCGCCTGGCATCAAACCACAAAACTCTTAATCCCATCTAGCAGTGAGTAGGCTTAGACATCTTTTGGGAATCAGTCCCCCAGGGCACTCATGTATCTTCGATGTGGCCAGATTCCTCTCCAGGCAGTGTCTGCAAAATGTTTCCTGGTGTCCGTGACACCCCTATCGTACTTTCCTCTGCTGGTCACCACCACAGTGAAAACCTGCGTTTCCAATCAGTGCCTCGTTGCTTTCTTTGCCAGCTGGAAACCAAGAGCAGTGGCAATCTGGGGGGCAGGAGGCAAGAGCCTGGTTTGGGCCCCACCCTGTCGCTGACCTGCTAAGAGCCCTGAGGGGCAGCTGCCTCTTGGCACCTTGGGTTCTTGTACACTGTAGTACTCTCAAGGAGAACTAAAGGCTGTGCCATGCTTCATTTGGCAAAGACTTTTCACTCACTGATGAGCCTGCCACCCCAGCACTGGGGGGCTGAACTCAGCCCAGCTGGGGGCATTTGCAAAGCCCTCCCCCTCAGATCCAGAAACCCACTCAGGTCTGGATACCTGTCAACATAGGACCCTTAGGGACCCCGGGCTCTTCAGGACCCTCGTCCAGCCCTGCCTTCCAGCGGGGCCGCCCCCCCATTGAAGGCTTTTCGTTGCTGCTGCTTACCTGGCTGCTCAGTTTCGTTCTGTCCATCTGCAGTTTTGGAAGAACATGGTATCCAGTGGTGCTTGTTAGAGCACGGTAAGACAGATTTTTCAGGACCCTTTAGGTATGGAGACCATTGTAACAGCGTCTCGCAGTCGGGAGATAGTGGGCTCAACTCCGAATACAGTACAAGCAAGCGAGGATTTACATACAGCCAAGGAGCAGTGTGGGGAACAGCAGATGCAGAATTACTAAGAGAAAGCATCGGGAGTAAGGGGATGTGTGCTCAACCAACTTAACTGGATGCTTGCTGAAGACAGGCCAGGGTGCTCAGGCACCACCTGCAGGCGAGGGGGATGAGTAACCTGATTGGATATCGAGGGTGGGGTAAACGGACTTTGATGAGTTCCTTGCTAAAACTCAGCTGGGCATGGTGGCTCGTGCCTGTAATACCAACACTGGGATGCTGAAGCGAGCAGATCACTGGAGGTCAGGAGTTCGAGACCGGTCTAGCCAACATGGTGAAACTCCATCACTACTAAAAATACAAAAATTAGCTGGGCATGGTGGCGGGCATCTGTAATCCCTGCTACTTGGAGAGGCTGAGGCAGGAGAATCCCTTGAACCAGGGAAGCAGAGGTTGCAGTGAGCCGAGATTGTGCCATTGCACTCCAACCTGGGCAACAGAGCGAGACTGTCTCAAAAAAAAAAAGAGTTATTTTCTAAAACTGGATTTTACAAGGAAGTGCACAGATGGGCCTTGGAGAAGGTTCCGAAGTTGACTAAAGATTGACCAAGCAAAGAACCTTTGTCCAGTGTCCTGGTCCGGTGGCGTTGGGCAGTTGCTCTAGCTCTCTGGGCTCCGTTCCCCAGCGGTAAAAGAACAGAACCTGCCTACAGGGCAGTATGAAAACGAAGTCGGCCAGTGTGAAGAGGGACCCTCTAGAGCTTGGCAGAGCTCACAGCAGGTGAATGTCTGTCCATCCATCCACTCATGAATTTTGCCTGTGTGTGAACAGCTGTGTGTTTGAGCCTAAGGCATGGTATGCCAGGAAGGTCTTTTGAACTAGCGTAATTACTAACAAATTGCCCTTTCACTCTCAGAAGCGTCCTGTCTTGAATGACAAATGGACAAATGATACTGTTACCCCGTTGCCAACAAACCACCTTGATTCTTTATCACTTTTTTTTTTCAGACAGGGTTTTGCTCTTGTCGCCCAGGCTGCCGTGGTGCGATCTTGACTCACTGTAACCTCTACCTCCCTGGTTCAAGCAATTCTCCTGCCTCAGCTTCCCGAGCACAGCTCAGCTTCCCGAGCACAGCTCAGCTTCCCGAGCACCACCACCAAAATAGGCGTGCACCACCACACCCAGCTAATTTTGGTGTTTTTAGTAGAGACGGGGTTTCACCATGTTGGCCAGGCTGGTCTCCAACTCCTGACCTCAAATGACCCACCTCCCTAAGTGCTGGGATGACAGGCTTGAGCCATCGCCCCGCCTGGGCCCCTTTCTCACTTTGAAAGGAACTATTTATGGACGTGCTTGTTTTACATCACTTTACAGATTGGAGTGAGTCAGCAACCCTCAGTGACAGGAGTGAATGGGGAGCGGGGAAGGAGCTGTGCAGACTCCAGGTGCGTCTCAGCTCCTGTCGTGGGCTTAGAATTCATCCCAATTATGTTTACATTTCTTCATTCAGTCACTCATTTTAATGTTTTTATTTTAATTTTTTATTCTGCTTTCATACACCATTTCTGGCACCATATTTATTTATTTATTGAGACAGAGTCTCACTCTGTTGCCCAGGCTGGAGTGCAGTAGCACGGTCTTGGCTCACCACAACCTCTGTCTCCCGGTTGCCTCAGTCTCTCCATTAGCTCAGATTACAGGCACATGCCACCAAACCTGGCTAAATTTTGTAGCGTTTTTTTTTTTTAAGTAGAGACAGGGTTTCACCATGTTGGTCAGGAGAGTCTCGAACTCCTGACATCATGATCTCCCTGCTTTACCTTCCCAAAGTGCTGGGATTACAGGCATGAGCCACCGCAACCGGCCTTATTTTTATTTTTAATCAAAACAGGGTCTTGCTCTATTGCCCAGGCTAGAGTGTAGCAGTGCAATCCCAACTGACTGCAGCTTTGACCTCCTGGGCTCAAGCAGTCCTTTCACCTCAGCCTTCTGAATAGCAGGAACTGCTGTTGCATGCCGCCATGCCCAACTTATTTTTTTTTTAATTTTTCATAGAAACAGGGTCTCACTATGTTGCCCTGGCTGGTCTTGAACTTACGGGCTCAAGCAATCCACCCACCTTGGCCTCCCAAAGTGCTGGGAATGCAGATGTAAGCCACTGCACCCAGCCTTAAATTTGAGTTTCTTAAATGACAAAACGTTTAGGCCTTTATTGGATTCTTTCTTTTTTTCTTTTTTCAAGAGGTCTTTGGAGTGTTACTATTTTTTGAGTCAGGTAAGCTTTATTAGTGAGGGTTCTTCCAGAGAGACAGAATCAACAGGAAAGTGGGCCAGGCATGGTGGCTCACGCCTGTAATCCCAGCACTTTGGGAGGCCAACGTGGCTGGATCACCTCAGGTCAGGAGTTCGAGATCAGCCTTGTCAACATGGTGAAATCCTGTCTCTACTAAAAATACAAAAAGTTAGCCAGGCACAGTTGCACATGCCTGTAATTCCAGCTACTCGGGAAGCTGAGGCAAGAGGATCACTGGAACTCAGGAGGCGGAGGCTGCAGTGAGCCAAGATAGTGCCATTACACTCTAGCCTTGGCAACAAGAGCAAAACTCCGTCTCAAAAAAAAAAAAAAATCAAGAATCAACAGGGAATTTGTTCTTATGATCATGGAGGTGAAGTCCCATGATAAGCCATCTGTAAGCTGGAGAAATGGAGAAGCTGGGAGCCTGGCTCAGTCCTGGTCTGGCAGCCCCAGAACCAGGGCAGCTGATGGTACAGACCCCAGCCGGGCCAATATGGCAAAACCCCATCTCTTCTAAAAATACAAAAATTTGCCAGGCATGGTGGCGTGCACCTGGAATTCCAGCTACTCAGGAGGCTGAGGTGGGAGGATTGCTTGAACCCTGGAGGCAGAGGTTGTGCTGAGCCAAGATAGTGCCACTGCACTCCAGCCTGGGCAACACAGCAAGACTCTGTCTCAAACAAACAAACAAAAAGCAGAGAAGTAGGCCGGGCCTGGTGGCTCACACCCATAATCCCAGCACTTTGAAGTCCTGTAATCCCAGCACTTTGGGAGGTTGAGTCAGGCAGATCACTTGAAGTCAGGAGTTCGAGACCAGCATGGCCAGCATGGTGAAACCCTGTCTCTACTACAAAAATTAGCGGGTCATAGTGGTGCATGCCTGTAATCCCAGCTACTTAGGATGGAAGTTGAGGCAGGAGAATCGCTTGAACCCCAGAGGTGGAGGTTGCAGTGAGCCGAGATCGCACCGTTGCACTCCAGCCTAGGCAACAGAGCGAGACTCTGTCTCAAAAAAAAAAAGAAAACCAAACAAACAAAGCAAAAGCAGAGAAGGTGCTATCACTCTCACATGTGGGGAAGAGCCATCTTACTGCGCCTGAGGCCTCTGTCATCAGGTTTTTTCCTCTTCTTGCGGGGCCTGTAAGAAGCCTCAACCCAGTGCTGGCAGCTTGCAATGCTGTACAGTGCCTCTACTTTGGCCTGGAATCACATCAGCTCAGTGCGGCCACCCCAGTGGGAGACCCTGCTGTTAAGAAGCTCTTTGGCTATTTTTTTTTTTTTTTTGAGACGGAGTTTCGCGCTTGTTACCCAGGCTGGAGTGCAATGGCGCGATCTCGGCTCACCGCAACCTCTGCCTGGGCTCAGGCAATTCTCCTGCCTCAGCCTCCTAAGTAGCTGGGATTACAGGCACGCGCCACCACGCCCAGCTAGTTTTTTGTATTTTTAGTAGAGACGGGGTTTCACTATGTTGACCAAGATGGTCTCGATCTCTCGACCTCGTGATCCACCCGCCTCGGCCTCCCAAAGTGCTGGGATTACAGGCTTGAGCCACCGAGCCCGGCGCTCTTTGGCTATTTTTGATGCGCTTGATTAATAATGTGGATGAGAAGACAAAGCAGTGATATTTTAATATTTGTGGCATATAGGGCAGGCTGTTATTCATACCATGCTTCGGCTGTGTAAGTTGTACTGACTTACTGGAAAGCTGTTTGGGAGTATGTACCTAAGGCCTTAAAAGTAGGCTTAACTTTTGATTCAGGAAGTCTGCCTCTGGGCCTCTGAGGAAATAATCAGAAGTTTGCAGAAAGCGTTGTGCACAAAGATATTCATAGCAGTGTTGACAGTCTGACTGGAATCTTTGTTGAGTGGAAGGGACAATGGTATTACTGACATCAGAAATAAACACTTGACATTAAAGGCTTTTTTTTTTTTTTTTTTTTTTAAAAACACAGTCACGGTCTGTCACCCAGGCTGGAGTACAGTGGCATGATCTCAGCTCACTGCAACATCCACCTCCCGAGTTCAAATGATTCTCCTGCCTCAGCCTCCAGAGTAGCTGAGATTATGGGTGGCTGCCACCATGCCCAGCTAATATTTTGCATTTTTAGTAGAGATGGGGTGTCACCGTGTTGGCCAGGCTGGTCTCGAACTCCTGACCTCAGGTTTTCCACCTGCCTTGGGCTCCCAAACTGCTAGGATTACAGGCATGAGCCACCATGCCCAGCATATAAAAGCTTTTAAAGTGATGTTTACAGATAACTTTGAACAGCATTGAAAACACTTTCATTAGATGGAAAAGAACTTTCTTGGTTTTTTGTTTTGTTTTGTTTTGTTTTGCTTTGTTTTGTTTTTAGAAACGGGTTTCACCGTGTTGGTCAGGCTGGTCCCAAACTCCCGACTTCATGATCTGCCCACCTGGGCCTCCCAAAGTGCTGGGATTACAGGCGTGAGCCACCACGCCCGGCCGAACCTTCTTGGTTCTTATGATCACAGAGGTGAAGTCCCACAATAACTTATCTGCAAGCTGAAGAAACAGAGAAGCTAGGAGCCTGGCATCCCATCTTATGGGATGAAGTTTTGTACATACCAGGATTATAACCATGCTAACTGGAAACATGGGCCAGAAAAAGCCCAAAAAGACCTTTGGGAGACAATTCTGAGTGGGTCTCAAGTTCCTTTCTTTTTTTTTTTAAATTTTGTATTTCCATAGGTTTTTGGGGAATAGGTTACATGAGTAAGTTCTTTAGTGGCGATCTGTGAGATTTGTGAACCCATCACCTGAGCAGTATATACTGAACCCAATTTGTAGTCTTTTATACCTCACCCCCCCTTTCCCCCTGAGCCCCCAAAGTCCATTGTATCCCTCTTAAGCCTTTGCCTTTTCATAGCTTAGCTCCCACTTATGAGTGAGAACATACGAATTTGGTTCTCCCTTCCTGAGTTACTTAACTTAGAATAATAGTCTCCATTTCCATCCATGTTGCTGCAAATGCCATCAATTCATTTCTTTTTACAGCTGAGTAGTATTGCATCATATATATATATATATATATATATATATACACACACACACACACACACATATATACCACAGTTTCTTTATCCACTCACTGACTGATGGGCATTTGGGTTGGTTCCACATTTTTGCAATTGTGAATTGTGCTGCTATAAACGTGTGTAAGTATCTTTTTCGTATAATGACTTCTTTTCCTCTGGGTAGATACCCAGTAGTGAGATTGCTGGATCAAATGGTAATTCTACTTTTAGCTCTTTAAGGAATCTCCACACTGTTTTTCATAGTGGTTGTACTAGTTAACATTCCCACCAATAGTGTAGAAGCATTCCCTTTTCACCATATCCACACCAACATCTTTTTTTTTTTTTTGTAGTGGCCATTCTTGCAGGAATACAGTGGTATTGTATTGTGGTTTTTAGTTTGTTTGTTTTTTGAGACAAGAGTTTTGCTCTCATTGCCCAGGCTGGAGTGCAATGGTGCAGTCTCAGCTCACTGCAACCTCTGCCTCCTGGATTCAAGTAATTCTACTCAGTCAGCCTCCTGAGTAGCTGGGACTATAGGCACACGCCACCACAGGTGGCTAATTATTTGATTTTTAGTAGAGACGGGATTTCATTATGTTGGCCAGGCCATCACCACAATTCTGACCTCAGGTGATCAGCCTGCCAAGGCCTATAAAATTGCTGAGATTACAGGTGTGAGCCAACACATCCGACCTAGTTCCATATCAATTTTAGGATTCTTGTTTCCAATTCTGTGAAGAATGATGGTGGTATTTTGATGGAAATTCCATTGAATTTGTAGATTGCTTTTGGTAGTATGGTCATTTTCACAATATTGATTCTACCCATCCATAAGCATGGGATATGTTTTCATTTGTGTCGCCTAAGATTTCTTTCTGCAGTGTTTTGTAGTTTTCCTTGTAGAAGTCTTTCACTTCCTTGGTTAGGTATATTCCTAAGTATTGTTTTGTTTGTTTGTTTGCAGCTATTATAAAAGGGTTTGAGTTCTTGATTTTCTGTAGGGACAATGTGGAAGTGACCCAGGTACATGCCACACAGTAGGTTTGCATCATAGCTGAGGAATCCCAAGCTTAGGATACCCTAAACTTTTATAATGGGCTGCAAGCAAACCTGCTGTATGAGTCTGTTCACACATTGCTATAAATAACTACCTGAGACAGGGTAATTTATAAAGAAAGGAGGTTTAATTGACTCACGGTTTCACAGGCTGTACAGGAAGCATGGCTGGGGAGGCCTCAGGAAATTTACTACCATGTGTTTCAGGTGGGGCTGACCCCGCTCAGACACTGGTGGCTGACCAGTCAGAATAGTCCAGCCTACTGCTTACAGCGTTTGTTTTTCTTTCTTTCTTTCTTCTTTTTTTTTTTTTTTTAGTAGAGATGGGATTACCCCATGTTGGCCAGGCTTGTCTTGAACTCCTTACCTCAAGTGATCCACCTGCCTTGGCCTGCCAAAGTGTTGGGATTACAGGCATCAGCCACTGCATTTAGCTTCTCTTCCACTTTTTTTTTTTTTTTTTTTTTGAGACAGAGTTTCGCTCTTGTTACCCAGGCTGGAGTGCAATGGCGCAATCTCGGCTCACCGCAACCTCCGCCTCCTGGGTTCAGGCAATTCTCCTGCCTCAGCCTCCTGAGTAGCTGGTATTACAGGCACGTGCCACCATGCCCAGCTAATGTTCTATATTTTTAGTAGAGACGAGGTTTCACCATGTTGGCCAGGATGGTCTCGATCTCTTGACCTCGTGATCCACCCGCCTCCGCCTCCCAAAGTGCTGGGATTACAGGCTTGAGCCACCGCGCCCGGCCTGCTTCTCTTCCACTTTTAAGGATCTTTGTGATTACATTGGCCTTACCCAAATAATTTAGAACAATTGAACAAACTCCTATTTTAACATCAGTTGAGTAGCAACCCTAAATTAATCTGCAGCCTTAATTCTCCTTACCACACAACTGATGTGTTCACAGGTTCCTGGGGTTAGGGTATGGGGAGGAACCACAGTTCCAGGCATCTCGGCAACCACGTCCACTCCTGAAGCAGCAGGGGCTGCAGCCACCCTGAGTCTCAGTCCAGGTGAATTTACACTCTTATTTTTTCACTCCTGAAATAAATTTACTTTCGTTGATAGCTTCAATATAGATTCAGGACAGAACACTCTTTTTTTTTTTTTTTTTTTAATGGGGTTTCACCATGATGGCCAGGCTGGTCTTGAACTCCTGACCTCAGGTGATCCACCCACCTCGGCCTCCCAAAGTGCTAGGATTACAGGCGTGAGCCACCACACCCAGCCAGGACAGAACACTCAAAAAGGGATGGGACCCCATCTTCAGCCTCCTTCAACAATACAATTTTCAGCCAAGAATTTTGTATGCAGCAAAAACTTACAGGCAGATAAACACGAGGCTCTGACTTAGCTATGAATTTTCCATGGAAATATACTTGTCCCTCAGGATCGGTTCCAGGATTCCCAGCAGAAACCAAAACCTGCAATGCTCAGATCCCTGATATAACATGATTATATTTGCATATAACTTACACACATCCTCCTGTATATGTTAAATCATCTCTAGGTTACTTATAATGCTTAATACAATGTAAATGCTATGTAAATAGTTGTTCAACTGTGGCTAGGCAAGGTGGTTCGTGCTGCTAATCCCAGCACTTTGGGAGGCTGAAGCTAGTGGATTGCTCGAGCCCAGGAGTTCCAGACCAGCCTGGGCAACATGGCAAAACCCCATCTCTACAAAAAAAAAAAAAAAAAAAAAAAAAAACACAAAAATTAGCCAGGCATGGTGGTGCATACCTGTAAGTCTCAGCTACTTGGGAGGCTGAGGTGGAGGATTGAGCCCAGGGGCAGAGGCTACAGTGAGCTATGATCATGCCACTGCCCTCCAGCCTGGGCAACAGAATGAGACCCTTCCTCAACAACAACAAAAAAGTTGTTATGCTGTATTGTTTAGGGAGTAATAACAAGATTTAAAAGTCAGGGCTGGGAGTGGTGGCTCATGCCTGTAATCCTAGCACTTTGGGAGGCCAAGGTGGTTGTATCACTAGAGGTTGTGAGTTTGAGACCAGCCTGGCCAACATGGTGAAATCCTATCTCTACTAAAAATATCTACAAAATTTATCCAGGCATGGTAGCGCACGCCTGTGCTCCCAGCTGCTTGAGAGGCTGAGTCCGGAGAGATGCTTGAACTGGAGAGGTAGATGGAGATTGAAGTGAGCTGAGATTGTGCCATTGCACTCCAGCCTAGATGACAGAATACTTCATCTCACAAAATAAAAAATAAAGTCAGTACATGTTCAGTACAGATGCAATCATCCATTTTCACTCTGAATATTTTCCATCTAAACTTGGTTGAATCCATGAATGAGGTATCTGCAGAAACGGAGGGCTGACCATATGCTTTTTCAGTGTTCTCTTCCTTCTAGCTTGTAAGGTTTCTGCTGAGAAATCTGCTGTTAATCTGATAGGTTTTCCTTTATAGGTTACTTGGAGCTTTTGCCTCACAGCTCTTAAGATTCTTCCCTTCATCTTGACTTTAGATAACCTGATGACAATGTGCGTCAGTGATGATCTTTTTGTAGAGAACCCCCAGGTGTTCTTTGGGCATCTTGTGTTTGTGTTTGTGGTGGTTGTTGTTTGAGATGGAGTCTTGCTCTGTTGCCCAGGCTGCAGTGCAGTGGAGCGATCTCAGCTCACTGCAGCCTCTGCCTCTCCAAAAAGGCTGGAGTGCAGTGGCACAATCTTGGCTCACTGTAGCCTCCAAACCCCAGTTTCAAGTGATTCTCATGTCTCAGCCTCCCGAGTAGCTGGGATTACAGGTGCCTGCCACCACGCCTGGCTAATTTTTTAAAAATTTTCAGTAGAGACAGCATTTGACCATGTTGGCCAGGTTGGTCTCAAACTCCTGACCTCAGGTAATCCGCCTGCCTTAGCCTCCTAAAGTGCTGGGATTACAGTTGTGAGCCACCACACCTGGCCTGAGCTTCTTGTATTTGTATGTCTAGGTCTCTAGCAACGCCAGGGAAGTTTTTCTCAATTATTCCCCCAAATATGTTTTCCAAATGTTTAGATTTATCTTCTTCCTCAGACATGCCATTTATTCTTAGATTTGGTCTTTTAACCTAATCCCAAACTTCTTGGAGCGTTTTTTTTTTTTTTTTTTTTTTTTGAGACAGCGTTTTATTCTCTTTGCCCTGGGTGGAGTGCAGTGGTGCAGTCTTGGCTCACTGCAACCTCCACCTCCCAGGTTTAAGCAATTCTCCTGCCTCAGTCTCCCAAGTAGCTGGAATTACAGGCACCTGCTGCCACAATGCCTGGCTAATTTTTTGTATTTTTCGTAGAGACAGGGCTTCACCATGTTGACCAAGCTGGTCTCAAACTCCTGACCTCAGTAATCTACCCGCCTCAGCCTCCCAAAGTGCTGGATTACAGGTGTGAGCCACCATGCTTGGCCTGTTCATTTTTAAAAATTCTTTCTTCTTTGTCTTTATTGGATTGGGTTAATTCAAAAACCTTGTCTTTGAACTCTGAAGTTCTTTCTTCTGCTTGTTCGATTCTATTGCTGAGGCTTTCCAGAGCATTTTGTATTTCTCTGAGCCTTTATTTCCTGAAGCTGTGATTGTGCTTTATTTATGCTGTCTATTTCACTGGAGATTTCTCCCCTCATTTCTTGTATCGGTTATTCCTCATTATTCACAGGTCTTATATTTGCAAATTATTTATTTGTACCCTCCAAATCAATACTTGCGGTACTTTCAGGGTCATTCCCAGACCTGTGCATGCCTACAGCAGTGAAATTTGCTGTGTACATTCCTAGTGAGGCTGAAAAGGTGAAGCTCTGCCCTCCTGTCTCAACTCTCCTATTGTAAACAAGTCGTTTCTGCAGTCTATTTAGTGCTGTTTTCAGCCTCTAAATTTGTAGAAGTTTGTGATGGCAGCAAAGAAAACAAATACACTTCCTGAATTCCCTTTCCCTGGGGATGAGGAGCTGGTTCTCATCTGGTCCTGGGGTGGCCCCGGGCCCCGCTCTCCTGAATAGATGTGCAAGACCATTTCTCTGTGGTCTCTGTCTGGAACATGGGCACAGACAGGGGCTTAGGAAGTCCAAGCTTACTTGGCTTTGTGCCAAAACTGAGCTCTGGATATGAGTGCACTTAGTTTAAAAAAGAAAAAAAGCCAAGCACTGACCCACTTTTTCCTGACAGCTCTAGCTCAGACATGTCCCTCTAAAAGGACATTTATTTCAAGAACACAGCGTTCCCAGGGTTGACATCCCCCACTGGGAGGCAGAAGCACTAACAAGAGATCTCAGGGTCTGGCACCCAGCATCTTGTAATGGAGCAGATGTTCCACCGAAAGCCATGCCTGGTGACTGCGTTGGCCTGGTGCTGGAGGGGCTGGGAGTTTGGTCTGAGCAAACTCAGTTGCTTAAAACAACAAAAAATTATTTTTTAAAATTGTTATTTTTTTTTAAAGTCCCATGATACATGTGCAGGATGTACAGGCTGTGCAGGTCTGTTACATAGGTAAATGTGTCGTGGGGGTTTGCTGCACCTATCAACCCATCACCCAGGTTGAAGCACAGCACGCATTAGCTTTTTTTTCTAATTTTCTGCCCCTCCACCAGGCTCCAGTGTGTCTGGTTCTCCTCCTTGCGTCCCCGTGTTCTTATTGTTTAGCTCCCACTTATAAGTGAGAACATGTAGTGTTTGGTTTTATGTTCCTGTGTTGGTTTGCTGAGGATAATGGCTTCTAGCTCCATCCATGTCACTGCACAGGACATGATCTTGTTCCTTTTTATGGCTGCATATTATTCCACAGTGTATGGTATGGTTTGACTCTGTGTCCCCACCCAAACCTCACCTAGAACTGTACTCCCATAATTCCCATGTGTTGTGGGAGGGACCTGGTGGGAGAGAATTTGAATCATGGGCAGTTTCCCCCATATTGTTCTCATGGTAGTGAATAAGTCTCACAGATCTGATGGTTTTGTCAGGGGTTCTGCTTTTGCTTCTTCCTCATTTTCTCTTGCCGCCGCCGTGTAAGGAATGCCTTTCATCTCCCTCCATGATTTTGAGGTCTCCGCAGCCCTGTGGAACTGTAAGTCCGATTAAACCTCTTTTTATTCCCAGTCTCGGGATGTCTTTATTAGCAGCATGAAACAGACTAATACAGTAAATTGGTACTAGCAGAGTGGGGTGTTGCTGAAAATATACCTTTACTAATACAGTAAATTTTGTTTTTTTGAGACGGAGTCTTGCTCTGTCGCCCAGGCTGGAGTGCAGTGACGTGGTCTTGGCTCACTGCAACCTCTGCCTCCTGGGTTCAAGCTATTCCTCCTCAGCCTCCCAAGTAGCAAGGCCTACAGAAGAGCACCACCATGACTGGCTAATTTTTGTGTTTTTAGTAGAGATGGGGTTTCATCATGTTAGCCAGGCTGGTCTTGAACTCCTGACCTTAGGCAATCTGCTCTCCTTGGGCTCCCAAAGTGCTGGGATTACAGGTGTGAACCACTATGCCTGGCCTAAAGCATTCAGTTTTAAAAGGGAAACATGCCCCGTGTTAATTCATCACCACTTTAAGGGCCGTATCTCCAAACACAGTCACATTCAGAGGGACTGGGGATTATGAATTTGGGGAAGACAGAATTCCGTTTATAACACATGGATGAGTCCCGTGAACACCCTTTGTTTTATTGTTTGTTTCCCTGGGAAGGCTGCAGGGCTCCCTGCAGTGGGGACTGTCCACCTGACTCACTGTTGAGTACCCAGCTGGGCCTGACACACCTTTCCCGGCGGCTCAGTGGAGAAGCTAACCCCCATATTCATCCTTTTTACAAAATGGGAACTCTCCTTATCAGAATGGGCCCATCCTGGTCATGCTGGTCTCCTGGGGAAGCTGACTGAGACGGATGCATTTCCAGGGGAACCAGGAAGGAGACCCATGGGGTCAGGTATCTGATTTTTTGCACCTTGGATGCGTTTTGTCTGATCTGATACTTCGTGTAAACAGATCCACACGGCATGAACTCCACGGTTTGCAGCATCCTTTGCTCAGCGTTATCTAGGTGAGAGTCATCCATGTCATCACACATATTAAGTAGTTGATGTTTATTGCTCAGTAGTATTGCACTGACGATAAATGCAGTGTACATAGGAATATACAACAGGGTACTCATCAGTCTACCCATTGACAGACAACTTATGTCCAATTTTTGGCAATTTTATTTTTATTTTTTAATTAATTTATTAATCCTTTATTTATTTATTTATTTATTTTTTAAATTTATTATTTTTTTATTTTTTTGAGACGTAGTGTTTCACTCTTGTTGCCCAGGCTGGAGTGCAATGGCGCGATCTCGGCTCACCGCAACCTCCACCTCCTGGGTTCGGGCAATTCTCCTGCCTCAGCCTCCTGAGTAGCTGGGATTACAGGCACGCGCCACCATGCCCAGCTAATTTTTTGTATTTTTAGTAGAGACGGGGTTTCACCATGTTGACCAGGATGGTCTCGATCTCTTGACCTCGTGATCCACCCGCCTCGGCCTCCCAGAGTGCTGGGATTACAGGCTTGAGCCACCGCGCCCGGCAATCCTTTATTTATTTTGAGATAGAATCTCGCTCTGCAGCTCACTGCAACCTCCGCCTCCCAGGTTCAAGTGATTATCCTGCCTCAACCTCCCCAGTAGCTGGGATTACAGGCGTGCACTACCACGCCCAGCTAATTTTTGCAGTTTTAGTAGAGACCAGAGTTTCACCACATTGGTCAGGCTCATCACGAACTTCTGGCCTGCAGTGATCTGCCCACCTCGACCTCCCAAAGTACCAGGATTACAGGCGCAACCCACCGTGCCTGGCAGGAATTTCAAATAAAGCTGCTATCATCATTCTTGGACAAGTGTTTTGGTGAACATATGTTTGTTTTAATTTATTTTGAATAAATACCTAGACACTGAACGGCTGGGGCAAAAAGTAAGCGTATGTTTAATTTTATAGAAAATCACCAGACCTTGTTCAAAAGTTCTTGTACATCTTACGTTCCTACCAGCAGTGTATGAGAATTCCAGTATCTCCCTAACACTTGGGGCCATGAGTCTTTGACTTTTAGCCTTTTCTTTTTTTTTTTTTTTTGGGGAGATAGGGTCTCACTCTGCTACCCAGGCTGGAGAAGTGCAGTTGTCCAATCATAGCTCACTTGCAGCCTTGACCTCCCACACCAGTGAACCTCTTACCTCAGCCTCCTCAGTAGCTGGAACTATGGGTATGGACCATCACATCTGGCTAATTTTTTGGTTTTTCGTAGAGACAGGGTATCACTACACTGCTCAGGCTGGTCTGGAACTCCTGGGCTCAAGTGATTCTCCTGCCTTGGCCTCCCAAAGTGCTGGGATTATAGGAATAAGCTGCTCTGCTGGTCTAATTTCTGCCATTCTGATCGATGTGTGCACATCTTAGTGGCAAGCCCAGGAGCTCATACACAACTTTTGGGTTACCTCTCCCTAGCTCCTTCCTGTCCATTCTCTGTCCCTCAGCTGGGTGACACTGGTGGTCTTTGTTGGAGCTCCGTCCCTCCATACCATGGATCAGTTACAGACTCAGGCAGAAAGCCCAGTGAGCACAAAGCTCCACTTGCTTCTTTCTCATTTGTTTGCTTTTCAGCTGCCTATTGGCTAATGTCTGAAAACAGTTCCCTTTTCTGCCCCCTACCCCCAGTTTTCTATTTGTTTATGGTGAAAGAAATGTCTAGATGCTGCAGTCCCCTCTATATTTGCTTTTCACTTTTTAAGCATTGGCTTTGGCCAGGTGTGGTGGTTCACGCCTGTGATCCCAGCACTTCAGGAGGCTGAGGCGGATCACCTGAGGTCAGGAGTTTGAGACCAGTCTGGCCAACATGGTGAAACCCTGTCTCTACTAAAAATACACAAAATTAGCTGGGCATGGTGGTGCATGCCTGTAATCCTAGCTACTTGGGAGGCTGAGGCAGGAGAATCGCTTGAACCTGGGAGGTGGAGGTTGCAGTGAGCCAAGATTGCACCATTGCACTACAGCCTGGGTGACAGAGTGAGACTCCATCTCAAAAAAACAAAGTCGAAATAAATAAAAATTGGCTTTTACATCATGTTGAAATAGATGTATAAATAAGACATGGTGGGGGCCAGGCATGGTGGTTCACACCTGTAATCTCAGCACTTTGGGAGGCCAAGGCGGGCACATCACCTGAGGTCAGGAGTTCGAGACCAGCCTGGCCAATATGGTGAAACCTGTCTCTACTAAAAAAATACAAAAATTAGTCAGGTGTGGTGACATTTGCCTGTAGTCCCAGTTTTTGGGGGAGCTGAGGCAGAAGGATTGCTTGAATCTGGGAGGTGGAGGTTTCAGTGAGCTGAGATCGCGTCACTGCACTCCAGCCTGGGTGACAGAGCAAGATTCTGTCTCAAAAAAAAAAAAAAAAAAAAAGAAAAAGACATGGGGCTTTGGCATGAGTTGGTTGCATGGGTGAAATAAGTCATTTCCACTTTTGATGTTCCCTTTGCACCTTCTCCTTTGGTCTCGCAGGTACTCTTTTACTTGGGAAAGGAGATTCTAATGCTTCCCCCTAACACAGGTGTGGGCTAAGGCGGATCCACACTAGCAAAGCGTACGTATGGAAATGAGGATGTTCGGTGGGGAAAGCAAGCCTCCGACAGTGAGACGATACGTATAGTATTGATTTATTTATTTGGAGATACAATCTTGCTCTGTCACCCAGGCTGGAGTGCAGGGGTGCGATTTTGGCTCACTGCAACATCTGCCTCCTGGGTTCAAGTGATTCTTCTACCTCAGCCTCTTGAGTAGCTGAGATTACAGCTATGCATCATCACGCCCAGCTAATTTTTGTGTTTTTAGTATATATATATATATGCTAATGGACAAATATGTATATATTTGAGACTGAGTCTCACTCACTCTGTTGCCCAGGCTGGAGTGCAGTGGTGAAATCTCGGCTCACTGCAGCCTCCACCTCCAGGGTTCAGGGGATTCCACTGCCTTACCCTTTCAAGTAGCTGGGATTACAGGCACCTGCCACCATGCTTGGCTGATTTTTTTTTCTGTATTTTTTAGTAGAATTGGGGTTTTGCCATATTGGCCAGACTGGTCTCAAACCCCTGACCTCAGGTAATCCACCTGCCTCTGCCTCCCAGAGTTGTGGGATTACAGGCATGAGTCACTGCACCTGGCCACCATGATACATTTTTGTAGCAAAATGATCCAGTTCAGAATCATGCTTGAGGCTGGGCGCGGTGGCTCAAGCCTGTAATCCCAGCACTTTGGGAGGCTGAGGCGGGTGGATCACAGGGTCAAGAGATCGAGACCATCCTGGTCAACGTGGTGAAACCCCGTCTCTACTAAAAATACAAAAAAAAAAAAAAAGTAGCTGGGCATGGTGGCACATGCCTGTAATCCACGCTACTCAGGAGGCTGAGGCAGGAGAATTGCCTGAACCCAGGAGGCGGAGGTTGCGGTGAGCCGAGATCGTGCCATTGCACTCCAGCCTGGGTAACAAGAGTGAAACTCAGTCTCAAAACAAACAAACAAACAAACAGAATCACACTTGATATTTAGTTGTCATGTCTCTTTAGTCTTTTTAAATCTGGAACGGTTCCTCAGGCTTTCTGTGATTTTCATGACCTCGATGCTGCTGAAGGTCATAGGCCAGTGGTCATGCAGAATGTCCCCACTTTGGTTTGTCTGTGATTTCCTCTTGATTCAAGGCAGGGCACGTGTCCTCGACTGGGGCATCACAGGCATGTTGCTGGCTCTCCTAATTCCGTCCTGTAAGGATATTTCCAGCCACTTATATTTGCCCTATTAGCACTGTGTTCAGTTTGATCCGAATCCTCTTTACCTGCTTCAGATAAAGAAGGAAAGGGGCTGGGCATGGTGGTTCCTGCCTGTGATCCCAGCACTTTGGGAGGCTGAGGCCAGAGGATTACTTGAGCCCAGGAGTTTGAGACCAGACTGGGCAATATGGCAAAATCCTATCTCTACCAAACAAAAATTAGCCACGCCACTTGGTGGTACATGCTTGCAGTCCCAGCTACTTAGAGTGATGAGGTGGGAGGATTGCTTGAACTTGGGAGTTGAGGTTGCAATGAGCCAAGATCACACAACTGCACTCTGGGTGACAGATCAAGATTCTATCTCAAAAAAGAGAAAAGAAAAAAGTCTGGGCGTGGTGGTTCACGCCTGTAATCCCAGCACTTTGGGAGGCCAAGGTGGATGGATCACTTGAGGTCAACAGTTGGAGACTAGCCTGGCCAACATGGTGAAACCCCGTCTCTACCAAAAATACAAAAATCAACTTGGTGTGGTGGCATGTGCTTGTAATCCCAGCTACTCCAGAGGCTAAGGCAGGAGAATTGGCTTGAATCCAGGAGGCAGAGGTTGCAGTGAGTGGAGATCGCACCACTACATTCCAGCCTGGGTAATTGTGATTTTAAGAACTCCCAAAACTTCCACTTGATTTGTGTTCTTTTAAAAAAATTGCATAATCCCTGTACCTAGTTGACTGATAGCAGAAATGTAGCCTCGGTCTTTCTTTTAAAACTTTTGCTTTAAGTCTGATATATATATATAATAGATATACATATAACAGATATAATTTATATCTGTTGTGTGTGTGCGTGTGTGTGTGTGTGTGTGTTTTTTTTTTTTTTTTGAGATGGAGTCTGGCTCTGTTGCCAGGCTGGAGTTCAGTGGCTTGATCTCAGCTCACTGCAACCTCTACCTCCTGGGTTCAAGCGATTGCCCTGCCTCAGCCTCCCGAGTAGCTGAGACTACAGGCACGCACCACCATGCCTGGCTAAATTTTTGTATTTTAGTAGATACGGGGTTTCACCATGTTGGCCAGGATGGTCTCCATCTCCTGACCTTGTCACTGGCCTCGGACTTCCAAATTGCTGGGATTACAGGCATGAGCCACCTCACCTAGCCAACTCTGTTGTATTTAGGACACACAAAAGGCATACGGAGGCCAAGCTCGGTGACTCATGCCTGTAATCCCGGCACTCTGGGAGGCAGGGGCAGGTGAATCACCTGAGGTCAAAAGTTTGAGACCAGCCTGACCAACATGGTGAAAATCCATCTCTACTAAAAAAACAAAAAAACAAAAAACAAAAAAAACCCACAAAAATTAGCCGGGTGTGGTGGCAGGTGCCTGTAATCCAGCTACTTGGGAGGCTAGGCAGGAGAATCGCTTGAACCATAGGGGTGGAGGTTGCAGTGAGCTGAGATTGTACCACTGCACTCCAGCCTGGGCAACAGAGCAAGACTCGGTCTCAAGCAAACAAACAAAAACCACTCACAAAAAACAAAAGGTATAAAGAATAAGGTAACTTGAATTATAATATGATAACTTGATATGTAATACACAACATATATTTCCAGTTGGGTTACTACATATTATCTGTATGTAACATATAAAATATATAATACAATATGATGTAATATATAATTACTTAAATTCTTAAGTAACCCAGTTCAAGAATAAACCACTGCCAATTCAGTTAAATCTCCCTTGTGAATCCTCCTCAGCTTCAGCCTATTCTCAGTTTGCCCAGAACTCACTGACCTAAGCTCCACTGACAAAGTGACAAAAAAGTATCCTGCATTTCAGAAGCAGTTTGAGGCACTGAAAAGCAAATTCAGCCCAGACGAGGACGTTTGTTTTTCTAGTGTGGCTACCTGGCTTCTTCCGGCACCTGGTGGTCACACATGGAATTGCAGCTTCTCATATGTAATCCTTGTGAGAGTGTTTTTCCTTTTCGAATCCTTTCTTTAAACTTCATTTTGTAATGTAAAACCTGAGTTGCTTAAGTTATTATAATTTATTTTTAAAAGCTTTCTGTTTCTAAAAGCGACTGGACTGCATCGGTGAGAACATTTGTTTAAGCATTAACTGCTCAATTATCACAATTTTTCAATTTTTTGTAATTTCTTGTGTGTGTACCTAATTTTCCCTTATTAATTCAAAAAAATGAATTGCGCATATATGCCAGGTACTGAGGTAGACGCTGGCATGAAATAAGAATAATCAGGATGCCTAATTAAAGTAGTGCTTCTGGTTATACCCTGTGAAACAGGAAACTTCATTTATCTACAAAGGAAGGAAACCTGTCAGTAAATACTATTTATTCATCACCTGTCATGTATCAGGTGAACATATTCTTTCTCAGAATATGTCACAGAGCACCTGCACTGCTTGAAATGTATTAAATAGTCAATGAGTCCTTACTTGGCTGTTTTTGGTGATCATTCTCGGGGCGTCTTTGGATGTTAAATTCATTGATGAAAGTTTGAGGAAGAACAGGCTACTTTGTTATCTCCAAGTGTCACACAAATTACTTATTAATTACAAAGAAAAAGGAACTTGACAGTGGAGAAGCTTGGCGCCCCTCACCTTAAGCAAGCAACCCATGTTGTCTTTAGAAACGTGGAAGAAACCCACATCATTTGCCTCCTGATATAATGCACTAAGGACGCCATCCCTTCTGTGGTATTTTTGCAAAACACTATAACCTGAATCTAATAATGAGAATGCATTATACAAACTCAAATTGAGGAACATTCTACGAAGTAGCTAGCCTGTATTCTTTCAGCATATTAAAGTCGTTAACCTAAAAAAGACATCAGAGAAAAACGTCTCCTAATATAATTAATGTATTCAGGAGCAAGCAAAACGGGTTATAATTGGGATGTGCAGCTACGGCAAGCCACAGGTGCACCTGAAGAGGGCAGGGGTAAGTGAGCGCTTTTATTGGCCAAAAGTGGAAGTTCACATAAGCTGTTTGGAAACAAGACTTCTTTGATTCTTGAGGCTCAAAGATGGAGTGGCATCGATTCATTTTTGGAGATGCCGCTACTAGGCAAGTGTTCTTTCGAGAGCATCTGATTTGAATTGCTGTAGTCCTAAAGAATGCCTAGTGCTAAGCCTGGTCACAGAAATAACAGGGTGGTGCATGGCTGGAGTCCCAGCTACTCTAGAGGCTGAGGCAGGGGGACTGATTGAGCCCAGGAATTTGAGTCAGGTCTGGGCATCACAGCAAGATTCCTGTCTCCAAATAAACAGATGTGTGCACATGTGCAAAACGTAGGTGGAGAAACACATGAGACACGTGAAGTGCACGAAGGAATTTCTTATGTGGTTATTTTAGAAAGTCCATGAGACATTCTTATCTCAGGCAGGTAAACGTAAGCCCTCCTTCGTGCATTCCTTGCCCAGCGTGCTTGGGTCTGAGCAGAATTATCTCATCCTGGTAGGTGCAACTTCCACAAAGGCATGAAAGAGGAAGAACGACCGAAACCGTGTTCTAGATAAAAGGATACTAAAAAAAGATTTGACAACTAATTGCAACAGTATAATTCTGGACAGAGGGGAAATAGCTATAAAGGACATAATTGGGACACACAGAGAGAGGAAGAATGAGAAAATGAGGCAAAAATGTAAAAATTGGTGATTATGGATAAAGGGTATAATAGTCCTTTTTACAATTCGCGTCTTTTTTCTGTGAATTTAGAAGTATGTATATAAAGCGTATGCATACTAATATATAAACATATATATGTTAACCCCAAAAAGTGTTCCCGAAAGTAACAAGCTCTTTGAGAAGACAGAATTGATCTCTTTAAAAATGATTTGTTTCATTATAAAATCAATGTATGTACGCTTAAAGAAAAAAATGAGGCAATATAGAAAAGCAAAAACAAAACTCATCGGATCTCTGACACAGGTCACAGACCACAGCTGCCTGGGAAGACTGAAGAGTGAAATTTCTTAAGAATGTCAGGTGAGGAGCAGGATCATGCTAGGTGGAGAAGATTCTAGACTGAAGGGACACCCCAGAAAAGACAAGAAAGCGTGGAAGGGCGTGGTTTGAGGAAAAGGAGGAGTCCTGGGTTTGCCCTCAGGTCGGCAAGCTGGGGCTTGAAGAATGAGCAGGTGAGATGGGTAAGGACTTGCAGGGAGGAGTCATCACTGGGCTGTGGGGGGGTGACATCTGGGCCAGTCACGATTCTCTCCACCTGTCGCCTTCCACAATGCCAGGCACGCGCCTTGAATACATATTTCTGGGCTGAATAACCTGATAACCAAAAGGCAGGCCCTAAATTTCCTCCCCGCCCCGTAGCGTGCCCCGCAGCGACACCGCCACCCGCGCACGGCTCTTGTCCCCGCTCTGGGCCTCAGGGTCTCGGGGCCGCGCGCGGGGCGTGGCCAGCCAGAGTCGTGACGCACGCGGGACGCAAGCCGAGAGCTCGGTTTCCAGGGCAACAGGCGCTGGGCCTGTTTTTCCGCTCCGCTCATGCGTCACTTCCGGTCGCTCCCCTCTTTTTTTTTTTTTTCCAGCCTCGTTTAGGATAGGTTCCGACTGGGATCAACGTTGGGGCGGGAGTGGTATTGGGAAAGAGCTGTCCGAAATGAACCTTCGGTTCGGCAAGAACCCGGCGTCAGGCAGGTGGAGCTCGGCTTCCGTCCCCTAAGCCAATCGCTTTCCAATCCGTCCCCTAGGCGCCGCGGGAAAATGATGCCTCTGCGCTACCGGCCCTGGAGCATGCGCATTGCCACTGGAAGCGCCTGGGGAAATCCGCTGTTCCGGGATTTCCACGCAGCCGGAGGAAATCCAGAGGGGCGAGTGGTGGGCGTGGCATCAGGGGGCGGGGCGGGCGAGCCACGGTGTTGATTGGCCGGTGGGAGGCGGCCGTGGCCGGCAGCGGACCCCTGCGGCGAGCTCTGGCGTTTCATTCATTCGTTCATTCAATGAATGAACTGATTCACTCTGTGTTTACTGAGTGTACTCTGTGTCAGAGCTTGTGTAGGCGCTGGGGATTGAGAGCCGAGTCGGACAAAACCCCTGTCCTGAAGGAGCCCACGCTTCGGCTGACACCCACCGCGGCGTCCCCGCCTTTCCTCCTTTGCACCTTACCTCCTCTCTTCTCTCAAGGCTCGTGTCCATGCAGAAGGCGGCGACGCTCAGCCCATCTTACCCCAGGGACTCTCTCCGAGGCTTCCACACCTCTGAAAGCAGCTGTTGAACACGAAAAGGCCCGTCGTGGAATCCTGGCTAGCTGCTCAATCACTGAACCCCTTCTTCCACTTTACATTCACCTCTGAAAGCTTGGTGCAGGCGTCCCTAATTTAGGGTGGCTCAACTGTACGATGGGTTTATCGGGAAGCAAACCGTCACAAATCCAGGAGCATCTGTATAGTTACCTTGCAGAGGGCTGTGAGGTTTAAAATGAACTTCGGTGCTTATCTTAAGGTTGAATCCGAGCTTCCTCCCTCATTAGTGGTGTGACTTTAGGCCACTGAGGGGAGGAGGCCTGTGGTTGTTTATAGCTGGCTGAAACAGTCTATTTACAAGGTGAAGGGGTTTTGTTTGTTTGTTTGTTTTTGAGACCCAGGCTGGAGTGCAGTGGCGTGATCAAGCTCACTACAGCCTCCACTTCCTGAGCTCAAGCAATCCTCTCACCTCAGCATCCCAAGTAGCTGGGACTACAGGTGTGTACCACCATGCCGGCTATTTTTTAAATTTTGTGTAGAGATGGGGTCTCACTATGTTACTTGGGCTCATCTCAAGCTCCTGGGATCAAATGATCCTCCCACCTTGGCTTCCCAAAATGCTGGGATTACAGGCATGAGATGCCTAGGTCCCAATTTTTGAGACCTCCTGATTGGATTTGTCAGGGAAGCAGATTCTGGCTGAGTTTACTGGAAAATTTTCTGGTAGAGCTTGTCATGAACCAAATGTTCATCTTTCTCCGAAATTCATGTTTAAATTTGTTCCCCAATATGATCATATATGGGTGTGGGGCCTTTGCGAGGTAATTAAGTCATAAGGGCAGAACCCCCATGAATGGGATTAGTGCCCTTCTAAGAAGAGACCAGACAGCTTGTTTGCTCTCTATAAGTCAAGTGAAAATACAAGAAGCCAGCCATCTGCCACTCAGAAGACAACCCTGACCAGACCCTACCCGTGCTGGCACCCTGATGTCAGTATTGTTTAAGTTTCTACTAATTTGTTATATCTGCCCAAAGCGACTAAGACAGCCACATCATCAAAGCCTTCTGCCTGTTAGGGTTTTTGTAGAAGGGAGAGAGTGTGAGTGTAAGGTTGGGCCTGATTATTTTAGAGATTCCTTCCAACCTTAGATGTCTGTAAACTCCTTGAGGGCAGGCTTTGTATATTCTTTGAATTGTTACCATTCAGAGGAGATGCTTAAGAAATACTAAAGCTGCTAAAGGAGCACAGCCCCAGGCCCTAGACAGCTCTGGGACTGCTTTGGATGTTCTAATTTGATTGTCGAGGCTGGGCTGTGACAGGCTCTTACACTCTCTGAGCCTCAGTTTTCTCATTGGTAAAAATGCAGAGTAATCGTCCCCCTACTCCTTCCCCCACAGATTTGCTGAGACAAACAACATAAATTGATAGAAGTGTGCACATTGTAAATAAGCAATGTTTCCTTTTGCCAGCTTTCAATCTTGCTTTCCACTTTGCTTGCCTTCTCCACTCACAGCAAGAATAAGAAAAGACCTATGCAAAGAGTACAGTCTGTGGGGTCTGACAGCCCTGGATTTGAATCCCTAAATAGCACCAGCCGCTTTCGTGACCCAGCCAAGTAGGATATCCTTGCTGGACCTCAGCACTAAAAATAGATCCCTTGCCTGGATCTTCTGGGGTAAGCTTGGAGCCTAGTTTCTGCACTCAGACGTCCATTAGTGGTGGCCTTTTAAAGGTATCTTTTCTGTATTCTCTGTTAACACCATATACTCTTTATTCATTAAAAAAACAAATCTTTTTTTTGAGACAGTGTCTTGCTTTCTCTCCCAGGCTGGAGTGATCATGGCTTACTGCAGCCTCAACTTGGCTAGACTCAAGTGACCCTCTTGCCTCAGTCTCCCGAGTAGCTGTGACTACAGTTTTGTGCCATCCTGCCCAGCAAATTTTGGTGTGTTTTTTCCCAAGAGATAGAGTTTCCCCATGTCGTCCGGGCTGGTCTTGAGCTCCTGGACTCAGGCGATCCCAAAGTGCTGAGATTATGGGCATGAGATACTGCATACAGCCTCCATGCAGTCAAAAGAGCATGGGGCAGCCTCATTGGGCAGTTTTTGTGTTGTCTGGGAGACATTCTTCCTCAGCCCCTGGGCACCTCTTGTTGAAAACTTCCTGGCTGTCTGGCTTGTTGGAAATCAGCTCTATTTGTTTTGCCCTAAAGATGTGTTTTATTTGTAACTCATTCTGACTCTGTAGAAAACAATTCAATAAAAACCAAATTGGTTTTCCACTAGCCCTGAGCAGGGATGAGGATAGTATCTTATTTTATAAAACATATGAATAATAAAACAGCCCTAGTCACATAGCCCTGAGTGGCTAAGTGCCTACTGGCTTAAAGGAAAAGTGCTGGCTCGGGCCATTTTCCCCTTGCTGCTGTATGTGCTGAGAGAACCCCTCCTGTCCTCTTTTATTTTTTTCAGATGGAGTCTCGCTCTGCCGCTGGGGCCGGAATGCAATGGCGCCATTCTCCTGCATGATTCTCCTGCCTCAGCCTCCCGAATAGCTGGGATTACAGGCACGCACCAACAACACCTGGCTAAATTTTGTATTTTTAGTAGAGACATGGTTTCACCATGTTGGCCAGGCTGGTTCTTGAACTCCTGACCTCAGGTGACCCGCCAGCCTTGGCCTCCCAGACTGCTGGGGTTACAGCTGTAAGCCACTGCACCCGACCCTTTTTTAGTATTTTTGTTTGTTTGTTTGAGAGGGAGTTTCGCTCTTGTTGCCCAGAGTGCAGTGGCATGATCTTGGCTCACTACAACCTTTGCCTCCCGGGTTCAGGCGATTCTCCTGCCTCAGCCTCCCAAGTAGCTCGGATTACAGGTGCAAGCCAGCACACCCGGCTAATTTTTTGGTAGAGACGGGTTTCATCATGTTGGCCAGGCTGGTCTTGAACTGCTAACTTCAAGTGATCCACCCGCCTTGGCTTCCCAAAGTGCTGGGATTATAGGTGGAAGCCACAGCGCCCAGCCAGGATTTTTTAATTGAAAGAGAAATACATGCACATGTTAAAAGGTTCACACAGAGCATTGAACGTACATAACAGAGCGACTCTGTTCTGGATCCTCCCTGTAGATGCCACTGCTAATTCCTCTTGTGTTGGGCATTTGAAGTCTGTAAGTCTCCCTCATCTTCAGCTTTATTTTATTTTATTTTTGAACCCAGAGGGGTTTAAATCCTTAAATTTAAACGGTCTGGGTTCCGTCTTCACTTAGCAAGCTTGGCGCCTTGGCCCTGAACTAACGACAGCTGTCCTACCCACTGTCGTCTGTTTGGAACCCTTTATGTGGATGGAGTGTTGGGGCCCTGAAAGTCGGGAGTGCAGAGGTGCCAGCTGGGGATCATGATGGCGCGTCACAGCAGGGGCAGCCGGCCCAGGCTCAGGCTCGCACCTCACCTGCCTCCCGGGCCCTGAGATCCTGGAGGCGATCCCAGGCCGCGCGCGCCACAGTCGCCCAACCTGAAAAAGGGGGGCACCCCCCCGTGGGGGACGCGGGGGGCGCGCCGGGGGGATCTGCAGTGGGCTTCCGCGGGGCCTCCACCCCGGAGCTTCACGGAGGAAGTGAAATTTGAGCTGCGCGCCCTGAGGGGCTGGTAAGCGACGTGGACAGGACTGGCGCCTCCTTGCAGCTGCGCCACCCCAGGTGCAGAAGCTTTCCTCCACGTCGCCGCTCTCCTGCTCCGGTGCTCCCTCCCTCCGTCTCTCATCCCTCCTCCCTCCATCTCCCTCCTCTTCCTTCCTCCTCCTCCCTCTTTCTTTCTCCCCTCCTTTTTCTCACCTTCCTCCTCCCTCCCTCCTCCTCTTCCCATTCCCTGTCCCCTCCCTCCCAGTCCCCGCTTCTCACCTCCGCTCCTCCTCCCTCTCCGAGCTTCCCTCCCTCCTCCTCCCTCCTTTCTCCCTGGCTCCTCCTTCCTAGCGTCCCTGGCGTGTCTTGCAAAACCCGGGGCGGGTTGCAGGCCCGGACTCGGGCCTCCGCGCACGCGCAGGAGCAGCGCCGGCTCGGCCGCCAGTAGGAAGCGCCAGTCCCGAGCCGGGGAAGTGGCCGCAGAGGCTGCTCGGCCCCGCTGCCCGCCAGGTCGTGGGTTCCCGCTCCGGGCCCGGGGCCACCGGCTGTGTAAGTGCAAAGCAGGGGGGTGGGGGACGCTCCCGGTCAGGGAATCCGCGCCGGCTGCGGGGAGGGCTGCGCGGCTGGCGTGGAGTCGGCGCGTCCCGGAGGGGCTCGCCCAGCCCTCACCTGTCCGGGCCGAGCCCGCCACACCTGTCCGGGTCCGCTGTCTGACCGGGGTTCAGCTTGCACCTGCTCGAGGCGCCCTCGCCCCTTTTGGCGCCCTGCTTACACCTGTCTAAGGCCGTGTCCA
The DNA here is from genome assembly GCF_048565385.1 of Saimiri boliviensis. Classification (NCBI taxonomy): domain Eukaryota; kingdom Metazoa; phylum Chordata; class Mammalia; order Primates; family Cebidae; genus Saimiri; species Saimiri boliviensis. The sequence continues at coordinate 88,338,506 of NC_133463.1, read as the reverse complement.
CACCCACCGAAGACCCGGCGGACACCTGTCCGGGACCCAGCCCACACCTGCCGTCCAGGCAGGCTCTGCTCTCCGAGCCCGCGGCGGGGTCCCCTTCCCCTGTTCGCCTCCGAGCTGTCTCCGCCTGGCTTCCCCTCCGGGGCCGTCCGCTGCGCCGGAGCCCCCCGCCCCTGGGCCTGGCTACGCCCCCTGGAGCCTGCAGAGTCTGGGACACGCGACTGTGGCCTGGGGACCCGCCCAGCCCACGTCCCCCGCGCTTTCCCCACCCTGCGATCCCAGGCTTCTCCACTAGCCCTTTCCCTCCTGTCTCCAAGATGCAAAGTGCCTCCGACCTAGCTGGGCGGGGTCAGGCGTTGCTCAGGATTAGCACGCTGTCAACTCCAACTTCTCTTCCCAGGAAAGCCTGGGAGGAGGAAGTCAGCCTGCTGGTCTGGATCTTCTCCCTGTCAGCCCACCCCAATCCCCTCCACCCCCACGGACCTTCCCAGTGTGAATGTCTGTTAACCGAAAGTTTCCCGGTGTTAGGATGCGTTGTCTGTCTTCAAATGTTTTTATAGAGAGAGGAATTAAAACGCTGGAAGCGTGGCCCAGTAGGAAGGTATGGGACAGTGACTTCCCTTCCATCCCCTACACCCCCAGTTTAAACTAGTGACGGTCCAGTGTTTCTAAGGTAGCAATAGCTACTTCCTAGTCCAGCCCAGCTTTATTTGTTAACATGAAACAAAGCACGGGGCGGGGATGGGGCGTGATCTTGGGGACCCAGGAATATTATTGCTGTCCTCAAGATCTGGCTAGGTTTTGTTTTGTGTTCTTTTTTTTTTTTTTTTTTTTTTTAATGTGTGGAAGACTAGTAATGCAGAGGGAGAAATAGTTGTCTGGAAACACGTAAACAATAAATGTTTCAGAAATATAATGTGTCATTAACAGTTTCATTGAGCCATTGACCTGCCATAAAATCCACTGCTTTAAAGTATAAAATTCAGTGATTTTTAGTGTATGTGTAACCATTGGCATTCCAGAATATTTTCATCACCCCAGAAAGAGCTTCCATACCCATTAGCAGTCACTCCACATTCTCCACTCCCACAGCCCCGTGGCGGTCACCAATTTACTTTCTGTATTTATAGATTTGCATATTCGGGGCATTTCATACTATTGGAATCATACAACATGTGGCCTTTTCTATATGGCTTCTTTCACTCACCACAGTGCTTTCAAAATTTATTCATGTTGTGGCCTACATCAGTACTTTGTTCCTTTTTGTGGCTGAATAATATTCCATTATATGGATTTAACATTTTGTGTATCAGGCAGCTGATGGACATTCGTGTTGTTTTCACTCCTTAGCTATTAAGAATAATGCTGCGCCTGTAATCCCAACACTTTTGGAGGCTGAGGCGGGTGGATCACCTGACATCAGGAGTTTGAGACCAGCCTGGACAATATGGCGAAACCCAGTCTCTTAAAAATACAAAAATCAGCCAGGCATTGCTGTAGTCCCAGCTACTCTGGAGGCTGAGGCATGAGAATCGCTTGAACCTGGGATGTGGAGGTTGAGGTGAACTGAAATCCTGCCACTGCACTCTCAAGCCTGGGCAACAGAGTGAGACTGCATCTCAAAAAAAGAGGAATAATGCTGCTATGAACATTCCTATACAAGTTTTCGGCATGCACACAGGTTTTCAGATCTCTTGGATTGCTGGTTTTATGTTAACTCTATGGAGAAACTACCAAGTTGAAGATATGTATTTTTGCTGTTTTAATACCTGTATTAGCTTAGTCTCAGATACCAGAACTGGCTCAGTAGCAGGCATCTTTTTTTTTTTTTTTTGAGATGGAGTTCCGCTGTTGTTACCCAGGCTGGAGTGCAATGGCGCGATATCGGCTTACCGCAACCTCCGCCTCCTGGGTTCAGGCAATTCTCCTGCCTCAGCCTCCTGAGTAGCTGGGATTACAGGCACGTGCCACCATGCCCAGCTAATTTTTTTGTATTTTTAGTAGAGACGGGGTTTCACCATGTTGACCAGGATGGTCTCGATCTCTTGACCTTGTGATCTACCCGCCTCGGCCTCCCAAAGTGCTGGGATTACATGCTTGAGCCACCGCGCCCGGCCCTTTTTTTTTTTTTTTTTAATAGTCTTACTCCATCACCCAGGCTGGAGTGCAGTGGTGTGATCTCAGTTCACTGCAACCTCCTCTTCCCTGGGTTCAAGCGATTCCTGTGTCTCAGCCTCCCAAGTAGCTGGAATTACAGGTGTGTGTCACCACACCCAGCTAATTTTTGTGTTTTTAATATAGAAAGGGTTTTGCCATGCTGACCAAGCTGGTCTCGAACTCCTGACCTTAGGTGATCCACCTGACTTGGCCTCCCAAAGTGCTGAGATTACTGGTGTGAGGTCAGGTGTTTTTGTTTTGTTTTGTTTTTTGAGACAGAGTCTTGTCTTGTCCCCCAGGCTGGAGTGCAGTGGTGTGATCTCAGTTCACTGAAACCTCCACTTCCTGGGTTCAAGTGATTCTGCTGCCTCAGCCTCCTGAATAGCTGGGATTACAAGCACCTGCCACCACACCCAGATAATTTTTTTGTATTTTTTGTGTTTTTGAGATGCAGTTCCGCTCTGTTGCCCAGGCTGGAGTGTAATGGTGTGATCTCGGCTCACTGCAACCTCCACCTTCCAGGTTCAAACGATTCTCCTGCCTCAGCCTCCCGAGTAGCTGGGATTATAGGCACGTGCCACCATGCCTGGCTAATTTTTGTATTTTTTTTTTAGTAGAGACGGGGTTTCACAGTGTTGGCCAGGCTGGTCTCAAACTCCTGACCTTAGGTGATCCACCTGCCTTGGCCTCCCAAAGTTCTAGGATTACAGGCTTTTGTATTTTTTGGTAGAGATGGTGTTTTACATGTTGGCCAGGCCTGTCTGGAACTCTTGACTTCAGTGATCTTCCCACCTCAGCCTCCTAAAGTGCTGGGATTGCAGGCATGAGTCACCGTGTCTGACCTTTTTTTTTTTTGAGACGGAGTTTCGCTCTTGTTACCCAGGCTGGAGTGCAATGGCGCAATCTCGGCTCACCGCAACCTCCGCCTCCTGGGTTCAGGCAATTCTCCTGCCTCAGCCTCCTGAGTAGCTGGGATTACAGGCACGCGCCACCATGCCCAGCTAATTTTTTTTTGTATTTTTAGTAGAGACGGGGTTTCAACATGTTGACCGGGATGGTCTCGATCTCTCGACCTCGTGATCCACCCGCCTCGGCCTCCCAAAGTGCTGGGATTACAGGCTCGAGCCACCGCTCCCGGCACGACCTTTTTTTTTTAATTGAAGTTTTTTGCTGATCTTTGTCATGTCATTTTAAAATTTATTTAATTTTTACATTTTAAATTGTATTTATTTTTGAGACAGGGTCTCGCTCTGTTGCCCAGGCTGGAGAGCAATAGCACCACAGTTGTTGGCCACCACACCCAGCTAATTTTTTTGAGATGGAGTCTCCCTGTGTTGTCCACACTGGTGTGGAACTCCTGGGCCAAAGTGATCCTCCTGCCTTGGCCTCTGAAAGTGCTGGGATTACAGGCGTGAACCACCGTACCTGGCCATGACCAATTAAGTTTTTAGAGATGGGCTCTTGCTCTGCCACCCAGGCTGGAGTGCAGTGGCATACTCATGGTCTGCACCATGGCGTGGGTGCGGCTGCTCCTGTATGTCTCAGGGCCCAGTTAGAAGTGGAAGGGACCCAGGGGTTCATTTGGTCTAGGGTGACCTAGTTGTTTTTCATAGACTGATAAAATCCAAAAAGCTAGAAAGTGAATAATAGGGTTGTTAATTTTAATTTTTATCCAGATAGGATAATTGAAAAACAACCACCATCTATTGTCACCATCATTTTATAAAAAAAGTGAATGTTGGCAAGGTGCAGTGGCTCATGCCTGTAATCCCAGCGCTTTGGGAGGCCGAGGTGGGTGGCTCACAAGGTTAGGAGTTCAAGTCCAGCCTGGCCGAGATGGCAAAACCCTGTCTCTACTAAAAATACAAAAAAATTAGCCAGGCGTGGTGGTGGGCGCCTGTAATCCTAGCTCCTGGGGAGGCTGAGACAGACAATTGCTTGAACCTAGGAGGCAGAGGTTACAGTGAGCTAAGATGGCGCCACTGCACTCCAGCCTGGGTGACACAGTGAGACTCCGTCTCAAAAAAAAAAAAGTGAATGTTTAAACACCCCAAACTGAGGAATTTCATAACCTAGAAAGAAAATGATAAAGATAATAGTTAATATTTATTAATTTGTTTGCTTATTTATTATTTATTTACTTTTAAGACGGAGTCTCGCTCTGTTGCCCAGGGTGGAGTGCAGTGGCCCAATCGCAGCTCGCTGCAACCTCTGCCTCCCGTGTTCAAGAGGTTCTCCTGCCTCAGCCTCCCGAGTGGCTGGGACTACAGGTGTGTGCCACCATGCTCGGCTAATATTTTGTATTTTTAGTGGAGACAGGGTTTCACCGTGTTAGCCAGGATGGTCTCCATCTCCTGACCTTGTGATCCGCCCGCCTCTGCCTCCCAAAGTGCCGGGAATCCAGGCATGAGCCACTGTACTCGGCCGATCTGATGGTTTTATGTGTTTGGTAGTTTCTTCTGTGTGCATTCTCCCTCCTGCCGCCTAGTGAAGAAGGTGCCTTGCTTCCCCTTTACTTTTCACCATAATTATAAGTTTCCTGAGGCTTCCCCAGACATTTGGAACTGTGAGTCAATTAAACCTCTTTCCTTTATAAATTACTTGTCTCAGGCAGTTCTTTATGATAGTGTGAGAACAGAATAATACAGTGCCCTTGCTTATCTGGCTCTTGAGATTCAGTCATGTTCCCGCGTTGTAGCTTGGGTCAGTTATTTTCGCTGTTCTGTAGTATTCTATTGTGTTAGAAGACCACGATCATTCTGATGGTGAACATTTGTATTGTCCTAAGTTTTGCTTCTGTGAACCTTTTTATGTCTCCTGGGGAATATGCACCTATTTACCTTTTTTTTTTTTTTTTTTTTTTTTTGAGAGAGAGTCTTTCTCTGTTGCCCAGGCTGGATGATCTCAGCTCACCACAACCTCCACCTCCTGGTTTCAAGTGATTCCCCTGCCTCAGCCTCCCAAGTAGCTGGGATAACAGGTGCATGCCACCAAGCCCAGCTAATTTTTTTTGGGGGGGCGGGGGACGGAGTTTCGCTCTTGTTACCCAGGCTGGAGTGCAATGGTGTGATCTTGGCTCACCGCAACCTCCGCCTCCTGGGTTCAGGCAATTCTCCTGCCTCAGCCTCCTGAGTAGCTGGGATTACAGGCACACGCTACCATGACCAGCTAATTTTTTGTATTTTTAGTAGAGACGGGGTTTCACCATGTTGACCAGGATGGTCTCGATCTCTTGACCTCGTGATCCACCCGCCTTGGCCTCCCAAAGTGCTGGGATTACAGGCGTGAGCCACTGTGCCCGGCCCCCAAGCCCAGCTAATTTTTATATATTCAGTAGAGACGGGTTTCACCATGTTGGGGAGGCTGGTCTGGAACTCCTGACCTGAGGTGATCCACCCACCTCGGTCTCCCAAAGTGCTGGGATTACAGGCTTGAGCCACTGTGTCCGGCCTAACATGCTCACCTTTTTATAATGCCAAATTGATTTCCAAAGTGCATGTACCAGTCTATAATCTCACCCATTGTATAGAAGAGTTAGCTTTGATCTATGTCTTTGCAAACTTGGTGTTTTTCAGACTTAAACAATTTTTATCAGTATACCTACACTTGTAGTGATATTATTCACAATAGTCAAAAGTAGAAGGAAGTATTCATCAATGGGTGAGTATACAAAATATGGCACATGCATATAATGGAATATTATTCAAATGTTCATCAATGGATGAGTAAACAAAATATGATACACGCATGTAATGAAATATTATTCCACATTGAAGAAGGAGGAAATCCTCAGACATGCTCAGCATGGATGAACCTGGAAGGCATTCTGCTATGTGAAATAAGCTGGTTACCAAGGAACATATACTGTGCTGTGTGATTGCACTTACTTGAGGACCCTAGAGTAGTCAAATGTATAGAAACAAAGTGTAATAATGGTGGCCAGGGACTGCGGCAGGGGATGAGGAGTTAGGTTCAGAAGGTAGAGTTTCAGTTTCGTAAGGAAGAGGTTCTGGAGATTGATGGTAATCATACAGCAGTGTGAATGTACTAATGCTCCAGAACTGTAAATTTAAAAATGGTACGTTTTGGCCGGGCGCAGTGGCTTACGCCTGTAATCACAGCACTTTGGGAGGCCGAGGTGGGAGGATCACGAGGTCAAGAGATTGAGATAATCCTGGCTTCGATGGTCTCTGCTAAACCCTGTCTGTACAAAAATACAAAAAAAAAAAAAAAAAAAAAAAGAAGAAGTAGCCAGGCATGGTGGCATGCGCCTGTATTCTCAGCTACTTGGGAGGCTGAGGCAGGAGAATTGCTTGAACCTGGAAGGTGGCAATTGCAGTGAGCTGAGATTGTGCCACCTGCGCTCCAGCCTGGCGACAGAGAGAGACTCTGTCTCAAAACAAAAAAAGAAGGTACATTTTATGTATATTTCCACCACAAAAAAAAAAAAAAATTTTGTCTGCCTGGTGGGTGTGACATGGTTTATCACTGTAGTTTTATTTTATTTTATTATTTTTATTTTTAGTGTACCAAATACTTTATGGTGTTTTATGACATGTTGACTAAAAAAATTAGTGGAAAGTTGCATGCTAATAGCTTATATTTTAATATATTTTTTATTGCATTTTATATCACTGTAGTTTTAATTGCGTTTTTCCGCTGTTGAGGTGGGCACAACTTTCTGTAGACATACTGGCTATCTGAGTTTCCTCTTCAGAGATGTCTAGTGGAGTATTTTGCACATACTCCTGTTGGATTACATATCTTTTTCTTACTCATGTCCCTGTATTATTTATTCCTTTTTCTATTGCTCTACAATGGCAACTCCGCTGTATTTCAAATTTCCTTGTATGTGTGGGTCTGGTTCTGGGCTTGGTTACATTCCATTAGTATATTTATTCCTGTGCAGATACCATGCTGACTGTAACTTTTTATCTGGTATTTTTTTTTCAGCCTTATTGAGATACAGTTTATATATCATACAGCTTACTGATTTAAATGTACAATGGTTTCATTGTTTATTTATTTATTTATTTTTTTTTAGTTTTTTTTTTTTTGTTTTTTTTTTTTGTTTTTATTTTCTTTTCTTCTCTCATTGTTTATTTTTGAGACAGAGTCTTGCTCTGTCACCTAGGCTGGAATACAGTGATGCGATCTCAGCTCACTGCAACCTCCACCTCCCAGGCTCAAGCGATCCTCCACCTCAGCCTCCTGAGTAGCTTGGTCTACAGGCATGTGCCACCAGCATGGCTAATTTTCTTTGGTTTTTATACTTTTTTTGTAGAAATGGGGTTTCACCATGTTGTCCAGGCTAGTTTCAAACTCCTGGGCTCAAGTGATTTGTCTGCCTCAGCCTCCCAGAGTGCCAGAATTACAGGCATGAGCCATCATGTCTAGTCAGTTTAGTGGTTTTAGATATGTTCACAGAGCAAGCTGCACAACTATCCCCACAATCAGTTTTAGAACATTTGTATTACCATAAAAAGATACTCTCTGCCCCATTAGCAGTTTTACCTGGTCTTGCTATCTTAGGAGACAAATGCCTTTTCTGGTGGTGGTATTTTAGGAGTTTGTTAGTTTTTTTTTTTTTTTTTTAAGACAGGGTTTCACCATGTTGGTCAGGCTGGTCTTGAACTCCTGACCTCAGGTGATTCACCTGCCTTGGCCTCCAAAGTGCTTGGATTACAGGCGTGAGCCAACACGCCCGGCCTAGTTTTTTTTTTTTTTTTTTTTTTTGAGACAGGGTCTTGCTCTGTCACCTAGGCTGGAGTGCAGTGGTGTGATCTCAGCTCACTGCACCTTCGACTTCCCAGACTCAAGTGATCCTCCTGCCTCAGCCCCCACCCCCCCACCAAGTAGTTGGGACTACAGATGTGTGCCCACACCTGGCTAATTTTTGCATTTTTTGTCGAAATGGGGTTTTGCCATGTTGTCCAGGCTGGTCTTGAACTTCTGGGATCAAGCAATCTGCCTAACTCAGCCTCCCAAAATGCTGGATTTACAGGTATGAGCCACCGTGCTGGCCTCTTAGGTATTTTTGACCATAAATTAGCTTGTTACATTCCATCAAAAATCTGGTAGAGGCCAGGCATGGTGGTGCATACCTGTAATCCCAGCTACTTGGGAGGCTGAGGCAGGGGAATCGCTGGAACCCAGTAGGTGGAGATTACAGTGAGCCGAGATCATGCCACTGCTGCACCCCAGATTTTATCTCAAAAAAAAAAAAATCTTGTAGAGATTCTAACTGGAATTGCTAAGAATCTGTATATCAAGCTGGGGAGAAGTAACATCTTATGATGTTAACTCTACTGATGAATATGCTTTTATCTATAAGGTCACCCAGGTCTCCAGCATGGCGCACGCCATGTCTTTTCATCTCTATAGAGCCTTGCATGTGGAAAGTCTTCACTAAATGTTGGGTGTGTGAATGATGAATATTATGCATTAGTAGTTTCCACTGTAGCCTTTCACAGAAGAGAAAGCTAAACCTCAGTGAAATTATGCGGATCGCATATGGTCATGTAGCGTGATTGCCAGTGCTAGAACCACGAGCCCGGTTTGGTGGATGTGATGCTTGGCATGAGGGTTCCCTGCTCGCCCACCGCTTGTCGGGTAGCAGCACATGTTTTGCTAAGAACCTGTGCCATGCTGCTTTACATTTCATTCCCTTGAGCTTGCACGTGGGTGGCTTCGGGCCTGTGTGTGATTTGTGCGTATGTTAACAATAGAGATTTGGGAGAACTCCATGCCTGCGTAGTGCCTGGCACGGAATGCCCACCAAGCACATTTTTGAATTAGGAAAAGCTATACTTAGAAAAATTCTTAAAAAATGAGAAAAATTGATGCCTTTTGAGATTAAAAAAAAAACTATACTAAAGTTTAAATTCTGTTATGATTTCAAATTCTGAATTTTTACTGTCTTTGACATGTACGCTTAACCTTAATGTTGGACACAAATATATTTAATAACTTGGTAAAATTCCATTGTACTGTATTACATGGAAAGGGCCTTGTATTGCCTTTTCTTTCTTTTCTTCTTTTTTTAAAAAACTTGTGCTCTGGGACCCTAAATACCATTTTATTCTTTTAGCAGTGTCCAGGGCTTGCTTGTTGTAATAGTGAGATAATACTGTTTTTTGATCTTTTTTGAGATGGAGTTTCACTCTTGTTGTCCAGGCTGGAGTACAGTGGTGCCATCTCAGCTCACTGCAACCCCTGCCTCCTGGGTTCAAGTGATTCTCCTGCCTCATCCTCCTGAGTAGCTGGGATCATAGATATGCACCACCACGGTGCCTGGCTAATTTTTTTGTATTTTTAGTAGACATGGGGTTTTGCCACGTTGGCCAGTCTGATCTCCAACTCCTGACCTCAAGTGATCTGCCCACCTTGGCCTCTTAAAGTGCTGGGATTACAGGCATGAGCCACTGTGCCCGGCTGATTATGCTGCTGTTTAGATGAGACAATACTTTTTATTTTAAAGTTATTTTTATTTATTTATTTATTTTTGAGATGAAGTCTCACTCTGTCACCCACCCTGGAGTGCAGTGGTGCGATCTTGGTTCACTGCAACCTTTGCCTCCCAAGTTCAAGCAATTCTCCTGCCTCAGCCTCTTGAGTAGCTGGGACTTACAGGTGTGTGCCATTACTCCTGGCTAATTTTTGTATTTTTAGTAGAGATGAGGTTTTGCCATGTTGGCCACACTGGTCTCAAACTCCTGACCTCAAGTGATTCTCCCTCCTGGGGTCTCCCAAAGTGCTGGGATTATAGGTGTGCGCCACTGTGCCCAGCCGAGATGACGCTTTTAAAATAAGGCCCTTTCTTTTTTTTTTTTTGACGGAGTTTCGTTCTTGTTACCCAGGCTGGAGTGCAATGGCGCGATCTCGGCTTACTGCAACCTCCGCCTCCTGGGTTCAGGCAATTCTCCTGCCTCAGCCTCCTGAGTAGGTGGGATTACAGGCACGCGCCACCATGCCCAGCTAATGTTTTGTATTTTTAGTAGAGACGGGGTTTCACCATGTTGACCAGGATGGTCTCGATCTCTTGACCTTGTGATCTACCCGCCTCGGCCTCCCAAAGTGCTGGGATTACAGGCTTGAGCCACCGCACCCGGCCAATAAGGCCCTTTCTTTTTAAAAAATTTTAAATTTAATTAAATTATTATTATTATTATTATTATTTATTTATTTATTTTTGAGATGGAGTCTTGCTCTGTCAGCCGGGCTAGAGTGCAGTGGCACAATCTCAGCTCACTGTAATCTCTGCCTCCCAGGTTCAAGCGATTCTCCTGCCTTAGCCTTCTGAGTGCTGGGACTATAGGCGTGTGCCACCATGCCTGGCTAATTTTTGTATTTTTAGTAGAAATGGGGTTTCACCATATTGGTCATGCTGGTCTTGAACTCCTGACCTTGTGATCCTCCTGCTGCGGCCTCCCAAAGTGCTGGGATTACAGGTGTGAGCCATCGTGCCTGGCCCCAAAGCCCCTTTCTTAATCTGCTCTGGGTTGCACTCTCCTTCTCTGTAGAATGAAGGCTTGGACTAGGTCAGTGTTTCTCAGCTTCTGTTAAATACATGCCTACTTTTGAGAAACATGAGTTCTCGAGTCTCCCCCCCTCTGGATTTTGACATGCCTTTCAAGGCGTGTCATGCCTCTTGTTGGAAGATGATGTGATTTTGGTTCCTTCCAAGGTGATCTTGTTTTGTTTTGTTTTGTTTTTTGAGCCGGAGTTTCGCTCTTGTTACCCAGGCTGGAGTGCAATGGCGTGATCTCTGCTCACCGCAACCTCCGCCTCCTGAGTTCAGGCAATTCTCCTGCCTCAGCCTCCTGAGTAGCTGGGATTACAGGCACGCGCCACCATGCCCAGCTAATGTTTTGTATTTTTAGTAGAGACGGGGTTTCACCATGTTGACCAGGATGGTCTTGATCTCTTGACCTTGTGATCCACCCGCCTCGGCCTCCCAAAGTGCTGGGATTACAGGCGTGAGCCACCGTGCCTGGCTTTTTTTTTTTTTTTTTTTTTTGAGACAGAGTCTTGCTCTGTTGCCAGGCACCAGGCTGGAGTGCAGTGGCGCAATCTCGGCTTACTACAACCTCCACCTCCTGGGTTCAAGCAATTCTCCTGCCTCAGCCTCCCGAGTAGCTGGCACCACAGGTGCGTGCCACCCCACCCAGCTAATTTTTGTATTTTTTTTTTAGTAGAGATGGGGTTTCATCATGGTCTTCATCACTTGACCTCGTGATCCGCCCTCCTCGGCTTCCCAAAGACAAGGTGATTTTTGTGTGCACAAAAGGCTCTTTAGGGAATTGTTTTGGGGAAAGGGCAGGAGGGAGTGGGGCATCGTCCTTGAGAGTGTGAGCACTGGAGTTGGGGACTTGGGTTGAGTCATACACATGTAATATACTTGTGAACCATTTAGATCCTGGGCAGACACAATACATGTTGGGAGGCTAGGGTTTCCTTTTTTAAAAATTTAATTTCGTTCATACTGCTCTATGCATGAGTATTTTTGAAGTCTGTAGAGGATGGGGTTGTGATGTGTACTCCGTTGTGGGATCTGCATATTCAGAAAGGGATGGCTCCTCCTCTCCGTGCAGAGTGAGAGTCTTGCCATTAGAATGTCACAGAGGTATTGTAGCAATGTCATTTTAATCTGAGTGTCTTGCCTGGGAGGGTTACTGCCATGATCTCTGCAGTCAGGCTTTGGTGACCTGAAGGTCATGCAGTTTGGGGCTTCCTATTTAAGAAAAAACAAAATTAAAAATGCAAAATCAGATAGAGGGCCATGGAAGGGGCTTGAAGCTGAAGCCCCATTAGCTCATGGTACAGCTAGCTACCTCTGGCTATGGGGACCACGGCCAAATGCCCTGAGGAAGTATGAGCTTGCTAATGGGGACAGCAGAGGTGTGTATCTAGACGTTTCCCTATTTGATACAGAGAGCTCATTTAATCTCACTAACCTTGAAAAAAATTAGACTTTTTATATGAGACTATAGTATGCAGTCCATGTGCATTGTCAGAAATAATACAGAGAGATCTTATATACCCTTTGCCCAATTTCCCCCAATGGTGCCATCTTACAAAACCACAGTATGTTATCACAACCAGAATGTTGACTCACTGACACTTGGAGCTATGTGTTACTATCCTCATTTTTATTCACGATTAAACTGGGGTTCAGAGACGTGCACAGGCTTGCTCCAGGTCACCCAGTGTAGAGCTGGGAGTTGAACCTCATCCCTGACTTCTAGGCAGTGGGATTTCCATCATGACCATCTGCGGGCTGGGGCCTGCATTTACTGACTTGTTCATTTGTTTGTTTGTTCACTAATCCCTTCAACAAACATCTATTGAGGATCTCCTGTGAGCCAGATTCCTCCATGTGGGTCATCTAATTTAATTTTTTCACAGCTCTGGGAATCAGGTAATAACGTTTTCTTTTTATATCTGACAAAATTGGCTCAGGGAGGTTATGGCAGCTCTCCCGTTTATAGAGGAGTGGTGGTGTCTTTGTGTAATCTCTCCTTTTTTTTAGGCACAGTGCTAGGCCCTTTACATCCACAACCTTCTTAATCTAGATACAGTTTTATAAAGCAAATTCTTTTTCTTCTAATTCTTTTTTTTTTTTTTTTCGAGACAGAGTCTTACTCTGTCACCCAGGCTGGAGTGCAGTGGCGTGATCTCGGCTCACTGCAGCTTCCGCCTCCTGGGTTCCAGTGATTCTCCTGCCTTAGCCTCCCCGGTAGCTGCAATTACAGGCACATGCCACTACACCTGGATAAGTTTTGTATTTTTAGGACAGGTGGAGTTTCACCATGTTGACCAGGCTGGTCTTGAACTTCTGACCTCAAGTGATCTGCCTGCCTCGGTCTTCCAAAGTACTAGGATTACAGGTGTGAGCCACTGCGCCTGGCTAAGCAGGTTCTATTATCACCATTATTTTGTAGCTGAGGAGTTTCAGGGAGCTTGGAATTCAAATCCAGATCTGATTGCATGGTGGTTTTTTTCATTATATCCTGTTCAGGGGATGGGGGAGCAATTACACATGTGTTTATTCATTCACTCAACAGACATTTTTGAGCACTGACTCTTACTACTCCTGGTTAGATGGTGGGAATCGGAAGACAAGAAACAGCCCCATTTCTGCAGAAGCTCCAAGCTGAGGCTAAGGGACTGAGGTCAACAGTTACAGCGTTATCATCAGAGCTGTTATAGCCATGTGTAGAGCCCTAAGAACTGTTGACGTGTTGGCTTTCCTTGGGGCTTACCCCACCTCCAGGTAGTGAACGTCAGAGTCACTGCTTCCCAGAGTGGGCTCTCAGCACTTGGGACTCTGTGTCTCAAAGCCTCATTTCTTCTCTCTGAACAGGGACTTCAAAATGAGTGTCCCTGACTACATGCAGTGTGCTGAGGACCACCAGACGCTGCTCGTGGTGGTCCAGCCTGTGGGCATCGTCTCTGAGGAGAACTTCTTCAGGATCTATAAGAGGATTTGCTCTGTGAGTCAGATCAGCATGCGGGACTCCCAGCGAGTCCTGTACATCCGCTACAGGCACCACTACCCACCCGAGAACAATGAATGGGGTGACTTCCAGACCCACCGCAAAGTCGTGGGCCTCATCACCATCACAGACTGCTTTTCAGCCAAGGATTGGCCACAGACCTTCGAGAAGTTCCATGTGCAGAAGGAGATCTATGGCTCCACGCTGTACGACTCCCGGCTCTTTGTCTTCGGGCTGCAGGGGGAGATCGCCGAGCAGGCGCGCACCGATGTGGCCTTCTACCCCAACTACGAAGATTGCCAGACGGTAGAGAAGAGAATCGAGGACTTCATTGAGTCCCTGTTCATCGTGCTGGAGTCCAAGCGTCTGGACAGAGCCACAGACAAGTCTGGGGATAAGATCCCCCTTCTCTGTGTCCCGTTTGAGAAAAAGGACTTTGTAGGACTGGACACAGACAGCAGGTAAGTTTACCCAGAGACCCAGGCCCCTTGGCTTCCCTACATTAGAAGGGGAAAGCACATGGCAGAGTTTTGTTGTATCAGCAAGTGGAAAGGTGTTGTCCTTTGGTTTCTAAAACTAATGACTTTGTGTCAGAATCTGTTTGAGTGCTGCTAAAAAACCCACCAACCAAAAACCAGTGATTTTTAAAGACAGAGACAGGCTTTGGTTTGGGGGAGTCTTTTGGAGTTGTCTTGTACACTCCCCTTTTTTACTGGGGGTCCCTTCTTGGGACTCCTGGAGCTCCATCCTATACAGCAGCTATAGCCAGTTGTGGCTTTTGGGTACTAGACACCAGGCTAGTTTGAGTTGAGATGGGCTGTGAGTAAAAGCCATGCCAGATTTTGAGACTTACTTCTGAAAAAGTAAACTTTCTTGCTAATTTTTTTTTTTTTTTTTTTTTTTTGAGACAAAGTCTCTGTCGCTCAGGCTGGAGTGCAGTGGTGTGATCTCGGCTCACTGCAACCTCTGTCTCCAGGGTTCAAGTGATTCTCATGCCTCGGCCTCACGAGTAGCTGGGACTACAGGTGTGCAGTACCACGCCCGGCTAAGTTTTGTATCTTTAGTACAGACAGGGTCTTGCCATGTTGGCCAGGCTGGTCTTGAACTCCTGGCTTCAAGTGATCCAACTGTCTTGGCCTCCCAAAGTGTTGGAATTACAGGTGTGAGTCACCGTGCCTGGCCAACTTTTTGCTAATATGTTTTATATAGACTACATGTTGAAATGATAGTATTTTACATATCGTAGGTTAAATAAACTGTATTTTAAAAATCAGTATCGACTATTTGATTTTTACTTTTAAAAATGTGGCAACTAGCTGGGCGCAGTGGCTCAAGCCTGTAATCCCAGCACTTTGGGAGGCTGAGGCGGGTGGATCACGAGGTCAAGAGATCGAGACCGTCCTGGTCAACATAGTGAAACCCCGTCTCTACTAAAAATACAAAAATTAGCTGGGCGTGGTGGTGCGTGCCTGTAATCCCAGCTACTCAGGAGGCTGAGGCAGGAGAATTGCCTGAACCCAGGAGGCGGAGGTTGTGCTGAGCCGAGATCGCGCCATTGCACTCCAGCCTGGGAAACGAGCGAAACTCCATCTCAAAAAAAAAAAAAAAAAAAAAAAATGTGGCAACTAGAAGCTGAAATTTACTTACATGGCTTGCATTTTATTTCTGTTGGACAGCACTGTGCTATAACACAGTTGGAACACTTTTATTCAGTCTCATCCCTTTGGTTCATAGATGAGAGGGTGAATCTGGAGAGGCAAGGACCAGATCCTAGCTGAGCTAGAAGTGGAGCCCATGTCTCCTGATTCCCAGGCTGGGCACCTTATGTGTGTGGCTACTTTTTCTTTCCTAATGGCCACAGCGTCGAATTCCTCACTTATAGAGCAGCCAAGCATGGACATCAGGATGTCAGAAATACTACCAGGGAGCTCCTAAACAGCTACGTTACACAAACGGAAAGTATGCCTATTCTCTCTTTCTTGGATAGAGTGTTGGATAGAGCAGGAAAAGGTTGGTTTCCCTTCTTGCCTGTTATTTTTTTTTATTTTTTTTTGAGACGGAGTTTCGCTCTTGTTACCCAGGCTGGAGTGCAATGGCGTGATCTCGGCTCACCGCAACCTCCGCCTCCTGGGTTCAGGCAATTCTCCTGCCTCAGCCTCCTGAGTAGCTGGGATTACAGGCACGCACCATCATGCCCAGCTATTTTTTTTGTATTTTTAGTAGAGACGGGGTTTCACCATGTTGACCAAGATGGTCTCGATCTCTTGACCTTGTGATCCACCCGCCTCGGCCTCCCAAAGTGCTGGGATTACAGGCTTGAGCCACCGCGCCCGGCCTCTTGCCTGTTATTAAGTCAAAAACTTTATTTGAAATCCGAATCACTGATGAGGTCTTCTTTGCCACATACTTCCACTCTCTGCTCACTGCCGTGTCCTGCCACAGTGGCTCTTCGGCAGAGCTGGATGAGATGCAAGCTTAGGCAGCAACTGTTTGCCAAGAGGGTGTCCTCATTTGCCAGGGAAAGTGAGGTGTCACTCACCAGCTTCCTGGCTTGGGCAGGGCTCTCCTTCCTCCTGTGTAGGATTGGCTGATGAGCCATAGGTGAGGAGTCCATGACGTAATGTACATGGTGCCGTAGTGCCTGCTGGAAAGTAGATGCTCAGCATGTTTCTGAAATTTATCTAAGGTCAGATGGTATCTTTCTGGTTGTTGGTCAGTCTGAGGAGAAATGATCACAGAATCGACATGCAGACTGAGACCAGGCCTCAGTGTTGGAAGCATAGAGTAGCCTCAGTCACACCTGCCTGTGGTGCCTTGCAGGGTCTGGAAGGAAAGAATTTTCATTTCTTCATCCAAATGTGTATATGCGGCTTAAGGAAAGGGAAAGGCATGTTGTAGCGCTGCTCTGTATTGAATCCTCCTGCAGCCCTGTGATCTCAGCGGGGTTGCTGTGCCCTAGACCCACTCTGTATTGAGTCCTCATGCAGCCCTGCGATCCATTCAAACAGGGTTGCTTTGGTGGCTGATATGGGGCTGAGGCAGCAAGGTTTAGAGGCCTGGGCAGCCAGCGAGCAGTAGAGCTGATGTAAGCACCAGGTCTGTCTCTGAGGCGCAGGGCCTTTCCACCTCATCTCACGGCCTTCTGCGGTGCCTCCCGTGCCTTTTGAAGAGCGCACACTGCTGTCCGGCTAGCAGGCACCTGTGGAGTCATGCCTGATGAGGTGGTGCTGTACAGTGTGCACCGCTTGGTGGCCACCTGCGAGGTCGGCAAGAAGCGGCCTGCCCCTGCTTTACAGAGAAGGGGTGAAGGGTGAAAGCTCATAGGCAGCATGGGTCAGGAACCCCGCTCTGACCCCTTGATTTGTGCCTTCTTCCTTTGCTTCACGGGCACCAGTGACATTTTTCAGTCACCCACTTCTTGGCTGTAAGGTTACAGAACCACCTTTGAATGTCAGGTCTTTTTTGTCTTGAAATCTGGGCTCCCCACTCCGCAGGAATAAGAGTGTGCTGGAACGCAGTGCCTCACACATAGTGGATAATGATTGACAAGTGTTGGTTGAGGGGCTTCATGTGCCAGGCATGGCTCCAGGCACTGAAAATACAGTGACAAATAAAGTTGCTTGCTCACGCTAGTGGGACAACCGCAATTAGACATCAGTTAGCATTTGAGCTTCAGTGAGATAATGACACCAGTGAACTCAAATCACGTACATCCTTCTCTCGTAACGGGTGACCTGTTGTTGCTTTTGTTTTCCCATGGTTCTGTAATTTTTTTTTTTTTTTTTTTTTTTTGAGGTGGTATCTTGCTCTGTTGCGCAGGCTGGAGTGCAATGGTGCCATCTCGGCTCATTGCAACCTCCACCTCCCAGATTCAAGCAATTCTCTTGCCTCAGCCTCCTGAGTAGCTGGGACTACAGGCGCGCACCACCACACCTGGCTACTTTTGTATTTTTAGTAGAAATGGGGTTTCACCATGTTGGCCAGGCTGGTCCCAAACTCCTGACCTCAAGTGATTCGCCTGCCTCGGCCTTCCAAAGGGCTGGATTACAGGCATGTGCCACTGCGCCCGGCCAGTTGTCTAATTTTTGAAGCAATGATTTGGTGCAGGAACAGAGCCTTGCTCTCCCCTGCAACTCTTAGAAGGAGCGAGATAGTGTCCGACCTGAAATAAGATAGTATTTTGTAGGTCAGTAGGAAATGTCCAGATGTAAGGTTTGGTTTGACACATCGACCATACTGAGAGGACCCCTGACAGATGATTTGAACCTCAGGTCCTGGACTTCCCCGGACACGGTGTGCAGGTGTATTTTACTTAAAAGCTCACCCATGCCTCTCATGAAAACCTGTGGTCAGTTCTTGTCCATGTAGTGTTGTAGCTATCAAAATTATTTCTGTTCTTATATGTTTCTAATTTTTGCTTGTTCCTCTTTCTTTTCTTTTTCTTTTTCTTTTTTCTGTCATACTGCCCTGTGAGTGTGTTGTTGGGTCTGAAAAGGTAGGCTGTGAACATTGCATTACAAAAAGCCAGATTTCCCTGTGTGCTACCTTCTCATAGCCTCCACTGCTTTAAAAAATAAGCGCTGCTGCCTAAATCCATATGTGAACTGGATAATCTTTTCATTTTTTTGATTATGTTTTTAAATTTTAGCTTTATTTAGCATGTAACCCATTGGTGTTTGGTGTTTGCTAAAATACTTGCTTTGGGGGATCTTGTTCCATCTGTAGCATTTAGTGACACATGAGCCTTTATTCCTTTGTTTGTTTGTTTTGAGAAAGTGAATTGCTAATTGATTTAGGTGGCTGTAGAGGGATTTTCATGGGATCTCTTAGCTGTGGAGGTCCAAGGCTGCAGCACCGTGCTTGATCCTGCGCTTTTGAGCGGCATGTCATTCCCAGCTGTGGCTGTGGGCCGTGCATGAAGGCACGGAGCGCTGGCGCTGGAGTGCGCTGGCCGCCAGGGGAGCTGTGGGAGGGTGAGTCTGCCCGTCTTGTCCTTTGCTTCTGCCTTGAGCATGCCATTTCCGTTTCCTTCACCTCAGCGACTTTCCACAATAAAGGACACATAGGCCATTCTAAAACCCACACCAGGCCAGGTGCGGTGGCTCACACCTGTAATCCCAGCACTTTGGGAGGCCTAGGCGAGTGGATCACCTGAGGTCAGGAGTTCAAGACCAGCCTGGCCAACATGGTGAAACCCCGTTTCTACTAAAGATACAAAAATTAGCCAGGAATGGTGGCGTATACCTCTAGTCTCACCCACTCTACAGGCTGAGGCAGGAGAATTGGTTGAATCTAGAGGCAGAATTTGCAGTGAGCCAAGATCATGCCATTGCACTCTAGCCTGGGCAACAAGAGCAAAACTTTGTCTCAAAAATAAGTAAATAAATAAATAAAATAAAATAAAATCCATACCAATCATTTGCCCTTCTTATGAGGGCAAGGGCAATTTGTTAAAGTATCAGGGAAAGATGGCCTTCTAGTTCACTTGGATCATGTAGACACAAGGACCTGAATAAGTAACCACTGTTTCCTTTTTGCTTCTGCCAGTGAGCATTCAGAGCCAGAGAGGCAGTTCACCCATAGCTATTGTATGGGCTCTTATCTGCCCCAGACTTTCCATTTAACCTCATGTAGGTAAGACATAGCTGTGTCTACATTTTCTTTTCTTTTTTTTTTTTTTTGAGACACAGTTTCACTCTTGTTACCCAGGCTGGAATGCAATGGCGCGATCTCGGCTCACTGCAACTTCCGCCTCCTGGGTTCAGGCAATTCTCCTGCCTCAGCCTCCTGAGTAGCTGGGATTACAGGCACGCACCACCATGCCCAGCTAATTTTTTTGTATTTTTAGTAGAGATGGGGTTTCACCATGTTGACCAGGATGGTCTTGATCTCTTGACCTCGTGATCCACCTGCCTCGGCCTCCCAAAGTGCTGGGATTACAGGCTTGAGCCACCGTGCCCGGCTACATTTTCATTTTATTTTATTTCATTTTATTTTTAGATGGAGTCTTGCTCTGTCGCCTAGGCTGGAGTGCAGTGGCATTATCTCGGCTCTCTGCAACCTCTGCCTCTTGGGTTCAAGTGGTTCTCTTGCCTCAGCCTCACAAGTAGCTGGGATTACAGGCGTCTGCCAAGATGCCCAGCTAATTTTTTATGTTTTTAGTAGAGATGAGGTTTTGCCATTTTGGCCAGGCTCATCTCAAACTCCTGACCTCAGTTGATCCCCCCACCTCGGCCTCCCAAAGTGCTGAGATTATAAGTGTGAGCCGCTATGCGGCCTGCGTTTCTCCTCTCCCCTCCTCTCTGCTCCTTTCTTTTTTGAGACGGAGTCTCATTCTGTTGCCCAGGCTGGAGTGCAGTGCCGTGATCCCAGCTTACTATAACATCTGCCTCCTGGGATGGAGTGATTCTCCTGCCTCAGCCTCTTGAGGAGATGGGATTACAGGCACGCACCAACATGCCTGGCTAATTTTTGTATTTTTAGTAGAGATGAAGTTTCAGCATTTTGGCCAGGCTGGTCTCTAACTCCAGACCTCCATTGATCTGCCTGCTTTGGTCCCAAAGTGCTGGGATTATAGGCATGAGCCACCGTGCCCAGCCTGTGCCTGCGTTTGTTGAAGCTAACGTCTGTCACTGGTGGCACATCATTCATTTACATTACCGATTTAGAACCTTCAACACCAAGGGCAGCCCTGCAGGACACTCTGGCTGGCCTAGTCCCCTGTGGTTTCATCACCAGCAGGGAAAGTCTCCTGCTCTGTGACCTGCTGCCACCACTGCACTGCCCAGGGGCCTTGTTTCTTTCTTAGTGCTCTAGTCCAAGTACAAACACTTTCATTCTTATTTGCTTTGTCTCAGTTGAGACAGGCTGGGCTTTCTGGAAGATTTCATCATATTCTAGGGTGGCGAAACAGAAGAGACATGAATGTAATAAGTACAGGAAGTCGTAGCTGTGCAGCTTGGAAAATGCAGGGCAAGGATCCGGTGGTGGCTGGTTTATCCTGGGCTGTGGGCGTTTCCTGCTGCCACTGGCTCCCAGGATCAGTGGGGACAGCCTGGCCTGGGCTCCCTCCTCTTCTGCTCTCCCGATAGCTGTGTCTCTGAGTTCACAACCCAGGTACTCTCCTGGACCGCAGGCCATTTAGAGTTCAGACCACAGGAGAGTCTTGAGTCCTTGTCCTGGGCTGTCCTCTCCACGTCCTGCGTGAGAAGCAAGCACCTTTCCTAAGTGACCTGTGCCAGGACAGACCTCCCTTGTTAGCAGGTGCCCTCTAGAGGTGACTCAGCACACGTTTACGGGGAAGCTTGCTGTGTGCTGTGCTATGTGTTGGGGACTTTAGAGACAGATATGGGGAAAAGGTGATGGTCAGAAAGGAGAAGTCTGTCTGAGAGTGTGACTCGAACAACAGGGTACATGGTGGGCTGTTTCTTACAAAGGGGAGAACTGGGAGGGCCTTGCGGGGAGTGTTTTTGAGATGCCTGTTGGGCATTCAAACAGAGAGATTAAAGAGGCAAGCGAATGTAAGTCTGGAGCTCAGGAGGTGACTAGAGAGACACTTGAGTGTTGGCGGTACGTAGCCCATGTGTAAAACCCTGAATGTGGATGAGCTGAGTGAGGGAGAATGCAGATGGAGGCAGGAGGAAGGCCCCGGGCTGACCCCTGGGTGCTCACCGTGACCGGGAGACTGAGGACAGACCAGATCCTGTTTTTTTTTTTTTTTTGTCTGAGATGGAGTTTCGCTCGTCGCCCAGGCTGGGATGCAGTGGTGCAATCTCAGCTCACTGCAACCTCCACCACCCTGGTTCAAGTGATTCTCCAGCCTTGCCTCCTGAGTAGCTGAGATTACAGGCATGTGCCACCACACCCCACTGATTTTGTAATTTTGTATTTTAGATGGGGTCTCGCCATGTTGGCCAGGCTGGTCTTGAATTCCTGACCTCGGGTGATCCACCTGCTTCTGCTTCCCAAAGTGTTGGGATTATAGCCGTGAGCCACTGCTCCTGGCTGGGGTTTTGTATGTTATTCCATGGAGTTTGGGGTTTTAGGTGCAGCTGCCATTTATCCTAAAAGTTCTAGGGGTAGGGCTGCTACTAAAGAAATCCGAAGGGAATGATGCGGCCAGATTTGCCCTTATCTTTTTCCGTCCTGGCAGCAGGATGGAGTCACAGCTGAATAGACTGTCTTTCCCGTGGACCCAGAAGGGCAGATCAGGAAGGGCATCTGAGGAGAGAGGTGCCAGAGAACTGGGGGAGAGACTTTGGATAGTTCCAGAATAGCTCTTTTTAAAACAAAAGACAAAAAAAAAAAAAAAATCCCAAAACCCATATGAACATTGCTAGTTACTATCAAAGCAGTTTTTTCTTTTTTTTTGAGATGGAGTCTCACTCTGTTGCCCAGGCTGGAGTGCAGTGGTGTGTTCTCGGCTTACTGCAACTGCTGGCTCCCAGGTCCAAGCAGTTCTTCTGCTTCAGCCTCCGGAGTAGCTGGGACTACAGGCGTGTGCCAGCATGCCTGGCTAATTTATATTTTTTTAAGTAGAGACGGGGTTTTGCTGTGTTACGTGGCCTGGTCTCCAACTCCTGAGCTCAGACAATCCAGCTGCCTTGGCCTCCCAAAGTGCTAGAATAAGGTGTGAGTCACTGCGCCTGGCCGGAGGCAGTTCTTTTTTAATGCTTCTAAGTGTAGGTCACTAAGTTGAGTGGCTGTGAGAACTAATAAGACAGCCTATCATCAGAGGCTTCAACCTGACTACCCGAGTAATCCAAGTTCAAAAGGGGAGAAGCGGAGAAACGAGTGTGACTGTATGTCAGACACCAGTTAGCCACCCTCCTACCTATGTCATTTATGTTGCATTGATGCCACCTGAGGCAGATGGTGACAGGCCCAGTTTGCTGAGTGGAAGCATTCTCAGAGGGGTTAAATGAGACCAGAGTCACCCAGCTGGTGATGAAGCGGCAGGATTCAAACTCAGGTTCTTCAGACTTTAAATAAAGGCATGTTGTCTCTATTAATCCTTTTACCTTCCTCTTGTACTCGGAACACTAAAGTAAATCAGTTTTGGAACCTTTCAGAAAAATTGTCAAAAGAACTTCTTGCTTAAGTGCCACAGATTCATTTCACAGAGCTCAGACTTCCTTGATAGGCAGGTAGTGTCAAAGTGTTTTAGGTCCCAGGGAGATAGTTTTTTCATTTTGATTTACATTGACATGGTTGCAGATAATGCTCTTATGCAAAATAAAATGTGGACACATCTCGGCTTTTGATTAAAACTTTTCAGTTCTCTCTTTTTTCTTTTCTTTTCTTTTTGAGACGGGGTCTGGCTCTGTTGCCCAGGTGGGAGTACAGCGGCATGATCTCGGCTCACCGCAACCTTGGCCCCCTGGGCTCAGGTGATCCTCTCATCTCAGCCTCCTGAATAGCTGGAATTATAGGCTTGCAGCATCACACGTGGTTAAATTTTTTTATATGTTTTTGTAAAGACAGAAGTTTATACGTTGCCCAGCCCGGTCTTGAATTCCTGAGCTCAGGCAATCTGTCTGGGATTACTGGTGTGCTGTGTGATCTGCTGAGATTACGGTGTGAGCCACCATGTCTGGTCTCTTGCTCTTTCTTTATGTTTTAATGTTCAGACTTTAACATGAAAAAGTTCAGTTGGAAGAAATTAACACTAACAATTTGTTTTTACTTTTTCATTAGGTAAGATGCAGTTATCAGCTGATGGTCCATAAAGCATCTGAAACTGAGTAGCAAATCTGCCTTTTTTTTTTTTTTAACTTTGTTTAGAGCTCTCTTGTATCTTTTTTTTTTTTTTTTTTTTTTTTTAAAGACGGGGTCTTATTTACCTAGGCTGGTGTGCAGTGGCATGATCTTGGTTCAATACAACCTCTACTTCCTAGGCTCAGGCCATTCTTGTGCCTCCAGCGTCCCAGGTAGCTGGAATTACAGGTGCGCGCCACCCAACTCAGCTATCTTTTTTTTTTTTTGAGACAGAATCTCATTTTTGTCCCCCAGGCTGGAGTGTACTGGTGTGATCTCACCTCACTGCAACCTCCGCCTCTTGAATTCAAGCAATATTCCTGCCTCAGCCTTCCGAGTACCTGGGATTACAGGCATGTGCCACCACGCCTGGTTAATTTTGTATTTTTAGTAGAGATGGGGTTTCACCATGCTGGCCAACCTGGTCTTGAACTCCCAACCTCAGGTGATCTGCCCACCTCGGCTTCCCAAAGTGCTGGGATTACAGGTGTGAGCCACCATGCCAGCCTAATTTTTTTTTTTTTTTTTTTTTGAGCCAGAGTCTTGCTCTGTTGCCAGGCGCCAGGCTGGAGTGCAGTGGCACGATCTCGGCTCACTGCAGCCTCTGCCTCCCAGGTTCAAGCAATTCTCCTGCCTCAGCCTCCCGAGTAGCTGGGACTGCAGGCATGTGCTACCATGTCACCATGCCCAGCTAATTTTTTTTTTGTATTTTTAGTAGAGACGGGGTTTCACCATGTTGACCAGGATGGTCTCGATCTCTTGACCTCGTGATCCACCCCCCTTGGCCTCCCAAAGTGCTGGGATTACAGGCTTAAGCCACCACACCCGGCCGCCAGCCTAATTTTTATATTTTTAGTGAGACAGGGTTTTGCTATGTTGGGCAGGCTTATCTTGAACTGGGTTCAAATGATCTGCCTGCCTCAGCCTCCCAAAGTGCCAAGATTCCAGGCATGAGCGGCTGTGCCCAGCCGCTCATGCATCTTAAGGTTGTCTGCTTGGGCACCTTTTAGTATACTTACTGCATTTACATCAGGCACATAGTCAAAAGGCTCCCCACCCCAAAATACTGTGCTGCAAAATTATGGGCTGTCACCATTATTTAAGTATACAGAGACTTCTTAAACTATATAATACTATCCCTGACCCTGCAAAAGAAATTCTCTTTATCCGAGTTCCCTTGGATTTTAATTGCATGCTGTTGTTGTTGAGCAGCTTTAGCTTTTCTTTGCATGTGAATATAGAAATTTCTTTTCAGATAAATTGTTTTTTGGACTAAAATACCAAGCTCTTGTTTTCCATAAGCTATATAAATAGTACCAAAATCACAAAAATATTAAGCATTTTATTATTTAATCTGATTAAGAGCCAGGAAAATAATACAGCCTATATCTTTGATTAATTTTTAATTAAAGTGCAGAAAGGAAGTACAATTTGAGTGCCTCTGTTACAGTGTTTGAAGCTATGTAATGGGTGCTTCTGCGCACCTTCCAGAAAGGTTGCATCTTCCTTTATCAGCTGAGACTATCAGGTTTCTGCCTATAATTTATTGCTTTTAGAGCATTATGGATTAGAATATTATCAGATTCTTATGAATTTTTCTAGCAATTCTTAGTTCCAGTTTCTTTTTATTTTTTTATTTTTATTTTTATTGCATTTTAGGTTTTGGGGTACATGTGAAGAACATGCGAGATTGTTGTGTAGATACACGCATGGCAGTGTGATTTGCTGCCTTCCTCCCCCTTACCTACATCTGTCATTTCTTCCCATGCTATCTCTCCCCACCTCCCCACCCCTAATTCCAGTTTCTTTCCTTCCTGCCTTCCTGCCTTCCTGCCTTCCTGCCTTCCTGCCTTCCTGCCTTCCTGCCTTCCTGCCTTCCTTCCTGCCTTCCTTCCTGCCTTCCTTCCTGCCTCCCTTCCTGCCTTCCTTCCTGCCTTCCTTCCTGCCTTCCTTCCTTCCATCTCCCAGGCTGTGCAATAGCACCACCACAGCTCATTGCAGCCCTAAACTCTTGGGCCCAAGGGATCCTCCTGCCTTAGCCTCCTGCCTTAGCCTCCTGAGTAGCTAGGACTGCAGGCCCAGCTAATATTTAGAATTATTATAGAGACAGGGTCTTCCTGTGTTGCGCAGGCTGGTCTTGGACTCCTGGCCTCAAGGAATCCTCTCATGCCGGCCTCATGAGTCACTAGGATTATAGGCATGAACCACCACACCTGGCGTATTCTGTTTTTATACAATTTAGGATATTTGTATAGTTTTATTGAAGCATGACTTTAACATGAAAAACTGTAAGAGTATTTATATGACTTCTTTTTGTAAAAGTCCTGTTTTCAAAACAAATTATCATAACGTTTATATTTTTAAAAACAAGTTGTTTATTTAATTTAGAAGATGCTACTAGCAAAATATTTTTTTGGCCAGGCTCATGCCTGTCATCCCAGCACTTTGGGAGGCCGAGGCAGGTGGATCATGAGGTCAGGAGTTCGAGAACCATATGACCAACATGGTGAAACTCCATCTCTACTAAAAATACAAAGATTACCTGGTTGTGGTGGTGTGTGCCTGTAATCATAGCTACTCAGGAGGCTGAGGCAGGAGAATTGCTTGAGCCTGGGAGGCGGAGGGTGCAGTGAGCTGAGATTGCGCCACTGCACTCCAGCCTGGGCAAGAGAAGGAGACTCCGTCTCAACAAAAAAAAAAGAAAAATATTTTTGAAATTTTGTGGGTTATATTTTGCTACAACAGGTGCACATTTTTGTGAAGTTCATGTGAAGATGTAATAAGTTACTTCTTTCTTTTCTTAAGAGACAGGATCGTGGTCTGTTGCCCAGACTTGAGAGCAGTGGCATAATCATGGCTCCCTGCAGTCATGCACTCCAGCAATCTTCCTGCCTCTACCTCCTGGGCAGCTGGGACTACAGGTGTGAGCCACCATGCCCAGTTAAAAAAATTTTTTTGTAGGCTGGGCATGGTGGCTAACGCCTGTAAATCTAGCACTGTGGGAGGCTGAGGCAGGTGGATTGCTTGGGCCCAGGAGTTCCAGACCAACCTGGGCAACATGGCGAGACCCTGTTTCTACAAAATATAAATATTAGCTGAGCAAGGGGTTGTGTGCGTGTAGTCTCAGTTACTTGGGAGGCTGAGGTGGGAGGATCACCTGAGCCTTTGTAGAGACATAGTCTCTTGCTCTGTTGTCCAGCTGTCTTGAAGTCCTCGTCTTAAGTGATCCTCCTGCCTTGGCCTCTCAAAGTGCTGGTATTACAGGTGTGAGTCACCATGCCTGGCCTAATTTATTTCTTTAGGATGCCTTAAAAAGCAAATCTTTTTCTAATTGGTTAGGAGTAAAGTTTTGTTGTTGTTTTGAGTCAAATATAAAATATATTAAGCCAATATGCAGTAGTATTTGTAAACTTATTCATGTATTAAGAGTTGACAGTTATGTTATTGGAGGAGAAAAATGTCCATTTGGATACTGAATGTTTTTCCCACTTGGAACAGAATAACATACCAAGGAAGTGAGCAAAACACTGTCTACCTTTGAGAGTAAGAGCTGGCTGGGCACGGTGGCTCATGTTTGTAATCCCAGCTCTTTGGGTGGCTGAGGCAGGAGGATCACTTGAGCCCAGGAATTCAAGACCAACTTGAGCAACATAAGGAGATCCTATCTCTACAAATAAATAAATAAATAAATAGCCAGGTGTTGTGGTGCACACCTGTGGTCCCAGTTACTGGGGAGGCTGAGCTGGGAGGATTGCTTGAGCCCAGAAGTTGGAGGTTGCAGTGAGCTCTGATTGTGCCACTGCACTCCAGCCTGGGCAGTAGAACAAGACCTTGTCTCTAAAAATAACAAAAATAAAAACATTGAAAAAAGTAAGAATGTTCTAGAAACACATCAAGGACACTTAACCCAAAAACGCATAGGCTGAAGGCAAGAAGGCTTCCTTGAGAAGCCAGTCATTGAGATGAGCCTAAAAGAGAGTGGAAGTTGTGAGACAGACCGAGCCTGAGATCGGGGGGACTCCGGCATTGTAGCAAGGTTGTCTGTGGAGGGCAAAGGCACAGTGGTAGGAGGCGAGGCCAGGGCCGTGGGAGGAGGGGCTAGCTGTGGACGGCATGCCTCTCCCTAGGACTGAATCGAGGATCCTGTGAAAGGTTTGCAGTGGGGGAAGACACAGACTGACTTGTGCTTTGGGAAGGACATTCTGGCTGTGTGTGTAGAAGCAATGAGCGGAGAGAGGGTGCAGATTGGGGAGTCAGAGACTAGTGGAGGCTGCTGAGGTGACTACTGTTTCGATGAGAGGAGCAGCTTAGTTGCTGCATTTTTTTTTTTTTATGGGGAGAGTCTGTTAGCAGGGGCCCACCGGACACTGCCTCGTGGCCAGGAAGGAGACAAATGAAGGCTAGCGTTTCTTCTCTCTGCGTCTACCTCACATCGTGATCTTTGTTTAAAACGTATTCAGAATGGGAAAGCTAAATTCCAGAGTAACAAAGAGTTGGTCGAACTTGTTAGAGTTAGACATGATCGCATTTATTATTATATTGAGATCTGTCAATAACTTTCCTCTACTTTGAAACTTCACATCTTCTGGGTTTCCAGAGGACTTTTATTCTTGGTAAGATTGCTTTCTTGAGGGAAAGTTTAATCCAGCTGCAGTTTTTCTTTAAAAAAATTATTTATCTTAAGAAATATAATATTTAAAGAAGTATTTAAAAATGATAAAAGGAGGCTGGGCGCGGTGGCTCAAGCCTGTAATCCCAGCACTTTGGGAGGCCGAGGCGGGTGGATCACGAGGTCAAGAGATCGAGACCATCCTGGTCAACATGGTGAAACCCCGTCTCTACTAAAAATACAAAAAATTAGCTGGACGTGGTGGCGCGTGCCTGTAATCCCAGCTACTCAGGAGGCTGAGGCAGGAGAATTGCCTGAACCCAGGAGGCGGAGGTTGTGGTGAGCTGAGATTGCGCCATTGCACTCCAGCCTGGGTAACAAGAGTGAAACTTCGTCTCAAAAAAAAAGAAAAAAAAAATGATAAAAGGAAGATTTTGGTATAGTCGCTTTGGTTTCTGAGTGGACAGGGACTCGAAGCCTTTGCATTATTTAATAGCGTTTCCTTGCCAGTGTTTAAAGAGCTGTTAGTGAGCACCCCAGGCCCTGCCCTCTGAAAGCATTCCTAAAGCTTGCTCTGAAATAGTTAAGATAAACATCTTGTTTGCTGAAGCCAAATGGTTGGCTAAGAAGAGGATCTCTCTTTATAAAATAATAATAGGTGTGATATTAAGAGGGGGAAGATAATTGATTTTTTTAAAAAGCTGAAACATAAATTTCCTTATGCTAATGTTACAACTTGAAAATCTAAAAAGAAAAATCCCACTCTAACATTGTCTACGTGAAATCCATGGTAGAAGTCTATCTACCTGTCACCTTTAAAAAAATCCCTTGGCAGAACATTTTTGAAGTCAAGATCACTCCAGCTCACATAAATGGCAATGATCACTGCTGGCTTTAAATTATAGAGCCTACAGTTGCCTTCTTAGCAATTTTAGTAGTGAGAGAATTGCATAGTGCTTAGTCAGAGTGCTTTTTGGGTGGGAGTGGTATAGTAATAATGGCACACTTTCATTTACTTTGTAGGCATTATAAGAAGCGGTGCCAAGGCCGCATGCGGAAGCACGTGGGAGACCTGTGCCTGCAGGCGGGGATGCTGCAGGACTCGCTGGTGCATTACCACATGTCAGTGGAGCTGCTCCGCTCTGTCAATGACTTTCTGTGGCTTGGAGGTAAGATAAGCTGATGAAGGCGATCTGATACGTAATTGTTTCAACCGTTACTTGAAATGAGAGGAAACTGAAAAAGAAAGTCCCCAAAAAGAAGGGATGAGGGAGGAAAAGCAGCCAGCCTGTGCTGGTTGCCATGAGCAGTGGCCTGGGGTGCCTCCCTGCGGTATCTGCTGCCCTCTGCCCGCCCTGCTGTGCGTCCTCTGCAGAACACCCTGCCCACGCTGTCCCGCTTCCTCTGTTCTTAGCACACTTTGCCCTGGGCTTTGGATGCCGTTCCCATGATCTTCACCTTTTAGGCTCATCCCTCAAAACCTCCTCCATGTGTCACATAATGAATGGATAAACAATGTGCGGTACGGGTATACAGTAGAATATCATTCAGTCATGAAAAAGGAAATTGTGATATCAGTGCAGCACGGATGAATCTTGACAACTTTGTGCTAAGTGAGAGAAGCCAGGCAGAAAAGGCCACAGATTGTATAATTCTGTTTATATGAAGTGGCTAGAATAGGCACATCTATAGAGGCAGAAATCTGTAGAAGCAAATCTGTAGAAGGTTCTAGGGGCTGGGAAGTGGCTGTTAATGGGCATGAGGTTTCTTTTTGGGGTGAGGAGCATGTTCCAGAATCAGATAGTGGTGATGGTAGCACAGTTATGAATATTCCAAAAACTGCTGAATTATGCACTTTAATTGGGTGAAGTATATGGTATGTGAACTCTATGTCAATCTTAAAAATTAAAAAAAGGGCAAGGGGAAAACCTACTTCAAAGAACAGCTGGCTCTGATCCCCTCGGCCGTCGGCTGCGCGGGCACTGTGTCTGACCTGTTGCTGACCCTTTGGCTGGAATTGGATGTCTGTGTGTGGTCTTCCCCAGGGGACTGTGTCTCCTGGAGGTGGGCCTGGGAGGTCTGGACCGGCTGCGTCCAGTGCCTGACAGGTTGCAATGTTCTCTAAATGCTTGTTAAATGACCAATGTGTGAGGAAGGACCGAAACAGGGTTTTTTTGTTGTAGTTGACAGTTTAGCAAGGACACCTGTCAGCCACTTATGAGAATACAAGTTGGAATGAATTCATGAGGTGAGTTCTATAACAGAAGTTTAATGAGGTGCTGTAGAATACATTAAATGTAAGAAATACTTTCTTTTTTTGGGATGGAGTCTCTCTCTGTCATCTAGGCTGGAGTGCAGTGGCGTGATCTTGGCTCACTGCAACTGCGTCCTGGGTTCAAGTGATTCTGTCATCCAGGCTGGAGTGCAGTGGCATGATTTCGGCTCACTGCCTCCGCCTCCTGGGTTCAGACAGTTCTCCTTCCTCAGTCTCCTGAGTAGCTGGGATTACAGGCACGCGCCTCCATGCCCAGCTAATTTTTTGTATTTTTAGTAGAGGCGGGGTTTCAACATGTTGACCAGGATGATCTCGATCTCTTGACCTCGTGATCCACCCACCCCGGCCTCCCAAAGTGCTGGGATTACAGGCTTGAGCCACCGCGCCCGGCAATTTTTGTATTTTTAGTAGAGATGGGGTTTTGCCATGTTGGCTGGGCTGCTCTTGAACTCCTGACCTCAGGTGATAATGACTGCCTTGGCCTCCCAAACTGCTGGGATTACAGGCATGAGCCACTGTGCCCAGCCAAATATAAAAAATACTTTAAATGGCCAGGTATGGTGTCTCACACCTGTAATCCCAACACTTCTACCAAAAAATAAAAAATAAAAATAAAAAATAAAAAAACATCAGTTCACCTCATTTCTTAAAAAAAAAGAAAAAAACATTAAAAAACATTAGCTGGGTAGAAACCAGCCTGCACAACATAGGGAGACCTCACTTACACACACGAAAAATTAAGAGACATTAGCTGAGTGTGGCGGTCTGTGCCTGTAGTCCCAGCTACTTGTGAGGCTGAGGCAGGAGGATGGCTTGAGCTCAGCAGGTCAAGGCTATAGCGAGTCATCATCGCACCACCGCCCTCCATCCTGAGCAAGAGTGAGACTTTGTCTTTTTAAATTTTTTTTAAAAGATGGGGTTTCACCATAATGGCCAGGCTGGTCTTGAATCCCTGACCTCAGATGATCCACCCACCTTGGCCTCCCAAAGTGTTAGGATTGCAGGCGTGAGCCACCATGCCCGGCCAAGACTTTGTCTTTTAAGAAAAAACAAAAACAAAACTTAAAATGGACTTAAATTTAGTTTTTTTTTTTTTTTTTTTTCTTTGAGATGGTGTCTTGCTCTGTTGCCCAGGCTAGAGTGCAGCAGTGAGGTCTTAGCTCACTGCAACCTCCTGGGTTCAAGTGATTCACCAAGTAGCTGGGATTATAGGCGCCGCCACCGCACCTGGCTAATTTTTGTAGTTTTAGTAGAGATGGGGTTTCAGCACCTTGGCCAGGCTGGTCTTGAACTCCTGACCTCGTGATCCACCTGCCTCGGCCCCCCAAAGTGCTGGGATACAGGTGTGAGCCACTGTGCCTAGCCCACATTTCGTTTTTTAAAGAGGCTAGAGAAATAAAAGTGGGGAACAAAAGGGAGTAAGAATTAGGGATAAAAAGAAAAGAGAAGCAGATAAAGGATTAAGAGGGATGAGAGAGAGTGAGTTTTGTTTGGTTTTCTGCAAAGAGTGCTGTCTCCCTAAGTTCTCCGTATTGTATCAATTGGAGAGTAAGTGCATCTCCCAGCGCCCTCTGAGACTAGGGCCTGTGCAGCAGGAGCTTCTTCAGAAAGACTGGGCCTGCCCATATGCCTTCCTCATGCCGCGCTGGACTGGGTTCGGAGGGCTCCTGAAGAGTCCACGGAGAGGGATGGTGCTGTGTGCCCTGGGCCTCTTCCATGGCACACATACTTCCATGGCCTCTCACAAGTAGACAGTGGAGTTGTCCAGAAGCTACTTATGCCTGACATCCCAGCTGACTGAATGTAGAAGCAGATAGGAGATCCAGCTGACTTGTATTATCTCTGACATGGAAGAAATGTGACAACATGTAAAATAATGCTATTCCTCCAGTATTTTATTTTTGTTTCCAAAAATAATTATTTTTCATAAAAATGTTAATGCATGACAAACTTATAATTTTATTATTTTTTTTTTTTTGAGACAGTCTTGCTTTGTCATCTAATGGCATGATCTCCGCTCACTGCAACTTACACTTCCCAGGTTCAAGCGATTTTCTTGCCTCAGGCTCCCAAGTAGCTGGGGCTGCAAGTGTGCGCTATCAAACCTGGCTAATTTTTGTGTTTTGAGTAGACTCGGGGTTTCACCATATTGGCCAGGCTGGTCTTGAACTCCTGACCTCAAGTGATCCACCCGCCTCGGCTTCCCAAAGTGCTGTGATTACTGGCATGAGCCACCACGCCAGGCCTATTTTTTTAAATTGCATTTTAGGTTTTGGGGTACATGTGAAGAACATGCAAGATTGTTGCATAGGTACACACGTGGCAGTGTGATTTGCTGCCTTCCTTCCTTTCACCTATATTTGGCATTTCTCCCCATGCTCTCTCTCCCCAACTCCCCACCCCCTGCTGTCCTTCTCCTATTTCCCCCCAATAGACCCCAGTGTGTAGTGCTCCCCTCCCTGTGTCCATGTGTTCTCATTGTTCAACACCCGCCTATGAGTGAGAACATGCGGTGTTTGATTTTCTGCTCTTGTGTCAGTTTGCTGAGAATGATGGTTTCCAGGTTCATCCATGTCCCTACAAAGGACATGAACTCATCATTTTTGATGGCTGCCTAATATTCCATGGTGTATATGTGCCACATTTTCCCTGTCTAGTCTATCATCGATGGGCATTTGGGTTGGTTCCAGGTCTTTGCTATTGTAAATTGTGCTGCAATGAACATTCGTGTGCATGTGTCCTTATAGTAGAACAATTTATAATCCTTTGGATATATACCCAGTAATGAGATTGCTGGGTCAAATGGAATTTCTATTTC
This sequence comes from Saimiri boliviensis, assembly GCF_048565385.1. Classification (NCBI taxonomy): domain Eukaryota; kingdom Metazoa; phylum Chordata; class Mammalia; order Primates; family Cebidae; genus Saimiri; species Saimiri boliviensis. Next base: position 88,305,396 of record NC_133463.1, on the reverse strand, counting down.
TAGGTCCTTGAGGAATCGCCACACTGTCTTCCACAGTGGTTGAACTAATTTACACTCCCACCAACAGTGTAAAAGTGTTCCTATTTCTCCACATCCTCTCCAGCATCTGTTGTCTCCAGATTTTTGTTTGTTTGTTTGTTTGTTTGTTTGAGACGGAGTTTCGCTCTTGTTACCCAGGCTGGAGTGCAATGGCGCGATCTCGGCTCACCGCAACCCCCACCTCCTGGGTTCAGGCAATTCTCCTGCCTCAGCCTCCTGAGTAGCTGGGATTATAGGCAGGCGCCACCATGCCCAGCTAATTTTTTGCATTTTTAGTAGAGACAGGGTTTCACCATGTTGACTAGGTTGGTCTCAATCTCTTGACCTCGTGATCCACCTGCCTTGGCCTCCCAAAGTGCTGGGATTACAGGCGTGAGCCACCGCGCCCAGCCTGTCGCCAGATTTTTTTAACGATCGGCCAGGCCTATTTTAAAAGGAATTAATACATAAATCATTTTCTCAGTTTTAGTTTCCAATATGGTAAATGTCTACAGTGTGACCTACATCATAGAAAAAGCTCTTTGTGATCCTAAGTAATTTCTAAGAGCATCAAGGTGTTTTTAGAACAAAAGTTGAAGGACCACTGAATTAATGGATAAAGATGGTAGAGATGAATACTGTGGCACACCTTACAAGGCATGTGGCATAGCTCGAGATTATTAGGTTGTCACTGCCATGAGAGAAGTGGCTGTGTAGTGAGTTGATACAGCTGCCTTTGAGGGAGAGGTAGGTCTACAGTCCCAAAGGAGAGGGTGCCTCTGGGGTGTATGGTCTGGAAAGGCATTCTGGTCTTGCTTTGGTGCTATTACTTTGAAATATTTTCAATCCAGGGCACTTTCTGTTATACATCTCTGTAGCTCCAGAACCTGGGGCAGTCTGCCACACAGTCTGTGTAGGAAGGCTGGCCACGTGAATGAATGAATGCAGAGGCTGGCCTGTTTCACGTGTGCACTCAGCCCTGCAGGGAAACCTTGAGTGTGGTGAGAGTGTTCTGTGTTGCCTGCCTTGACATGGGCATGGGAAAGACCGTGGCAAGTTCCTATTTGCAAAAATCTAGTCATCTTTAGGCTTGATCTTTGTCCTGGGAGAAAAATGGGCATTTCCAAATAATCCACCTGTTGAAATCACTCTTAGCCACTGCAGTTTGAACTAATGATGGGCCACTGACTTTACTAATGCTGCTGGTTTTTGGTTTTTGTTTTCTTAATGCCTAGCCGCCCTGGAAGGATTGTGTTCAGCTTCCGTCATCTATCACTATCCTGGTGGAACTGGTGGTAAGGGTGGAGCTCGGAGGTTCCCGGGCAGCACACTTCCTGCAGAAGCAGCCAACAGACACCGGCCAGGTGAGCTCTGCCCTTTTCCTAGCCTCTGTTCTGCAGGTTTTAAAGAAAGCAGACTCATTTATTACTTTTTTCTTTGAGTTAGCACTAATGTTTAAATAAACTGTAAAATCTGTTGAGTCAGAAATCTTGCATGAGACATTTTGTTTTGATTTTACTGAATACTTAGTGATCTTATTGAATACCACTAATGGATTAGAATGATTGGTTGATTTCTGGAATACTTGCATAAAATTTTCTGGTAGAATGGACTTGAGGTTCTGTGTCTAAGTCTTTTTTATAATTTTATGTATTAGGAGAAGCTAGTTCTAGAGGTCAATTTTAACAGCTGATTCAGGGCCTGGGAGCGATTTCTTATTTTATTGGCTGATGAAGTTCTCTCAGTGAGTTGTTTGATTTGCTTATGCTTGGTAGCGTAAGAAAATGAAGAGTGAAAAAATTTCCTGGGCGGAGCAGGTGCACGAATGCTGAATGAACATGAACATTTTGGTCCTTGAAGAATGAACCTGCCTTTAATGGCTCAGGATTTAGTCATCACATTGCAGAGCTCACAAAGATTGTACCAAATAATGCAGAGCTCCAGGCCATACACAAAACTGCTAGGAATTTTTATTTTATTTTTATTTGTTTGGTCCATGAGATTTTTGTATATTTTTTCCTTCAAAGACAAAGAAAGTTAGTTAATGTGTATTGGATGGGGAAATGCCTCATGTTTTTTTCCATGAATTGTATCATCCTCTGTCATCAGCAGAAAATGCAGAGACTGCCTTCATGAGCTAGTGACTAGCCACACGGTCTGAAGCCGCATGCCCTCTGTGTAGATTTGCTTAGATGAACTGTAATGATTCTTGAAGATGATTATATCATTCTTTAGTGGGACGTTCCTCTTGGTGACATCTCAGTTATTGAAGAGGAAAGTGAGGCAGGCTGAGCGTGCTGTCCCAAGTCTGAAGTTTAAACAGGCGGGTCCCTGCTGCTTGCTTCCTGTGCTGTGACCTGACTCGGATGCACCCCATTTGTGTTCACCAACTGTATTTACTCCTTGTGGTTATAATCACTGTCTCTGGCATGAGATAGCAGTGGTTGAAGTTTCACTGTTTTCTCTAGTCAGCAGCCAAGTGCTAACATCTCCGATACACCCAGAAAGGTGAAAGCAGGTTTAATTTTCTCTTTAAAAGAAAGTTTTCTGGGCTGGGCGAGGTGGCTCATGCCCGTAATCCCAGCACTTTGGGAGGCTGAGGCAGGTGAATTGAGGTCAGGAGTTTGAGATCAGCCTGGCCAACATGGTGGAACCCTGTGTCTACTAAAAATACAACAATTAGCTGGGCGTGGTGGAGCATGCCCATAATCTCGGCTACCCAGGAGGCTGAGGCAGGAGAATTGCATGAAACCAGGAGGCGGTGAGCTGAGATTACGTTTCTGCACTCCAGTCTGGCGACAGAGTGAGACTTTGTCTAAAAAAAAAAAAAAAAAGTCTTCTGCTCCTAGGAGTGCCTGCCTGCCTTCCTTTCTCTCTTTCTCCTTCTTTCTGTTTTTCCTTTCTTCCTTTCTTCCTTCCTCTCTCTTCCTTTCTTTCCCTTTTTCTTTCCCTCCCTCCCACCCTCTCTCTCTCCCTCTTTCCCTCCCTCCCACCCTCTCTCTCTCCCTCTTTCCCTCCCTCCCACCCTCTCTCTCTCCCTCTTTCCCTCCCTCCCACCCTCTCTCCCTCTTTCTCTCCCTCCCACCCTCTCTCCCTCTTTCTCTCTCTCCTCTCTCTCTCTCGCTCTCTCCCTCTCTCCCTTTCCCTCACTCCCTCACTGCCTCTCTCCCTCTCTCCCTCTGTCTCTGAGATGGACTTTTGCTCTGTTGCCCATGCTGCAGTGCAATGGCACAATCTCAACTCACTGCAACCTCTGCCTCCTGGCTGCAACCTCTGCCTCCTGGCTTCAAGCAATTCTCCTGCCTTAGCCTCTGTAGTAGCTGGGATTATAGGCACCTGCTATCATGCCCGGCTAATTCTTGTATTTTTTGTAGAGACAAGGTCTCACCATGTAGGCCGGACTGGTCTCAAACTCTCGACCTCAGGTGATCCACCTCTCTCGGCCTCCCAAAGTGCTGGGATTACAGGTGCGATCCACTGCACCTGGCCTAAGAGTGCCTTTCATTGGAGGTGTTTAGATGGTTTTTTTCCTCCCTATATTTTATTTTTTTAAATTGTGGTTTGAAGAGCTGTAAATGTGTTGAAACTGTTTCACGGATGTGATGAGTAAGACTAGAAACTTTTTAGGGTCACATTTAATTTCTTCCTTTTCCTAATTATAGGCAAATAAAATTTAAAGGCATTGAAACACTGCTGTGTCTGTAGTAGAGAAATGTCTTTATGTAGATTTGCATAGAGTAAACAACTTGGGAACTTTTTTCTATTGAAGACAGTCTGGGGAAGAATATCTGGCGACAGTGAGACTTACATGACAGGAGAAAGGGCAATGGTACTGTCATTTAGAAACTTGGTAGGGTGGGCATGGTGGCTCATGCCTGTAATCCCAGCACTTTGGGAGGCCAAGGTGGGAGGATTGGAGTTTGAGACCAGCCCGGCCAACATGGTGAAACCCCGTCTGTATTGAAAATATAAAAATTAGCCAGGCGTGATGGTGCATGCTTGTAATCCCAGCACTTTGGGAAGCCGAGGCGGGCGGATCACAAGGTCAGGAGATCGAGACCATTCTGGCCATCATGGTGAACCCTGTCTCTACTAAAAATACAAAAATTAGCTGGATGTGGTAGTGTGTGCCTGTAGTCCCAGCCACTCAGGGGGCTAAGGTGGGAGGATTGCTTGAGCCCAGGAGGTTGAAGTAGTGAGCTGTGATTGTGCCACTGCACTCCAGCCTCGGTGACAAAGCAAGACCCTGTCTCAAAAAAAAAAAAAAAAAATTAAGAAGCTTGGCAATGATTTGACTACCTTCAAAGCAATACAGTATCTAGATCTGTTAATGGGGATGGTCTCAGGAACAGATATGCCGTCTCGTCTTGGATATTAATCTTGAGATGAGTATCCAGGTTTGTAGTGGCAGCCTCACCTCACAGTCAGTGTTGTCTGTTTGAGATGAAGACCAACCTGATGATTTAACATCCTCCTTTGTTGTTTCAGTAGCAAAGCAGCAAAAATGCCGATGTCAGTCAGTATCACTGTAACTTGAGCAAGTTGTTTAGTGTCTTTTTGCCTCAGTTTTCTTCCTTTCTTTTTTTTTGAGTCCACATTTTGCTCTTGTTGCCCCAGGCTGGAGTGCAGTGGCGCAATCTTAGCTCACTGCAACCTCGGCCTCCCGGTTCAAGCAATTCTTCTGCCTCAGCCTCCCCAGTAGCTGGGATTACAGGTGCCTGCCACCATGCCCAGATACTTTTTTGTATTTTTAGTAGAGATGGGAATACACCATCTTGGCCAGGCTGGTCTCAAACTCCTGTCGCCAGGTGATCCACCTGCCTCAGCCTTCCAAAGTGCAGGGATTACAGGCTTGAGCCACCACGCCTGGCTGAGTTATCTTAGCTTAAAATACAGTTCTATAGTTCCTGCCTCTTTTTGCTTTAATTCTCCTTTTTTAAATTTTGTTTTAAACTTCACATTCACAGTATTTCAAAGGTTGGGACCACTAAATCTTATCTGGAGACTTGCATATTAATCTGTAAGCCTATAATTAATGGACAAAACTTATTTTAAAAATTAATAGGACGTTTTATAATTAATCCAAAAGGAAGTACTTATCATGGACTTGTAAATATTTCTTTCTGGTCATTTCTACCTTTTGTGCTGTCATCATTATCAAAATAGCTGTACATTATTCAGCACCTGTCATAGGCCAGTGGATGTGCTAAACGCTTTACCTAAGTTTTACCTCACCAAAGGCATTTGAAGGTAGGGACTAGTGACTCCATTTTGCAGGTGAGGGGACTGAGGCTGGGTAACTTACTCCACATCCCTCAGTGGTGAGGGGCAGAGTTGGGATTTGAACCTGGGTTGATGCGATTACAGAGTGTGTATTCTTTTTTTTTTTTTTTTTTTGAGACGGAGTTTCGCTCCTGTTACCCAGGCTGGAGTGCAATGGCGCGATCTCGGCTCACCGCAACCTCCGCCTCCTGGGTTCAGGCAATTCTCCTGCCTCAGCCTCCTGAGTAGCTGGGATTATAGGCACGCACCACCATGCCCAGCTAATTTTTTGTATTTTTAGTAGAGACGGGGTTTCACCATGTTGACCAGGTTGGTCTCGATCTCTCGACCTCGTGATCCACCCGCCTCGGCCTCCCAAAGTGCTGGGATTACAGGCTTGAGCCACCGCGCCCGGCCGAGAGTGCGTATTCTTAAGGGCTCCTCGAATCAGCCTCCCCTTGACTGGCTGCCTGAAACTCTGTGAGTTCATAAATGTTGGATTTTAGTGGTCTGAGCCTGACTAGGCCTTAAAAGAAGAAATACTGTAAGAATATGAGAGTGGCATAGGTTAAAACTGCCTTGTCACAAATGTTTTATTCTCTGCTAACAACCTAAAAAGGTAAGATTTTAATTTTCTTTCTAAGCATGAGAAACAACACATTAAAAATAATTACATGTCAGGTGTGTTAGACGAGGGAAAAAGAAAAAAGAAATAAAACAAAATTAAAGAGAAAAAAATGATTACAGTGCAAAATAGAAGTGGTTTTAAAAATACAACCATTGCTAATGACCTACTGCTTGTTTTTCTCTAGTGATGCTGGCTAAGGGAAAATGTTATATTGAATTGGTTTTGGGCAGTCTTTTTTTTTTTTTTTTTTTTTGAGACACTTGTCTATGGTATGTTTAGGCTGAACTTGGACTCCTGGACTCAAGCAGTCCCCTTGCCTCAGCCTCTCCAGTAGTGGGGCCACAGGCATGCCCCACTGTGCCTGGCTTCAATGTACTCTTTAGAATGGAAGAGAAGATTAAGTTAGTGAATTTTGACAGAAAATAGAAATATATACTCTTCTTTGTTGATGATGATATGTAAGTTTTGTGGGACTTTGGACTTGTCAGCCTTGTTTTTTATGGTCTAAATCTATTTCCTCATGTGTGAAATTAGTATAATGCTATATACTTTGTATGGTTGTGCGAGTTAGATAGCATGGGCACAAAGCACCTAAAAGGGGCTCCATGAAAATTAGCCGGTGGGTCAAAGCCAGGCTCCGCAGCTTGCACCACTAGCCACTGGGGAGGCTGAGACCAGAGGATGTTTGGGCCAGGGGTGCAAGGCCAGCTTGGGCAACATAGTGAGACCCTGTCTTTAAAAAAAAAAAAAAAAGATCAGAGGCTAAGGTGAAGTTACAAAGTTATGTCTCTATGCAAATGAAAACTAGACAAAGTTATATTTCTATGCAAACGGAGACTTGGCCCCACCAGTTTCCCATCTGTCATGCAGAAAAGGTCAAAGGGAGCAGCCTGTAGTCTCTTTGTCACTTAGTTGTGGAAAGTTAGGGTTTTCCTTTCAATTTAGCTCTAGGAAGTCGGCGTGGAACAGCCTTAGGTTCCTTGCCTCTAGACCAGGCGTCCCCAAACTTTTTACACAGGGGGCCAGTTCACTGTCCCTCAGACCGTTGGAGGGCTGCCACATACTGTGCTCCTCTCACTGACCACCATTGAAAGAGGTGCCCCTTCCTAAAGTGCGGCGGGGGGCTGGATAAATGGCCTCAGGGGGCCGCAGTTTGGGGACGCCTGCTCTAGACCCTATTCTCCTGTCTCAAGCTTTTTTGTGATTGAGAAAATTTTGTTGTTTTTTTTCTGTATCTTTAATAGATGAAAAAAAAATGTTGATTGGACATCAGTCATTTTCCTTTATAGAGTGAATACAAGGGGACATTGTTGAATAGATTTTTTTTTTTTTTTTTTTTTTTTTTTGCGACAGAGTCTTGCTCTGTTGCCTAGGCTGGAATGCAGCGGCACAATCTTGGCTCACTGTAACTTCTGCTTCCCGAGCTCGAGTGATTCCTGTGCCTCAGCCTCCTGAGTAACAGGAATACAAGTGTGTGCCACCAGGCCCAGCTAATTTTTGTAGAGATGAGGTTTCACCATGTTGGCCAGGCTAGTCTTGAACTCTTGAGCTCCACTCTCCTTGGCCTCCCAAAGTGCTGAGATTACAGGTGTGAGCCACTGTGCTTGGCTGATTATGCTGTTGTAATATGTAAGTAAATGTGTTTGTATTTCAAAAAAATTGTATGATTAATAGTTGCCAGTCCTTTGGGAAGTATTTTTTTTTGTAAGACACTTAGGTTATTTACTGATTGAAATATACAGATGTGAATTTTATGATTATAGGATTGGTATAGATTAAGGTGGCTTTTGGTGTAGTGCAAAATACAAGGACTAGGAGGAAGCTTTGCTACTGATTGCTAGAAGAACGAATTCTCTGGGTACCAACATCACTACCTGTAAAATGAAGAGAGTGGCCCAGATGCCCGAGTTTTCTTCCTTCTAAGATTAGTTTCTGTGAGCCTTTGTCATCTGTTTACATTTAGGGGTGTTAAAACTTTTCAGATTAAATGCTGAATACTGTTCCCTTCCTCGAAGCAGATTTCAGTATGTGCTAGCTAAGCTTTTAGTTATGGTCTCTGAGCATCGTATTTTAAAAAGCCCCGTTGATCATTTCTTATGACAGCAATTAAATTTGTTACCTTTTTCTGGCTGTAGGTGGCACTGTTGTACCTATATATATTTTTTCACGTCCTAATTTTCCTGTTTGTAAAAGAAGACTTGAACAAGGCTTCCTTCATTTGAATTTTGTTGTTGTTATTTAATGCTTCTGAATAGCACTATGCCCATTATATTTGTATACCTGGAAAACTATTCTAGTTATCTTATTTTTATTATGTCATTTCAGCGTGAAAATTTCAGACATGCAGTGTGGACAGTGGTGAAATTGGACTTTTCTTCAAGTGTTAGAAACCAGTCAGCCATGATTTATAAAAGTGATAGAAGCCATCTGGAGCACCTTAAAGCTGAAAAGAGTCTTGAACTCCCTGAGTATGGGAACTGCTTTTGCCTGTTTGCTAGTGGGTGGTATTGTGGTATCATGGAAAAGCCTAGTTCAGCTGGCTCGTGTTTGAACGCAGGTGCCACAGTTCTTTCTCAGGTGCCCCTTTCCTCCCCACATCTATGAGTAGGGGCTGCTACTTTCTGCTTTGTAGAATTGTGAGAATTAGAGAGAATATGTGCAAAATATTTAGCATGGTGTCATCTCATAAAATATCTCATGACTGTTAGCTATTGCTTTATATGAAGTCATTTTATAGCGTTTGAAAATTACTAAGGCATTGGAATAAGAAAAATGTTTTCGTGAAGAAAGACTCAATTAGGAAATGAAGGAAATATTTGAGGAGTCAATAGTTCTTAGTAATTTAGCTGCAGGATTAGAGACATGGCTGTTATACAGGCATCTTGACCCTACCCAAGCCACAGAGTTATTGTGGAATAATAAATGTTGGGGCTTAAAGGGTCCCAATAATAACACTCCTGTTTTCTTTCTTTTTTTTTTTTTGAGACTGAGTCTTGCTGTATTACCCAGACTGGTGTGCAGTGGTGTGATCTCGGCTCACTGCAACCTCTACCTCCTGGGTTCAAGCAATTCTCTTGCCTCAACCTCCCGAGTAGCTGGGATTACATGTGCCTACCACCACACCCAGCAAATTTTTGTATTTTTAGTAGAGACGGAGTTCAATCATGTTGGCCAGGCTGGTCTTGAACTCCTGACCTTGTGATCCACCCGCCTCAGCCTCCCAAAGTGTTGGGATTACAGGTGTGAGCCACTGAGCCTGGCCCAACACTCCTGCTGTCTTCAACAACCTATTAAGAGTTGAGACAAGAGTAAGCAGGTAGAGAATCAAAATGTCATCCTTATTAGTGATGAAACCACATTCTCTGCCGGGCAAGGTGGGTCACACCTGTAATCCTAGCACTTTGGGAGGCCACAGCTGGTGGATCGCTTGAGCCCAGGTGTTTGAGACCAGCCTGGGCAACATGGTGAAATCCTGTCTCTACAAAAAACACAAAAAATTAGCCAGGTATGGTGGCGCATGCCTATAGTCCCAGCTGCTCAAGAGGCTGAGGTGGGAGGATCACTTGAGCCCAGGAGGCAGAGGTTGCAGTGAGCTGAGATCTCACCACTGCACTCCAGCCTGGGCGACAGATCAAGACCTTGTCTCAAGAAAACAAAAAACAACCCCAGATTTTCCATCAACTTGAAGGATGAATAAAAATGGGCATCCTACTACTGTATCCAAGATCTAGTGGCTGCGGGCCACAGCAGACCTTCCTATGAGGGACTTCCCCCTGTCAGACATAGGCATGGCAGAGCACAGAGTCCTGTACACTTGTCGAGGGTAGCACCCAAGAGTGAAAGAGGAGTTCACGTGCTCAGCTTGTGTTCCAAACTCACTCATCTCACAACTCACCTCACTTGGGTGGGGGAGGAATGGGGTAGGCAAGAGGTGTGCCTTGCTTAGGGCAAAGCTTTTATTATGGAAACCAGAGGATCGGGAGCAAGTGCTCCCTTTCCGCTCAGTTTAAACAGGTCAGGGTAACAGTTTCTCTCTCGTTAGCAGAGAAATAAGGATAGCCTTTGCGATTTAGACTAGCAAGGAAGTACAAAGGATGATTAGAAGGGAGACTTGTAAAATCACTGTCATAGATAACATTTTCATTTTTTTGGACAGGAGGAAAAAGTCTCACTCTGTCACCCAGGCTGGAGTGTAGTGGCACGATCTCGGCTCACTGCAACCTCCGCCTCCCAGGTTCAAGTGATTCTCACGCTTCAGCCTCCCAAGTAGCTTGGATTATAGGAGTCTGCCACCATGCCCTGCTAGTTTTTTGTATTTTTAGTAGAGACAGGGTTTCACCATGTTGCCCAGGCTATTCTCAGGTGTTTGAGATCATCCTGACCTCAAATGATCTGCCCACCTTGGCCCCCCAAAGAGCTGGAATTACAGGCATGACCCACCATACCAGGCTGATAACATTTGTTGAATACTTAAAATGTGCTACACATATTTATTTTTATTTTTATTATTTATTTATTTATGCATTTATTTTTGAGACAGAGTCTCACTCTGTTGCCAGGCTGAAGTGCAGTGATGTGATCTCTGCTCGCTGCAACCTTTGCCTCCTGGTTCAAGTGATTCCCCTGCCTCAGCCTCCTGAGTAGATGGGACAACAGGCACGTGCCACCATGCCCGGCTACTTTTTTTGTTTTTCGGTATTTTCAGTAGAGATGTGATTTCACCATGTTGGCCAGGATGGTCTCAATCTCCTGATATCATGATCCACTGGCCTCAGCCTCCCAAAGTGCTGGGATTACAGGCATGAGCCACTGTGCTTGGCCCTTATTTTTATTTTTTGGAGATGGAGTTGCTCTGTCACCCAGGCTGGAGTGCAATGGTGAGATCTCGGCTCACTGCAACCGCTGCCTCCTGGGTTCAGATGATTCTCATGTCTCAGCCTCCTGAGTAGCTGGGGTTACAGGTGTGTACCACCATGCCCAGCTAATTTTTATATTTTTAGTAGAGATGAGGTTTCACTGTGTTGGCCAGGCTGGTCTCAAACTCTTGACCTCAAGTGATCCATCTGCCTCTGCCTCTACACACATTTTACATAAACCAGTTTAACCCTTTAATTTTCACAACAACCAGATAAGGTAGGTTACAGATGTGGAAACTGAGGCATTGAGAGGTTAAGGAACTTGATCAAGGTTATGGGGCTATTAGGCCAGGTGTGGTGGCTCGTG